>NC_037335.1:65090043-65393073 GCF_002263795.3 Bos taurus | reverse complement strand
GCATGGAGGCCTCCAAAGGCCAGTCCACCTCCACCCTGGAGAAGAGGACAGCCTGCTCAGAGTACCCACCTCTGCCAGGGAATGGGCAGGGGCATGTCTTTGTGTGCAGTCACCTCACTGTCTGAGTGGGACACTGTGCCCCTAGTGTCGGACGCAGGGAAAGGAGGCAGGGGGCAGAGCTGTCTGTAGATGGTGCAGTGACCAAGGAGCCCCTGGTGTCCCACCAGCGTCTACAGGCCCAGAGGAAAGAAGTTAGGGGCCCATTGACTCCTGGTGGCCCCACCCCAGAGTCTCCCTTCTACTCTAGCTCCCAGAGCCCAGAAAGAGGGAGGCCACCTGGAGTCCCTGACAGAGGGGGGCCTCCTAGCAAGGAGTCTTCACTTCTCCACAGTGTAGTTAATCAGCTTTCACAGGACGGGGAGCTCAGGACAGACTCGCGGTCTGGGGCCTCTACCTATGCATGTGGCCCAAGGAGGCTCCCAGAGGACAGGTGGGACCCAACAGGCCCAAGGGCTCTCTGAAGTCATAGCAAGTCTCACCTGTCATCAGCCTTGCTCAGCCCAGAGCCTGGAAGGGGAGGAAGCCAGCAGACAGGATATGTTACCCAGTGGGTGGGAAGTGACCTGTGGAGAAGGGAGCGGTCAGCTTTCTTCCCTGGGACCCATCTACACAGGAAAGTGTTAGTTACTCAGTCATGTCCACCTCTTTGAGACCCCATGGACTGTAGCTTGCCATGCTCCTCTGTCCATGTAATTTTCCAGACAAGAATACTGGAGTGGGTAGCCATTCCCTTCTCCAAGGAATCTTCCTTACCCAGATATCGAACCCAGGGGTCCTGAATTGCAGACAGATTCCTCACCATCTGAGCCATGATGGAAGCCCTGGAAAGCAGGGAGACAAGAGCAGTTCTTAGAGTGATTCAGGGCTTTGTGTCATAGTCACTAAGGCTGTGGAGAGACCAGCTCCAGGAAGGGCCTCTGATCCAGGTGACAGCTGGAATGGCCCTGCCCCCATGCCTGTTAGGACCCCACATGTGGGACAAGGACCCTGACATGTGGGACAAGGACCAGGTTTGCAGGACAGGGTGCACAGGCCTACTTGTGCTGTGGTTTCTACCTATAGCCAATGCCAGGAGCAAGCGTGAGGAGCTCCGCCTGTGGCAAAGGTCATGAGGAAGGAGGCTCAACATACGCAAAGGCGGGATCGAGCCTCAGGAGTCCCCCTGGAAATTCTCGAGCATCTACCCCCATAACCAGAGCCTGCCTACTTTACTACTTTGTGCTCTCACCTACACCTCTGACTTTACGGGGGGCTGTCCCCCACCACCTCTTTCGGAGAAGGAGCTCCAGTTAATAATAATTCCTGGGTGTGACAGGAATGTTTCAACCTACAAACTCCTCTGAAGGTTCTCTAGCCTGCCTGACAGGCTTGTCCAGCCACATGTGATTGTTCACAGCCTCCCAACCGTGAGAGGCACGAGATGCTTTAAACCTTCTAAAAACAGGTTCTTTAGAGAAGTTAGAAAACTATTAGTATGAGTATAGTGGGCTGATTAGAAATTGTATTGGTGAAGGGTTTTTCATTTGTTGAGCCAATGTTTGCTGCTAAGTTTCTGCATCCCCTGCCCTTATACACATTAATGAATATATAGAAGAAATAAGTATTAACCTTTGATATTAATCACGTTGGACCTTAGGCTAAGTAAATTCTTTCCTTAATTAAAACCCACTACACCCTCACCATATAGGAATGTAACTTTATCTGGTACCTTTGGAAGGTGGAGTCTGTTTTAAGAATAATCACCCCTGGAGAAATAAGTGTTCTGGTTGACTGACCACTGTCACAAGGAGAGGGTCATAAATTGTCAGCAGGCCCCATGGCTAGAAGATGAGGTAACACCCCTAAGACCTCTGTATGCATCTGTATGAAGCACCTGACTTTAATAAAAGTCAGGACTGTTGACCCCATGTGACTTTTGTATAACATCTCAGTGTATAAAAACAGACCCTGGAAAAATAAAAAATTGGATCAGTTCCTCAAAATACTGGTCTCCTCATGTCATTCTTTTTCTCAACCTCTGGCTGAGTTTCCATCTGGAACGCAGAGGCCCACCAAGCTTATTAATTTTGCCTGGGCTTTTAAGATCTGACCGGGGAGGCCTCAGTGTCTCTTCTTCTTCAGGAGAATGGAAGGATGCCTGCGGCCTATGTAAGTGGTGCAAACTTCTTGGCTTGAAGTTTTATTGGTTTTCCGCGTAAACCAAGCTACTCAGCCTCTTTTCTCCACTGAATTTTCCTGCTGAGCTATCCTCATTCTATTACTCTTTATATCTCTAATTAATATCTAATTAACGCCAGTGTATTCGCTGATGCCATCTTCTCCTTCAAATTTCCCTGGATCCACTGGGGCTGGACCTGGCTTCCTCCAGGGTGCATACAGCAGTGAGGGCTCAGCCAGGACCTAAGGGAGCAGCTGAAACCAGGACACAGATTGGCCTCTGGCGCTAAGGCAGGAGGGAGCCATAAAGCAGAGACTCTGAGCCTGAGTGCTGCCTGGTCCTCTCAGAGGCATTGAGAGGCAAGTGCTGAGGGTGGGGGGAGCTGACTCCAAAGACACCTGTGGGGATAAGTGACACAGAGGGACACCAACAGAACAGCAAGAAACCGGAAGGGGAAAATCCCTGTGCCCTTCTCTTGCTGTAAGGGGAAGAACAGCCTGCAATGGAGGTCCCCTCACTAAGAGTCTCCACACAGAGACCCACACTGTCCGCACATGGGGACCTCCCGCACACCCACTCTGAGAAATCTCACCCAGAGACCTCTCAGAGCATCCCACAGAGACCTCTGTCTGAGACCTCCCACACACACACCTCATAGGTGTTCTTTAGGATTTGAGTATTCCCCCACTGACAGGTCCATCATGGTGAGTTTGGTATCAGTTAACAATCTGGCAGCACAGGAGAAGGACCAGAGATGGTGTCCGGCCCCGACTCCTGCCCCCAGAACTCCAAGACATCCAGACATCACCAGCATTGTCCTAAACGGGGGTGGGGGTGGGGTCTCTGCTGGGGAAATGCTCATACCTTCTGTCCTTTGTCACCATTGCCTCTGAACAAAGAGTCACAGTGTTCTATGTGCAGACCTGCAGAAGTCTTTCCTCCACAGATCTTCATTAACTTCAGCTCTGTCCATGGCTTAGAGAACCACAAAGTTTAAACATTAGTTAAATGCTGCCAACTTCCCATGAAAGTATCTTATTTGTCCCATTGTATTCATCTTTCTGTCAGATGGTGCCAAGATCACATTTTTTTCTTTTCTTATCCAAGGAGGATAAGATCTGAACTCAAGATGCAGATTTCTTTACTTTGGAAACAAGGTAAAGGACTGTAGCAAATGGGCTCTAGAACAAAATAAAGCAGCAACAAGGTGTGTGGAGTTTCATTCACCTCCCAGGGGGCTGTGCAACTAACGCAGCATTTTGTACAAAACAGCTTGTGTCAGGCTTGGGTTTTATTTTTCAATAAAACATGTATGTTTTTCAAATGAATCAACTATCTGGCAATATTTCTTTTTGGTCTCCTGCAAAAATACACTTATTTCTTTCTCAAAGTATGGTAACGCCCTCAGATGATACTATGCATATTTCCAACATATGATAAAATTCTAATATCCAGGTAACATAGCTTAAACTGATGAACTATAGAAGAAGATTCAGTATTTAAATAATTCTTTAAAATGTACAATTTCCAAGACTCAAATAGGCTCCATTTTATGTTCATTCCAGGGCTAAAAAAGGATACTTTGTCTCAAATAGTGTGGAATTTACAAAAAGATATCATATAATCTATGTTTGATGTATACTCATGACTGAGTGGAGAAGGCAATGGCACCCCACTCCAGTACACTTGCCTGGAAAATCCCATGGGTGGAGGAGCCTGGTAGGCTGCAGTACATGGGGTCTCGAAGAGTCGGACATGACTGAGTGACTTCACTTTCACTTTTCACTTTCATGCATTGCAGAAGGAAATGGCAACCCACTCCAGTGTTCTTGCCTGGAGAATCCTAGGGACAGGGAACCTGGTGAGCTGCCGTCTATGGGGTCACACAGAGTCAGACACGACTGAAGCGACTTAGCAGCAGCAGCAGCAGCGTGACTGAGTGACTTCACTTTCACTTTTCACTTTCATGCATTGGAGAAGGAAATGGAAACCCACTCCAGTGTTCTTGCCTGGAGAATCCCAGGGACAGAGTAGCCTGGTAGGGGTCACACAGAGTCAGACATGATGAGGCGACTTAGCAGCAGCAGCAGCAGCATGTCCTAATAATATGACCAGAAGGGACTTCACATCTGAATCGAACAAAGTTTACATAAATAATCAAAGTGTGCATTAACATACACAATGTGTACAACAATCATCAAAATCCTCACATTGTATATCCAGCCCTTTCCAAAGAGGGACTTCAGTGATATCACAGACATACTTTTCATTGCTCATAAACAACTAGTTTCCCTGCTTTGTTAAAACTGACTTTAATGACAGCTGGCATGCGTTTATCATTGTTAAGTCAGATTTATCCACAGGATGACAATCTTTCCTCTAAGAGAAGCAGGGTTGATATGAGAGCTCTTTGGCTTATTTATTTTAATCAGGTGGCATGGTGGTAAAGTCCCGCCTGCTGATGAAGGACATGTAAGAGACGTGGGTTCCATCCCTGGGTTGGAAAGATCCCCTGGAGGAGAGTATAGCAACCCACTCCAATATTCTTGCCTGGAGAATTCCATGGACAGAGTAGAACTCTGTCCAAAAAACTCTTAATGACCCAGATAACCATGATGGTGTCATCTCTCACCTAGAGCCAGACATCCTGGAGTGTGAAGTCAATTGGGCCTTAGGAAGCAATACTATGAACAAAGCTAGTGGAGGTGATTGAATTCCAGCTGAGCTATTTAAAAATCCTAAAAGATGACACTGTTAGAGTGCTGCACTCAGTATCCCAGCAAATCTGGAAAACTCAGCAGTGGCCACAGGACTGGAAAAGGTCAGTTTTCATTCCAATCTCAAAGAAAGGCAATGCCAAAGAATGTTCAAATTACCATACAATTGCACTCATTCACATGATAGCAGGATTATGTTCAAAATTCTTCAAGTTAGGCTTTAGCAGTACATGAACTGAGAACTTCCAGATGTACAAGCTGGGTTTAGAAAGGCAGAGGAACCAGAGATCAAATTGCCTATAACTGTGGGATCATAGAAAAAGCAAGAGAATTCCAGAAAAACATCTACTTCTGCTTCATTGACTATGCTAAAGCCTTTGACTGAGTGGATCACAACAAACTGTGGAATATTCTTAAAGAGATGGGAATAAAACACCACCTTAGGGCTCTCCCAAGAAACCTGTATGCAAGACAAGAAGCAACAGTTAGAAATGGACGTGGAACAACAGACTGGTTCCAAATTGGGAAAGGAGTGTGTCAAGGCTGTATGCAGTCACCCTGCTTTTTTAACTTATATGCAGAGTACATCACATGAAATGTTGGGCTGGATGACTCAAAAGCTGGAATCAAGATTGCTAGGAGAAATATCAATAACCTCAGATATGCAGATCTACTTTAATGGCAGAAAGTTAGAGAAAGTAAACAGCCTCTTGATGAAAGTGAAAGAGTTGAAGGAGACAGGTGGGTTCCAACTCAGCATTCAAAAACAATGATCATGACATCCAGTCCTATCACTTCATGGCAAATAAATGGGGGTAAAAATGAAGACGGTTCAGATTTCAATTCTTGGGCTCCAAGATCAATGCAGATGATGAGTATGGCCTCAAAAGATATTGGAAGAAATCCAATATCTTGCTTGCTCCTTGGAAGAAAAGCAATGACAAACCTAGACAGTGTATTACAAAGCAGAGACATCACTGTGCTGACAAAAGTCCTTATAGTAATATCTATGGTTTCTCCACTAGTCATGTATAGATGAGAGTTGGATCATAAAGAAAGCTGATGCCAAAGAATTGATGCTTTTGAACTGTGGTGTTGGAGAAGACTCTTGAGAGTCCCTTGGACTGCAAGGAGAGCCAACCCGTCCATCCCAAAGGAGGTCAGTCCTGGGTGTTCATTGGAAGAACTGGTGCTGAAGCTGAAGCTGAAGCTGAAGCTCCAATACTTTGGCTACCTAATGCAAAGATCTGACTCACAGGGAAAGATCCTGATGCTGGGAAAGACTGAGGGAAAGAGGAGAAGGGGGCTACAGAGGATTAGATGGTTGGATGGCACACTGACTCAATGGACATGAGTTTGAGCACGCTCAGGGAGACAGCGAAGGACAGGGAAGCATGGCGTGCTGCAGTCCATGAAGTCTCAGAGAATCAGACAGGCCTTGGTAACTGAACAACAACTATCTCAGAAGATAATCCATTTACAAACAGGGCAGCTAAAGTTAGCTGAATGTCCTTTTTATTACATGGAACCCCAAATGCGGTAAAAAGAATGCTTCCAAACTGGCTGTAGAATGGCACAGACTCTTCCCTCTTTTGTTTGTATGATCAAATAATAGCTCAATCAGTCTGAGCAGGGATGATTTTAGAAATGGCTTATAAAAAGTCAGTTGTTATTTTGGAAGCCTTTTAAGGTTGCTGTGCTGTGCTTGGTTGCTCAAGTCATGTCCAACTCTTTGTGACCCCGTAGACTGTAGCCCTGCCAGGCTCCTCTGTCCATGGGGATTCTCCAGGCAAGAATACTGGAGTAGGTTGTCATGCCCTCCCCCAGGGGATTCTTCCCAACCCTTGAATATCATCCTAGGAGTTTTCCGTTTTGCTTCCTGCATCCATTTGGGAGCCTCCGCTGGTTCTGCCAACATGTGTGCAAGCTGAGAAAGATCTAGCACTTTGGGGTCACAGGCCCTGACAGTGACTCTTAGCTCTTCAAAAAATATTGGGGCTCCTCCTTAAGTTTCAAGAATTCTTCGACTAGAGCTCTCAGTTCAGTTGACCAAGGAGTAAAGAACAAGTGAGGGGGCTCGCCTAAAACCTCACGTACAGTTGTCTTAAATGATAATAGTTAAATATCTCTTTAGATTAGGAAAGTATTTCAGAGAGAGAATTAGTAAAACATGAGTACTCAGGTGGAAAAAGACGTGGTAGGTGGGCAGTAGGATTGAAGTCTTTAGTTGCATCTGTCTGTAGTCTTTTTTTTAAGGTACCTTTGTCTCTTTAATTTTTTGTAAACATTTTTATTTAGAGGATAAATGGTTTATTTACAATGTTGTGTTGACTTCTGCAGTTTAAGAATGTGAATCAGCCATAAGTATATACATATATATACTCCCTCTTTAACCTCCCTCCCACCCCAACTCATCCCACCTCTCTAGGTTGTCAAAGAGCAGGAGGTAGAACTCCCTGTGTCATATAGCAACTTCTCACTAGCTAAATATTCTACATAGACTAATGCACCCATTTCAATGCATTCATTAGCTTTTTGTACTGAGTCCTTAAAAGAAGCAGACCTTTATTTAGGAATCTTGAAACTTTCTGTAAGCTTTTTCATATCAATTAAAGAAGGCCATCTCATTCTCCTTGTCCAATTTGGGATCTGATGCTCTCTAGAGTTTTCCTTAAATGAAAAATCTTGTCTAATTGGAACACTCTGAACAATGACTGTTATAATTCTAGATCAATATTAGTAAAATTTTGTCATCTTTCTAGATATCTACAGCCTCAAGGTCTATAGCTCTTACATATAAAATATAAAATAAGCTGGTGTGCCAGAAGGTGGCATGCTCAATAAGGATATGGCTACCATTTCCTTAGCTAGCTTTTGTCATCCCAAAATAAGACAAACAAACCTGTGCCATAATATATCAGCACTACCCAAGAGATGCTACGACCACCTAGCTAAATAAGGCCTGGCATACACAACCACCAATTCCCAGAGAACCTTGTACTGAGGAAGAGCACAGAACCAGGAAATCCCAAGAAATGAGGACTACAGACTGATTCCATGCAAAATGAAGTATAGCTGGTCACCAACAGTTCTGAGTGCAGAATCTAGGGGCTGGTACTGATTCCAAATACATAGGGAAGTAAAGACTACATTGTCAGCAGTTCCCAACATGGGGTCTAGCAAACAAAATTAGGAGCTAGGGTTTACCACTCAAAAATAGATCGGCAACAACCAAGAAATGTTACTGTGCACTGGAAATTTGATCTAAGGTGGGTTTGGCCTTAGGCAGAATGATCTGCCAGCCAAGCCAACCTGCCTTGAAAGGAAAGCCAATTAGATTAGGGGCACAAATGCAAAGAGAATGGAGCTCAAACCAAGAGGAGCTTACTAACAACCTCCGTGAATGGCAAGAAAGACAGCGGACTCAGAGGATGTGTGGGCACCACAGTTGTCTCTCCTTGTCTCCAAATGTCATCAGAAATTCCCTTGAGATCCCATCGCTGCCACCAGTATATTAAAAAACAAAAATTAACTTAGTAAAGTTGAAGATTTACTTCAAATTTAAAATAAATTGACTCTAGTAAATGATTCATGAAACCAGGCAGCATTTCATTTGGAAGACAGGGAGATACTCCAAGGAGTGACACATCATGGAAGGCTTTTAAGGCAAGGAGGGCAGGACAAGGAAATAAGTCATCAGAATGGGAACAAGTGTAACTTCAGTGGAGGAAAGTAAACATTCAGGTGACAATGGCTTCTCTTTAGCTAAATGGCAGAATTTTCTATTGGCTGGGTTTGCTGCTGGCCAAAAGGGAAGTCTTCCTCCTAAGGCTGGAGTGGTAATGTGGCTGCACTTCTTGTCTGAGAATGCAAGGTGTATTTCTTCTTGTTGGGTAATTGAGGATGAATGACACGGCATGAGAGCTCCCTCTACAGACCTTCCAGACTCCAACTATAGTTAAGGTTTGCTTTTCTTAATTTTCCACAGTATGTTTTGTTAGCAGGAGGATTCACAATAAGGGAGAAAAGACCAGAAGACTCACCGTTAAGAGGGTTCAGAAATTCTTGGGTGAATCCATGGGAGGCAGGAGGTGGCTGTGGGGTCAGCTGGTGTCCACACTGATCACATGGCTCCATCTGATGGCGTTGCAGCTTCCTGTTGAAACAGTTCAGTTCAGTTCAGTTCAGTCACTCAGTCATGTCTGACTCTTTGCGAACCCATGAACTGCAGCATGCCAGGCCTCCCTGACCATCACCAACTCCAGTAGTTTACTCAAACTCATGTCCATTGAGTCAGTGATGCCATCCAACCATCTCATCCTCTGTTGTCCCCTTCTCCTCCTGCCTTCAATCTCTCCCAGCATCAGGGTCTTTTCAAATGAGTCCGTTCTTTGCATCAGATGGCCAAAGTATTTGAGTTTGAGCTACAACATCAATCCTTCCAAAGAACACTCAGGACTGATTTCCTTTAGGATGGACTGGTTGGATCTCCTTGCAGTCCAAGGGACTCTCAAGAGTCTTCTCCAAAACCACAGTTCAAAAGCATCAATTAGTCAGCATTCAGCTTCCTATATAGTCCAATTCTCACATCCATACATGACCACTGGAAAAACCATAGCCTTGACTAGACAGACCTTTGTTGGCAAAGTAATGTCTCTGCTTTTTAATATTTTGTCTATGTTGGTCATAACTTTTCTTCCAAGGAGCAAGCGTCTTTTAATTCCATGGCTGCAGTCACCATCTGCAGTGACTTTGGAGCCCGAAAAAATGCAGTCTGCCACTGTTTCCACTGTTTCCCCATCTATTTCCCATGAAGTGATGGGATCAGATGCCATAATCTTAGTTTTCTGAATGTTGAGATTTAAGCCAACTTTTTTGCTCTCCTCTTTCACTTTCATCACTTTAGTTCTTCTTCGCTTACTGCCATAAGGGTGGTGTCATCTGCATATCTGAGGTTATTGATATTTCTCCCAGCAATCTTGATTCCAGCCCAGAATTTCACATAATGTACTCTGCATATAAGTTAAATAAGCAGGGTGACAATATACAGCCTTGACGTACTCCTTCTCCTATTTGGAACCAGTCTGTTGTTCCATATCCAGTTCGAACTGTTGCTTCCTGACCTGCATACAGGTTTCTCAAGTGGTCAGGTGGTCTGGTGTTCCCATCTCTTTAAGAATTTTCCACAGTCTGTGGTGATCCACACAGTCAATAAGCAGAAATAGATGTTTTTCTGGAACTCTCTTGCTTTTTTGATAATCCAATGGATGTTTTCAATTTGATCTCTGGTTCCTCTGCCTTTTCTAAAACCAGTTGAACATCTGGAAGTTCACGGTTCACATGCTGTTGAAGCCTGGCTTGGAGACTTTTAAGCATTACTTTGCTAGCATGTGAGATGAGTGCAATTGTGCAGTAGTTTGAACATTCTTTGGCATTGCCTTTCTTTGGGATTGGGATGAAAACTGACCTTTTCCAGTCCTGTGGCCACTGCTGAGTTTTCCAAATTTGCTGGCATATTGAGTGCAGCACTTTCACAGCATCATCTTTAGGAATTAAAATAGCTCAACTGGAATTTCATCACCTCCACTAGCTTTGTTCATAGTGATGCTTCCTAAGGCCCACTTGACTTCACATTCCAAGATGTCTGGCTCTAGGTGATTGATCATACCATCATGATTATCTGGGTCGTGAAGACCTTTTCTGTACAGTTCTCCTGTTTATTCTTGCCACCTCTTCTAATATCTTCTGCTTCTGTTAGGTCCATACCATTTCTGTCCTTTATTGAGCCCATTTTTGTATGAAATGTTCCCTTGGTATCTCTAATTTTCTTGAAGAGATCTCTGGTCTTTCCCATTCTATTGTTTTCCTCTATTTCTTTGCACTGATCACTGAGGAAGGCTTTCTTATCTCTCCTTGCTATTCTTTGGAACTCTGCATTCAAATGGGTATATCTTTCCTTTTCTGCTTTGCTTTTCGCTTCTCTTCTTTTCACAGCTATTTGTAAGGCCTCCTCAGATAGCCATTTGATTTTTTACATTTCTTTTTCTTTTCGATGATCTTGATCCCCGTCTCCTATACAATGTCACAAACCTCCACCCATACTTCATCAGGATCTAATCTCTTAAATCTATTTCTCACGTCCACTGTATAATCATAAGGGATTTGATTTAGGTCATACCTGAATTGTCTAGTGGTTTTCCCTGGTTTATTCAATTTAAATCTGAATAAGACTCTACACATGGCCATCACCAGATAGTCAATACTGAAATCAGATTGATTATATTCTTTGCAGCCAAAGATGGAGAAGCTCTATACAGTCAGCAAAAACAAAACCGGGAGTTGACTGTGGCTCAGATCATGAGCTTCTTATTGCCAAATTCCTGTTGAATAGTTTTTTAAAAAATGGATCACTTAATCCTATAAAAGAAACATGAAACTGAGATGAGCTTCCACTGCTAGAAGAATCCTAAGCCTTCAGAAAAGAATAGAGAAATGTCTAAAGGATTTGAGAACTTCAGAGCTGTATTTCCTCAGAGCGGGACTCCCCAGGCTCTCCAATTCTCAGTCCTTAAAGCTTTCTCTCAGGAACCAAGCCTCCCCACTACTAGGGAAATTAAATAAATAGTCTTGATTAGGCTTCAGAGACAAAGCAGATCAGGCCTCTGACCTTGCTTCTAACTTGCTTGGACACAGCCCTGACTTGGGTGCCCTGATTGCCTATTGTGAGTGCAAGCCATGCAGAACCATAGACAAGACAGGAGACAAGTCTTGAAATTGTTGAGCCCCCAGAGGGACAGTGGCCAACCAAGCCCCAGGCTTAACAATATTCCAAGTTTTACATGACAGACAAATAGCATTAGCTTGAAACCTAGCTGAAATTGCTCACAGACTGATGATGGTATCAGTGTGCATCCTGGGATTATAAACTGGAATCCCAAACTGCAATATTTGAAGTCTCACTCATGAAGCAGATGCATTGCCTGGGAACTTTTCCCAAATGGGACTCCAGATATGCTGTGTCAGGGGACTTCCCAGTGCTGTTTAATTCTGGATGTTGGTCAAAACCCAATTTGGTGATGTATCCTCTGCTGTTTCTATTTCTCTTCTAACATTAGTATATTGAAAGAAAGCTAGATAATTCTCTAATAAATATTTGTATTATTTATTGGTGTATAACTAGTGACTTATTTTGTTAACAAATTCTTTGAACCTGAGACGAAAATGAAAACTTTCTGCAAAACACCCACCTTCGTCCTTGTCAGTTCACTGATCCCCAGAGGTCCTGTGTATCCCTGAGAAGTTAGGTTTCCACGGAGCTAGACTGGTTGAAGGCCTTCCCTGGTGCCTTAAAAGAAAGAATCCACCTGCAGTGTGGATTGATCCCTGGATCCCTGAGTTTGATCCCCGGATCCCTGAGTTCGACCCCTGGGTGAGGAAGATCCCCTGAAGGAGGAAATGGAAACACGCTGCAGTATTCTTGCCTGGGAAATCCCATGGACAGAGGGGCCTGGCGGGCTGCAGTCCATGAGGTCGCAAAGAGTCAGACACGACTGAGCATACACACACAGGTTGGTTGAGACCTAGTGATACAGCTGACCACATTGGTACTCAATAGTCCCCACGGCTCCTGGGGAAGTTGGGTTCAGGGATACAAGATGTGGAGACTTTCACCACCTGGACCCAATGTGGAGCTGTCCTTGCCCATCAGCTGTGCCACAGAATAGCCAGCAATACCTGGAGCTGTCCAACTGACTCTCAGGGCCTTTTCCTGAGAGAGCACTTGGTTATCTGACCTCTTATCCAGGAAGCACCATGACTTTTGACTGCTGCCTGCTACACCAACAACACACCTCTGAAGGTTCTCTTCTGCATGTCATCTGTCCACCAGACCCACCCTTCTAGGGGCCCAAATGCTAGGACCACACAAATGGTGAAGGAGTGCCCACCAGCCTAAGGTGCAGACATCCCTCTATCCATACGCACGATTTCTGTTGAGAATCCCCAACACTGATGAGAATTCTTTGACCCACCTGATAGGAACAATGCAATGATTCAGAAAGATGAGGGTCCATTCACACATATTGCTTATTTAACTTATATGCAAAGTACATCATGTAAAATGCCGGGCTGGATGAAGCACAAGCCAGAATCAAGATTGCCAGGAGAAATAACAACCTCAGATATGCAGATGACACCACCCTTATGGCAGAAAGCGAAGAACTAAAGAGCGTCTAGATCAAAGTGAAAGAGGAGAGTGAAAGAGGTGGCTAAAATTCAATGTTCAGAAAACTACAACCATGGCATCTGGTCCCATTGCTGCTGCTGCTGCTGCTAAATCATTTCAGTCATGTCTGACGCTGTGCGACCCCATAGATGGCAGCCTACCAGGCTCCGCCGTCCCTGGGATTCTCCAGGCAAGAACACTGGAGTGGGTTGCCATTGCCTTCTCCAATACTTCATGGCAAATAGATGGGGAAACAATGGAAACAGTGAGAAACTTTATTTACCTGGGGCTCAAAAATCACTGCAGATGGTGACTGCAGCCAGGAAATTAAAAGTCACTTGCTCTTTGGAAGAAAAGCTACGACCAACCTAGACGGCACATTAAAAAGCAGACACATCGCTTTGTCAACAGAAGTCTGTCTAGTCAAAGCTATGGTTTTTCCAGTAGTCATGTGTGGATGTGAGAGTTGGACTATAAGGAAAGCTGAGCACTGAAGCACACCAGCCTCCTCTGTCCCTGGGATTCTCAAGGCAAGAATACTGTGCTGGGGCAGCTGGGAGGGAATCGCCATGCCCTCCTCCAGGGGATCACCCTTACCCAGAGTTAGAACTTGCTTATTTTATGTCTCCTGCATTGGCAGGTGGTTCTTTACCACTAGCATCACCTGAGAAGCCCAGAAACTATCATGCTGAGTGATATAAGTCAGACAAAGACAAGTATTGTATGATTACACTTCTTTTGGAGTCTAAAAGATAAATGAACATAACAAAACATAAACAGAGTTACAGACAAAGAGAACAAACAGGTGGTTACCAGAGGGGAGAGAATTGGGGGGAAGAAAGCAAAAGCTGAGGGAGATTGAGGCACAAAGTTCCCATGGCAAGAGTTCCGTGGTGGTCCAGTGATTAAGAATCCGCCTGCCAATGCAGGGGACATGTGTTCGATTCCTGATCCAGGAAGACAACACGTGCTATGGGGCAACTAAGCCAGTGCACCTCAATTACTGAAGCCTCCACGCCCTAGAAAATGTGCTCCACAAGAGACGCCACAGCAATGAGAAGCCTGCACACCACAACCAAGAGTACCTACTCCCTGCTCTCTACAACTCGACAAATCCTGCGTGGAGCAGCAAAGACCCAGTGGAGCCAAAATAAATAAATAAATGAATATATATTTTTTTAAGTTCTAATTGCCAAATAAATGAGTATGAAATGGGTAAGAAATAACACTGTGGAGAATATAGTGAATAACTATGTAATGTCTTTGTATGGTGACATAACTATTCCTATTATTTTGAAATGTGCAGAAATATCCAATCACTATGCTGTGTAATAGCAACTAACAGCATTGTAGGTCAATTATACTTCAAAAACAAATTCACAGAAAAAGAGATATCGAATTTGTGGTTACAATAAGCCAGGAATGGGGAAATATGAATTAGATAGCTATAGTCAAAGAAACAAACTTCCAGTTATAAGATAAGTACTAGGAATGTAATATACAACATGATAAATAAAATTAACACTGCTCTATATTATACAGGAAACTTGTTAGAGTAAATCCTGAGTTCTCATCACTGGGAAACACATTTTTTTTCCTATTTTTTTAATTCTGTACCTATGTGGGTTCACTAAATTTATCGGGATGACCATTTCATGATGCATATAAGGCAAATCACTATGCTGCTGCTGCTAAGTCACTTCAGTCGTGTCCGACTCTGTGCGACCCCATTGACGGCAGCCCACCAGGCTTCTCTGTCCCTGGGATTCTCCAAGCAAGAATCCTGGAGTGGGTTGCCATTTCCTTCTCCAAATCACTATGCTATGTACCTTAAACTTAAAAGATTGAAAAAAAAAAAAGAAAAAAAGAATGGACTTAGGTTAATATTAATGTATCAATATTAGCTCACTACTTGTGACAAATGTGCCAGAATAATACAAAGATCTTATCATTAGGGGAAACAGGTGAGGAGGAATATTTGAACTCTTTGCATTATCATTCCAGTTTTTCCACACATCTAAAACTATTCTAAAACAAAAGGTTTATTTAAGTATAAATCAATAAATTTTTAAAACATTTACTGAAAATCATTGACTTATCCTTTGTATAAATGAACTTCATGGTTTAAAAATTATATTAAAGTAGAGTTGTTTATAAAGTTATTAAGAAGATCGGGGTGGGCTTGGGGCTTGGGGCGGGGCCAGAGCAGGGTGGGGTCAGGCTGGGGTCAGTAACCCTGGCAATGGGCGGGGAGGCGGGGATCCCCCAAGGCCTAGGCCAGTCCGAGGCTCTTCTCTGGCTGCTGCTGCTGAACGTGGCCACCCTGGAGCTGCGAGGGTCCCCAGCCACGGCCGCCCCCGGCCGGACTGCAGGCGATGGGGGAGCGTTGAGGGGCGGCGCTCCGACTTGGCCAGCACAGCGGTTGGCTCCGGGAGCTACAGGTGCGTTGGGGCCTCCATTCGGGCCAAGATCCCCTAGCCTACAGGGCCTGAGGGCGGCCGGCTGTGACCAGGGCCTGGTGAGTCACTAAGTCTCATCGTTTCTCTGCCCTTCCCTCCAACCAGGCAGCCGAGATCCCCTCCACACAGGCGGGGCAGGCCCCCCACTGTGAGGCCTCTGGGTGGGAAGAGACCCAATCCCTTTGTGCGGCTGTGGGAGAGGGGACTAGCAGGGTCTGGCCTGGAGGTTGGAGGCTGGGTGGAGGAAAGTTCTAGGACTACTGAGGGAATGGGCCTGAGTCCAGGGAGCAGGGGTGTCATTCCCCTCACTGAGGCCCTGGGAGCCCAGGCCCTGGACCAGGATGCCCAGCCTCAAGGGGCCTGGGCACACTCCTGCCCTCCCGGATATGAGTCCTAGAACCAGGGCTGTCCTCATGAGCCCACTCCTTCTTCCTTTAGAAATGGAGACTCCTGCAGAGTCAGAGAGGGGAGTGACTTGCCCCAGATCACACACCACAGACTTCTGCCTGCAAATCTGCCTCCCTAAGACCTGGGGTAGAGTGGAGGGAGCACAGGCCCTTAGAAGCCATGATCTTGAGAAAGTAATGTTGGCAACTTCTGAGACCTTTAGTTCTTTGATGTACAAGACAAGGCATTGAGGCGTGCTAGGTGAGGGAAATGAGGTGTGTGTCGTGCCCAGCACTTGGCAGCCTTGCTCAAGGATGTCCTTCTGCCTGGAGATGCTCCTGGGAGCTGGTCCCTCCTTGCCCCACCCCACCAGACCCCTGGGTCCTCATCCCCACGGGGCTTGATGTGTTGTGCTCTGCTCTCCAGTCCGCAGTGGCAGCCAGTGAAGGCAGAGTCCTATCATTTTGGCTACACTGCTAGACGCCTGGCCTTTTGGCTAGGCCGCTGGACGCCTGGCCCTGGTTTTCCTGTCTGTGAAGCGGGCAGGTCTTCCTGGTTGTGACGTTTGGGGCACCAACAGTGTCTCTATTGTAGGTGGCAGCAGAGTCTCCACAGTGTGCGGGAAGCCCAAGGTGATGGGGAGGATCTATGGTGGCCGGGACGTGGAGGCTGGCCAGTGGCCGTGGCAGGCCAGCCTGCGGTTCCAGGGCTCGCACATCTGTGGAGCTGTCCTCATTAACTCCAGCTGGCTTCTTTCCACTGCCCACTGCTTTCTCAAGTGAGTCTCCTTCCTAGGATGCCAGCACAGGCTCTGGCAGGGACGGGGATGCAGGGGAAGAAAAGGGGGATGGTGTCCCACGTTAGCTCCTCTGGGCTTTCCTCTGGGCAGTCTGTGGCCTTCAGAGGCATGTCGTTCCTGCCTTTGGCCTGTGTACCCTCCACCTGGACTGTCCTCCCCGCTCACCTGCCCAGATCCTCCTCATGCTCTGCCCTCGGCCCCTGTGTCTGTTCTCCAACACAGGTGTGCCTCAGGAGAGCGGCAGTGTCAGTCCTCGCTGCCATGTGGTGTGGACCCATCTCAGATCACAGCTCCTTCTCAGTGTCCCCTTATTTCCCGGTGTCAGACTCTAGATGGAGGCCTGGGACCGCATGTGTGACCAGCAGCTGGGTGATTCTTATTAGTCCTGCGAAACTGTGTGCCCAGGAGGAGTCACAGTCACTGGCGTGCATGTGGGGAGCCGTGGTGCCAGGCTGCCTGAGGGGGAGGTGGGCTCCCTGGGAGAGTGACAGGGCTGCTCAGGAGTCTAATTCACCTAGCCATATGGGGCTGGCTTAGTGCCAGGCTTCTGAACAGATGAGGGGGGTCACCATGGAGTTCAGGCATCAAGCCCAGGTCTGGGCACTGGAGCTTTGAGGGCTCAGAGTCTATCGGCACCCACTCTGTGCCATGCTCTGTGCAAGCCCCTCTGTGGCATCAGGGGTGGCAAATCCCACCTCACCATGTCTCCATCCTGTCAGAAGAGAAAGCCCAGCATGGATGAGAAGGGCAAAGTAAATGGGGTGAAGGTTTGGGAGAAGGTGTGTGGAGAGGGAGGGCTTGCTGGAGGGGAAGGCTTGGGTGAGGGGAACATGAGAGAGGGTCTCCAAGCAGATAAGCTGTGAAGACAGTGAGGGAGGGGGGAAGATTCAGCACCTGTGTTGGAGGAACAAGGAAAGGTTCTGTTTCCTGCCTTCATTTGCTCATTTATTTAACAAATCTTTTGTCCTTGAAACTAAGTGGAGAAGCAGGCCTTGGGCATGGATGTGTTTAAAGAAAGGGGATGGTTAACAAGAGTGTGGGGCCAGAGGTGAGTTGTATGGAGTCTCTGGAAGGGTGAAGTTAGAGCTGGGACTGAGCCAGAATGCCTGCTGTGTACAATCAGAAGGCCTTCATTTGATGACCCCACAGAGGACCTTTCCAGAACAAGGATTCAGTGCTTCTGCCATTCTAGTGTGTGATGGAGAAGCCAGCCATATGTCTGAAACTGTAAGTAGGGTATCAATTAGCCTCAAGAAAGAAGGCCTCCTGAACATTAGAAATGGGGAGACAAAGGCTGTCTGGTGTCATGTGGGGTGGAGGGGTCCAGAGGCGTGTGGCAGTTAGATGAGGATGCAGGGAAAGAGCTTGTCCCCACTTGGAGATGATGGCGGCAGTGCGCCTTTCCTTCTCCAGGAAATCCAAAGCCCCGGAGAATTACCAGGTTCTGTTAGGAAGCATCCAGCTGTACCAGCACACCCCTCAGACCCGGGAGGTATCCGTGAGCCGGATTATCACACACCCAGACTTCGAGAAGTTACATCCCTTTGGGAGTGACATCGCCATGTTGCAGCTGCTCTTTCCTGTGAACTTCACCTCCTACATCATCCCTGCCTGCCTCCCAGTCCCTGGCATGAAGCTCCCCAGTAACTCATCCTGCTGGATAACTGGCTGGGGGATGCTCAACGAGGAAAGTGAGAGGGTGTGGGGAGTTGGAGGGGGGGATGAGAATGGGGAGGAGGAGGAAGGGGAGGAGGAGGGGGAGAAGGACAGAGGAGCAAAGAAGGGAGGTGTGTCTCCACCTGAGGGGTCCCCAGGCAAAGGTCCCCTTGGCCCACTATGCTTCATTTTCAGAGGACTGGACCATTCTAGTTCTTAAAGTGTGTGATTCTAAAGCTTTGGTGTTCCCTAAGTGTAAAGCTCTGAAGTCTGGGAATCTTTGACTTTGGAATCAAGAATCTGAGTTCTTGAAGTCTTTCTGGTTCTTGATTCCAAGGTTTAAATCAACCATAGATCTGAGATGACTTGATCTAACTCAAAGGTCATGTTGAGGCATGACTCCTTCCAGGTCACTGATAAACTTTCTGATTTCCTAGTGCCATAGGAAGTGCTTGGGAAAAGTGGAAAGAAAACTCAAATATGACCTCTGACCTCTGAGTCTGCCTGATCAATTTAGAATGATTACGACTTTAGAGGGTTTCATTCTCCAGACCTCACTTTGGTTTTCTCCCAGCTCAGGTCATCAATCTAATTTGTAGACTTGTTAGGCAAACTGAGTAACAGGAAAAAAATTGTATTTTTTAAGATTGAAAGAGGAGAAAAGTAGACCAAAACTTATGAGCAAGAGTCTTCACTAAAGAAAGGAGTGTTTACAACTTGGTGAAATGCTTATGATGCCAAATTATGGAGGGAAAGAATATTTATTTGTAATTATTTGTAGGGTTATAATTTGGTATGGTGTTTCTCTACAGAGGTGCAACAGGCATTTTGAACAGATGCTGCTTCATTGGGTGGGATGTTCCAGCATCCCTGGTCCTTGCCTATTAGTGTGTCGGTTAACACTCAATAATCACAGGACAAACAACTAGGTCCCAGAATTCTCACACCACACACACACAACACTCGTACACCAGACTTCACACTTCACACGCACACACCCACACACACACAGACTGGCTCCTCCTGAGGACAGGGACCCTGTCTTTCTTGTTTCAATATCCCAGTCCGTGCCCCTGGCAGGGCCTGGCACCTGGTAGGTATCCCACTGCTGCCCCCGGGTCCTTCTTCCCTGACCTCCAGACTGGTCTCAGCTCCCACCCTGTGTGCTCTGTTACTCTCCATGTAGCTGTCTGAGTATTTGCTTTAGAGCAGGAGTCACGCCAGTTCCCTGCTCATCACCCCCAGCGCCTTCTCATTTCTACTTAAAATAAGGTCGCAACTCCCTGCCTTGGCTCTCAGGCCCCCTCCTCTCTCTCATCTCCCACTGCATCCCTCACCCACCCCACCCCAGCCAGCAGGCCTCCTTCCTGCCTTGACGATTCCAAGGCCATTCCCACCTCAGGTCTGCACCTTGGCTGTCTCCCTGGACGCATTTACTCTCCCGACTAACCTTGTCATGACTCGTTTCTTTACGTATGCAACTCAGCTGCTCCTCTGAGGAGTTTTACTTGATCGCGTGAGCTAAAACAGGCCACCCCTAATAGCACATCTTCCTGTTTTGTTTCCTTTATACCACTTATTAGATCTAAAGTAATGCTACTTATTTACTTCATTTACCCTGTCTGCCCCAACTAAAATGTTCCCCTGTATCATTAGTTAAAAGATACTTAGCCCAAGGATAGAGGAATAAATGAGTAATTGAGTTATGAATAAATCAGTGATTGGATGAGAGAATGGATGGGAGAAGGTGGGAGTGTGAGTGGGTGGAAGGGAAGATGGTTGGGCGGGTGGGTGAAAGGGTGGTGGAGAGAGATGCAATGAGTGGTCTATTGCTGGAGGCGAGAATGGAGAGATGTGTCAAAAGATGAGTGTATGGGCAAATTTATGGAAGGATGAGTGGATGAATGGGACATGAGGAAAGATAGGTAGATGGATGGAGGGACAAGTGGATGGAAAGCAAGGTTAATGATAGACAAAAGGTGAGTGGATGGGATGGTTTGTGAAAGGGTAGATAGGTTGGTGAATGGTTGCTAAGCACCACTGAGTGGCATGTGTTGGAGGGATTTGCCTTTTTCCTTTGTGGAATAGGAGGAGTGTAGTTTGTTGCTATGAAAGGGGTGGAGTGAATAGGATGAGTTTGGAAACGTTTGAGAAACACAGGAGGGCTTATTGGGCCTAGGTACAAGACTGAAACAAGGATGAAAGCTCAGCTGTGCAGAGAAAACCCCATGTTGAGGGGCAGTGCTGACTGGTAAGGCAGAGCTCTGTAGCTCGGCTACAGCATCCTTCCCTGATTTCCTCCTTATCCTCGCAGCGCCTCTGCTCGAACCCTTCCATCTCCAGGAGGGTAAGGTGAGCTTCGTTGAGAACAAGTTCTGTAATATGTTATATGGACTTGCGAAAGGCAAGAACGTCTCTGTGCAGGAGGACATGCTGTGTGCTGGGGACTTCTCCACAGGAACGTCCATCTGCCTAGTGAGTAAGACCCTTTCTGTTCTTCCCTCACCTGTTCTCGGGGCCTCGGTTTCTCTGGGGAGGGGCTGTGTTGCCTCTGCTCTCTTTGTGGAGCCCCTGGGGACTTCCCGTTTCCTCCTCCATGCGCCTTCCTGGGCTCCATCCCTTGGCAGTGTCCCCCAGGCCAAGCCCCTTCCTAAGCTCCTTGCACATGAGGGCATCTACAGCATCTGTTCTTGAGGCATACATTAAAGGTTTTATTCAAGTGTAACATACATACAAAAGAATATATCCATGCTCTTTTCATAAGCTGGATAAATTTTCACATAGTGAAGCAACAAGTGATCAATACCCCAAAGGCCCTACTCACACCTCCTTCCTGTCAGAAACCACCATCTTCACCTTTAATACCTTAGATTAGATTCTGAATGTTCTGTAAATAGAATTTATTTCCAGTTGTCAATCTTTCTTGTCCTAACATTGTATTTGTGAGATTCACCCACACTGTTACCTGTAGTTGTAGTGTGTTCAGTCTCCTTGCTCTACAGGACTCTCCTGTGTGCATTGAATCCTATGATCAGTTACACTTCCATGTGCATTTTAGTACTTTCCAAACTTTTCATTTCATTTCACTTCCAAATGTTTTATCTTCTATTTCACAGAAACCCTTGAGTAGAATTATTGGATTAAAAGGCACGTGTATATTAAACTTTGGCAGATGTTACCAAACTTCTCCAAAGTGGGTCACCATTTCCATTCATTCAAGCAGTGAATGAGAGTTCATATTCTCACCAGTACTTAGCAATTTCCATCTTTTCTTATTTTAATAACTTGTTGTGGTTTTTACTTTTCCAGCGACGAATTAAATGTACTTTCCCATATTTATTATCTTTGGACATATTTTTCTGTAACATTTCCTTTCAGGGTTTTTCTCCCCTCTCATTTTCTGTTGGTTTGTCTGTCTCTTCCTTTAGGGGCTCTTTGTGTATTTTACATATTCCAGATATCAGTCTACTGCTGGATATTTGTTTTCTGGGCTTTTTGGTTTTGCTTTGTTTGTCTGTTTTGTCTTGGCTGTGTTGGCTGGGTGTTAGTTGTGACAGGCAGGCTTTTCATTGCATTTAGTTTAGCATGCGAGCTGCAGAGTGCATGGGCTCGACAGTTGCAGTACGTGGACTTAGTTGCCTCGTGGCAAGTGGGATCTTAGTTCTCTGACCAGGGATTGAACCTGCGTCCTCTGCATTGGAAGGCAGATTCATAACCGCTGGACCACCAAGGAAGTCCCACTATTGGACATTTCACTGTGAAGCTTTTTTCCCACTCTCTGTGGTGCCTTTTTGTAGCTGAGAAAACAAGCCTGGAGAGGGAAAGTGGCTACCCTAAAATAAGGCACCACAACTTGGGCCCCTGTGTTCTGATTCCAAGCCTAACCTGACATCCAGCACATCATCCTCAGGGCCCAGGCTCCCAAGCTGGCATCATGTGCTGATTCTTCCATAGATGGTGTCGTGGAGTGGAGGGAAGTGTTAGGGTTCTGGAGTTAGAGACCCTGCACTACTGTGTGACCTCGGGTGGGTTTTCCACCTTTGAGCCTGTGTCCTCACTCATAGCGTAGGGTTTTGAGGCCTCCGTCATGGGATTGTTGCAAGGATGGTCTAGTGGGTTGGACAGTGTCTCCTAAATTTGTGTCTTCTAAATCTCAGAATGTGACCTTATTTGGAAATAGGTCTTTGCAGATATGATTGTTAAGAATCTCAAGATGAGACCTTGCTGAATTTAGAGCAGGCTCTAAATCCAATGACTGTTTTCTCATAGAAAGAGAGAGAGACACAAATAGTTGGTTTCAGACTTCTGACTTCTAGAACTGTGAGATCAATTTCTGTTGTTTCAGAGTTAGCCAGTCTGTGGTGATATGCTTTGGCACGCCAGGAAATGCACATAGGAGGGATGAGATGCACCTGGCCCACAGGATGGCCTCCCAGACAGCTGTTTTCGTGGCGGCCCAGTGGGCTGCTGAGCCAGAGAGGAGAAGCTTGGCCCCTTGCCCTCCTTGTAGGAGGCAGACCCAGGTTTCTTGGTTCCCAGTCCACAGCCAGTGGTGTGAACTGTCTGGCCTGGACTGTCCTTCTCACAGAGTCAGCTGCCCCTGAAGGTGAAACACAGGGCTCAGTCCCCTGAGGCCCCATATGCTGTCACCCTAGACCTCCCTTCCAGCCTGCAGAGGTCATGCCCACGGAGCTCACCTTTGTCTCCTTGCCTGCTGACATCCATAGTGCCCCTTGAGCCCACTCCTCCTCTCGTTTCTTCCTAGACTGAGGACAGCACTGGTCATCTAAAGATGACCCCCCTCCTCCCTCTCTTAGCCTTTCAGTCACCACAGCCTACCTGAGACATTCCATCTAGACTCGTCTGCTGTCACATCGCCTGCTCCAGCCCCCACCCTGAAACCCAGGACCCTCTTCTCTCCCTGGAAGTACCCTTCCCCCTGCAGAGGGCACCCAGAAACAGGTCTGAGGACAGACAGGCCACAGAGGCATTCAGTGCTCAGACTGTGGGGCAGGAGAGCCATGGTTTCAGTATTCAATCTGTCATTTACTGGGATTGTGACCTTAGCTAAGTTTCCTCACCCATGAAATGGGGTTGCTAACAGCCTCCTCTTAATAAGATCCCTATAGAAAGTTTAATACTGTGCCTGGACATTCAGTAGGTACTTAGCAAGTCTTGGCTTTCAATCTCCAGGCCTGGTCTGTCTCCTTCTACCAGGATTGTACCTGTTCATCTGGGCCTGTCTTAGACCTGTCCTCTTGCCCAAGGTAGAATTCACTGCCCTGGCCCATCCAACACATATACACACAATACACAACACACACACACACAGACACACACACACACACACAGCCTTGGTTTGCTCTGTCTCTTCAATAGTGCAAACCACAGCTCACGTTCCATGGGATACACTAGTGTTGGGGCTTCCCACTAGTGCTGAGAGCTCCCCAGGGGGCAGGAGGCTTTTGGAGCCCTTCCCATCCCTGAAGACTGGCCCAGATTCCACCATAATATCAGCAACCATGAGGCTTATCTGCACGAATCCTGGAGGCCTATGGTAGACAGGGACCAGGCCTTCCCCTGGCCTTGAACAGCTCAGGGTGGGTACACTGTGGGGAGGGCCAAGGACACCCCAGGTGGGGACCCCAAAAGGGAAGAACTGAGTTGATAACGGCACATTCCCAATGTCCAAGAAGCCCCTGGTGTGACTTTCTTGGTGCTCTGGTGACATCACCTTAAATTGGTGGCTCCGACAACAGGATGTACTATCTTACATTTCTGGATGTCAGAGTCTAAAGTCAAGGTGTTGGCCTGGCTGCTCCCTTCTGGAGGCTCTAGGAGAAAATGTTTTCTTGCTTTTTCTATCTTTTTAGAGGTCCCCAGCAATCCTCAGTTCATGGCCCCTTCCTACGTCACCAAATCACATTGCTCCTCCCTCTGCTCCTGTCATCACATCTCCTCCTCTGACTCTGACCTCCTGCTTCCCTCTTTCCTCATGAGTACCTTTGTGTTTATGTTGGGTCCAACCAGATCAGCTAGGATAATCTTCCTATTTCCTGATCCTCAACTCCATCACAGATGCTGAGTCCCTTTTGCCAAGTAAGGTAACATAGCCCCAGGTTCTGCTGATGAGGATGGCCGTCTTTGAGGGTTACTTTTGCCTAGCCACACCATGTACCCTTCTCTTTCCTTCAAGTCACCACTTCCCCCACCCCTCCCTCTCAGCTGGAGAGCTTGCTTCCTATTTCACTGAGAACATCGAAGCATTCAATGGGACTAGGTGCCATTCATCTTCCCAGTCCAGCAGGCATGTTGCATCTCTCCTGAGCCTCCTGGCCCATTGTACCGAGTCCCTCCTGGAGCTCTGGGTGTCCAGACGCACCCTTGCTCCATGTCTTGTCTCCGCTTTCACAGCTCTCGTATAAACGTGCAGTGGCACTCTCCTCCCTGCTACTGCCCAGTTTCTCTACCTCCTTTCCCCCAGACACTCCTCCTAACAGCCCTGAATCTAACCCACTCTGCCCAGGAGTGTTCAAGTACCACCAGAGCCTCATGGCCAACGTCCCCAGGAACCTGTCTTGCCAGAGACACCGGTAGCCCCAAATCCTCCTCTCACTCGACACTTGAGCAAATCTCACTGCTGTTTCCTGTGCACCAGGACCAGACAGCTACTCCACTCTGCACCTGGTCCCCTCCCCTCCCACCTCTAAATGCTGGAGACCCCAGGGCTCCATGCTTAGCCTGTTCCTCTCCTCTGCACAGCCTCCCTGAGATAGGCTCAGTTCTCCATGGGCGTCAACTCCAACCCCCACCATAAGGCCCTGGGAATCTGAGTCCCGTCTACCCCCTCGCTTCCCACTTGTCATTGCTCTTCCTCCCACCCACCTGGCCATCCCTCCTCTCCTCGTCTGCACTCACTGCTCCCTCTGCTCCAGCATCAGAAAGTTGGGTTGTCCTGTTTGGAATCTCAGCTCAGGAAAGCTTCATGCTTCCACCCTATGAAATGCCCTTCCCTTCCTGTCCTGTCCCTTCCATGCGTTGTTTCCACATGTCACATCTGAAGTGGCAGGCTGGTTGCCTTATTTACAGTAACTCCATGCAAAAGGCACCTTGACATTTCACCCCTGTGCCTGAGTGCAGAAGCTGCCCTGGATGCTGGACATGCGTGTTAGACAAGTGTGTGGAAGGCAGCAAGCACAGCTATCCTGCTCCTCTCCCCCTGCCTCCAAGGATGACATGTTCCCTTTGGGTGATGAAGTGAGAGATTTCCACCCAGGTGGTCCTTCCCTGAACAGCATTTCAAGACTCCAGTAACTCCTAGCAGCTTTCAGGGGACCCTAGCAGCATTCATTGCTCCCTGACCAATACAGGCTGCCTCCTCCAGGCCTGGGTAAGGGCACTTTCTGAAGAAATTCAACCAAGAATTTGAGAGAAAACTAAAGGACTGACTATAAGTGAAAAAGGAGGTGGACCTGGGTGGGGATGTGCTGCTGCAGCTCAGAGTTTGCAAGATCCAGGTCTGCAGCAGCTTCAGCTGGCTAGGTTCCACTCTCAGACCAGCCCTCTTGAGCTCAGATCCTGCAGCTGTCTGTCCCTTCTTGGCCTTGGACAGTGCTTTGTCCCAGGCCACCACACCCTCCCTGGGCATAGGATCCATAGATTGATGGATATGGATCTCTGATTGTTTCGAGGGTCAATCAGGACTTCCTGAAGGATGATTCCAGTGCCTGCCTGCATGGCTTAATTGGGCTGATCCGCAGTGGGAAGTTGGTGTTTGGAATTTCACAGAACGAGGCTGGAGAGCAGAGACTCATAAGCGCCACCCTGCTACCTGGTCTTCTCAGAACTGGCTCAGTCACCCACCTGAACTCCCGTTTCTTTCCTAGGGCGATTCCGGGGGCCCCCTCGTCTGTGACTTCACCAGTTCCTGGGTTCTGATGGGGCTGGCCAGCTGGGGTTTTGACTGCCGACACCCCATCTACCCCAGCATCTTCACCAACGTCACCTACTTCACCAACTGGATCGAAGAGATCCAGAGACTCACACCCAACCCTGAGCCCACGTCTGCTCTTACACCACTCCCTGAGCCCACGTCCACTCCTCCACAGACCCAGTTTCCACACCAGTCTCTGCGGGCTGCCGCCTCGTCCGTGCTGGGCACAGCCTTTGTGCCTCCACAGACCTGGCCCTTGCTGCTGTTCCTGCTTGGTTCCCTGAGGCAAGCCACGTGGTGATCCGCCAAGCCCCTCAGCTCCTGCTCTGTGCCTCAGGCTCCAGCCTTCTCACTGGAACCTTCCCCCGACCCCACTCCCCCAGCCCCATCAGCTCTCAGTGGTCCCTTCTTGGCTTTCCTGTCCACCAGCTGAAACCCCCACAATCCAAGCTTGAAAAACCAAATAAAAACAAATGAAAGACTCATCCTGATTCTGTCTTGGGGCCCTATTGCTCCTCCTGATCCTCAGCACTCACCCCTTCTCTTGAGGTCTGTCGGCTGATTCCCTGGACAAGCAAACAAGAACCGGCAGGGCCATTACAGCAGGAGGAGGCAGGGGTGGGGACTCTGAAGGAGTCCAGCTGGGGAGAGAGAAGGGAGTCTTCTCTTGTAGACACCACTCCTGCTGTGGGAGTGCACAGACTTGGGAGGAAGTATATCAGTCAGCTCCAGTTGCCATAACAAGTATCACAGGCAATGTGGCCTAGACAACAGGAGTTTCTCATCGCACGTTCCGGAGCTCCAGAGCCTGAGGCCTCTCGCCTTGGCTTGTAGACGCCGTCTTCGCCCTGCGTCCTCACACTGCCTTCCCTCTGTGTGTCTGGGTCCACATTTCCCCTTCTTAGAAGGGCACCAGTCATACTGGATTAGGACCCAACCTAGTGACTTTAACTCAATTATCTCTTCAAAAGCTCTACTCCAAATAAAGTCACATTCTGGGGACCCCTGGTCGTCCAGTGGTTAAGACTTCAGGCTTCCGCTGCAGGGGGCATGGGTTCAGTCCCTGGGTGGAGAGCCAAGATCCCACTTGCTGGACTGCGCAGCCAAAAGAAAGTCACATTCTGAGGTGCTGGAGGTTAGGACTCAACGTAAGAATTTGGGGTACACAATTCAGCCCCTAATAGGAAGTAAGGCATATTGTCAGGTGTCTATAGTGCAGGGGAGTAAGGATCTTTCTCAAAGTAGTGAAGCATCACTCCTGGGGTTTGGAAGGAGGGAGGAGCTCCTCCCGGTGGAGGTAGAGGGAAGTTCCCAGAGTCCAGGACAATTGAGTTGAACTGGAGTATATGACCCAGGCCATGAAGAAGGGAGTTCCAGCCTGCAGCACAGATGGCTCTTGAATATGGGGGGATCTAGGAGACTGAGCTGGAGACAGAACGAGGAGGGCCTTGTCAGGCTGCGAGCTGAGGTCCAGACTGGCAGTCCTCACACCTAGAGTAGACTCCCAGAATCTTCCTCACCCACCCCCATGTCCCCTCACCCGCCCCCATGTCCCCTCACCCACTCCCATGGTCCTAAACTCACTGCCCCAGCTTCCTGGGTTTGATGCCTGGGCAGGGAACTAGATCCCACATGCCACAACTAAGAGTTACCATGCTGCAATTAAAGATCCTGCATGCTTCAACTAAGATGCAATGCAGTCAAATAAATATTTTTTAAAAAGAAATATGCATTCGTGTCTACCATATGCAGGCCCCCAACATGCAAGAGAGCTGCATTCCCTGTTCTCATTTTTAGGTGCAGAAGGAACATAATGAACTGAACTGAGTTACAACAAAAGAGTAAAATCTTGGGTTGAGGGGGATGTCAGGGTGAGGATGAGAGATAGAGAAGGGGGATTACAGAATTATTGAATCCAGGCCCACTGCTTACCACTTAACAGAATCAAATTTACAAACACTGATAGAAAGGAAAGTTGTCTTTTATCAGAGTGCCAGCAATCTGGGAAGATGGTAAACTCAGTGTCCCCCAGAAAACTACTTCTGGAGATTCTGCTCAATCATGAAAATTTTAAAGGAAAAGTGAAAGTCGCTCAGTTGTGTCCGACTCTTTGCAACCGCATGGACTATACAGTCCGTGGAATTCTCCAGGCCAGAATACTGGAGGGTGTAGCCCTTCCCTTCTCCAGCAGAGCTTCCTGACCCAGGAATAGAACCAGGATCTCCTTCATTGCAGGCAAATTCTCTACAAGCTGAACTACTAGGGAAAGGAGAGAAGTAATCTCAGTTAATCCTTGAGATGGAGTCAGAGTCATTGCATGCAGGCTCCAGGACTTCCTGTGATCTTCCTCTAGTCCTTATCTTGTTCACACAGTTTGTTTATGGGATTACTGAAGGGGAGTCGAGGAAAGAAATCTGGTCACCTGTTAATTATTTAGTCTTAGATTCTTACTTCTTTGCCATACTGAAAGAACTGACAAGTTAGGCAAGGGATTGCATGATTAAAAGATCTGAAAGGTGTGCTCAGGCCTGAGTGCCTGGTTAAAGTTTAGGTACCATACAGCCTTGCTACAGTAGCAAGGACAGAGGCTTTCTGCTGCAGGCGGTATCCAGCAAGGAGCTGTTTGCACGATGAGATGGTGTAGGTGCTAGTGCATCCAGTCATGTCTGACTCTGCGACCCCATGGACTGTAACCCACCAGGCTCCTCTGCGCATGGGATTTCCCAGGCTAGAATACTGGAGTGGGCTGCCATTTCCTCCTCCAGGGGATCTTTCCAACCCAGGGATTGGACCTGAGTCTCCTGCGTCGCCTGCATTGCAGGCAGACTCTTTACCTGCTGAGCCGTCAGGGAAGACTGAGGTGGCATAGATCAGGGTCCACATGTTCGGAAATGACATGACACTCAGGGCACTAAGCAATGTTATTAGAGTCCATAAATCTTTCTCTCCCACTTTCTTTTCTAGAGATCTTAATTTTGAATTCCCTTTTTTCTTGTTTTACACTGATTCTTTTTCCCTAAGTTATTGTCTCTTTCATTGATTATTTCAGTTTTCTTCATCCTGACATACATGATAAAAATTTATTTCATTCGTTGATACTTGTGTAGTGACATTTGTTTTGTTTTACTGCTTCTTATGCATGGCATCCGGTCCCATTACTTCATGGCAAATAGATGTGGAAACAATGGAAACAGTGGCTGACTTTATTTTTCTGGGCTCCAAAATCACTGCAGATGGTGATTGCAGCCATGAAATTAAAAGATGCTTACTCCTTGGAAGAAAAGTTATGACCAACCTAGACAACATATTAAAAAGCAGAGACATCACTTTGTCAACAGAGGTCCGTCTAGTCAAGGCTCTGATTTTTCCAGTAGTCATATATGGATGTGAGAGTTGGAAATATAAAAAAAGCTGAGCTCTGAAGAATTGATGATTTTGAACTGTGGTGTTGGAGAAGACTCTTGAGAGTCCTTTGGACAGCAAGGAGATCCAACCAGTCCATCCTAAAGGAGATCAGTCCTGGGTGTTCATTGGAAGGACTGATGTTGAAGCTGAAACTCCAATACTTTGGCCACCTGATGTGAAGAACTGAGTCATTTGAAAAGACCCTGATGCTGGGAAAGATTGAGGGCAGGAGGAGAAGGGGACGACAGAGGATGAGATGGTCGGATGGCAATCACCAACTCAATGGATATGGGTTTGGGTGGACTCTGGGCGTTGGTGATGGACAGGGAGGCCTGGCGTGCTGCGGTTTTTGGTCACAAAGAGTCGGACACAACTGAGAGACTGAACTGGACTGAACTGAATATATTACTGGTCTACTGCAAAAGGATGTAACTTAGAAACAGCTAGGTGGTAGAGATGATTAGGACAAGGGATGAGGAAAGAAGCAATGTTCCCATGGACTTAGGAAATAGTATGGATAAGTTCATCCAGAGTACCCACAGTCAAAAGGATTGTTTCCAAAATGTGAAAAAGCAGTTGAGAAACATGGAAGACACTTAAGACATTTCGAATATATATTTAGTAGTGGGTGAATGGTTATGTGTTATGTGAATTATATCTCGGTAAAGGTGCCTAAAAATAAATTCAAAGATAGATCTAGATCTAGATATATAGGAGTTCCAGAAGAGAATAGGAAGGATGCTAGTGAAGTGTTAGTGAAGAGACAGCAACTGATAATTGTCGAGAACTTAAAAAAAAATCTAACTTCTCAGAAAGTCTTAGATACAGTCTAGTGACTCTGTAAAAGTATAAGGAATAAGAAAAACGGTAAAGACTACAATACGGAAGTAAGAAGTGTGTGCAGTTGAAGTCCTCTTTCATCTATACCCTCAGTATCACTTCCCTCTCCACCCATCAGCCCTGTTAACTGCTTAGTGTGCATCTATATCCATAGTGTATCAACATCTATTATACTATTTATCCGTATTTATACAAGTATATTATATAGTTCCATATGTTTGCTTTTAATTAATAAAGAGGCTCTTATAATACATTTGCTGTACAACTTTCTCTTTTCATGCCACAATAAACCATAGGCATCAGATTCAACTTCTTTATTGTAAAGATTTTCTTTTTCTTTTTAATGTTATTTAAAAATAATATTCCTGGAACATCCCTGGCAGTCTGGGAAAGTCTCCCTGCTTCCACTGCAGGAGGCATAGGTTTGATCCCTGATCAGGGAACTAAGATTTCACATCCTTGTAGTGCAGCCTAAATTTTAAAAATGAATTTAAAAATAATGCTTGCTATTTTTTCAAATTCAGAAAAAAATACAGAGGAGACCATAATCTCACACTCCATATATGGATATTTTTATATAATAAAAGCAGTAATCATTCATGGCTAGAGAATAGAAACTGTTCAGAAAAAAAAAAAAACATGATAGCATGTGATTCTTCCTATAAAAAAATTACACTTATGAACATATCCTAACCATACAGATTTTTCTTTTGTTTTAAAAGTTAACACAAAAAAAGTCATTATAACATCGTTCCACACATTGATTTTCACTTAATGGTGAAAGAGATCTTGGAGATCTTTATGTACTAGTTTTATGTAAAGCTATAGTATTCTTTTTAAAGGATTCACAATATTCCATAAAACATAATATATTGTACATAAATACAACCATTTACTCTATATGGAATACATTGTATATAATCACAGTCACTTACATCCCCTGATGTTCCTTTAATATTCTCCTTTTTTAATCTTTGTTTTTATTTATGTGGCTGCTCCGGGTCCTAGTTGCAGCAGCACTTGGGATCTTTGATCTTCGTTGGGGCATACAAGATCTTTAGTGGTGGCAGATGAGCTCTTGTTTTTTTTAAACTTGGAGTATAATTGCTTTACAATGTTGTGTTAGTTTCTGCTGTACAATGAAGTGCATCATTTATATGTGTACATATATATCTACTCCCTTTTCAGCCTCCCTCTACCCTTCTCCCCTCCATCCCGCCCATCTAGGTCATCACAGAGCACCAAGTTAAGCTTTCTGTGCTTCATAGGAGGTTCCCGCTAGCTATCTAATTCACACAGAGCAGTGTACACACGTCAGTCCTAACCCCCCACCCGCCCTACCTTCCCCTTCCCCCTCTGCGTCCGCACGTCCATTCTCTACACTTGTGTCTCTATTCCTGCCCTAGAAATAGGTTCACCTGTATCATTTTTCTAGATTCCACATATAAGGGTTAATCTACTGTATTTGTTTTTCTTGTTCTGACTTACTTCAAACTCCGTGTCTATCCACATCTCTACACATGGCCCTGTTTCATTCTTTTTAGTGGCTGAGTAATATTCCATTGTATATGTGTATATTCTTTATCCAGTCATCTGTTGGACATTTAGGTTGCTTCCATGTCCTAGCTATTGCAAATAGTGCTGCTATGAATATTGGGGTACATGTGTCCTTTTGAATTATGGTTTCCTCAGGGTATATGCCCAGTAGTGGGACTGCTAGGTCATATGGTAGTTCTAGTGTGTAGTTTTTTAAGGAACTTCCATACCGTTCTTCACAGTGACTGTACCAGTTTACATTCCCAACAACAGTGCAGCAGTATCTCGTAACTTGGTTCTCAGAGGATCTAGACTAACACAGTATACCTGGGTCTCCTTGTTTCATCAATCTATTTGTCTATTCTAGGTCTGCTATCACAGAATTTTAATTACTACAACTTTGTGTATATCTGGAAATTCAGTTGAATAAATCCCCTACATGGTCTTCTTTGTCAGAATCTGCCTATTCTTATGCATATGCTTCCAACTGAATTTGTTTGATAAATGTTTTTCTTTCTTTTTAATTCATGCATGTACATGATGATGAAAGGCTATGTGAAAAGTAAGTTTCCCCTCCCATCTGTAACCCTCACTTCCAGAAATTCCCTTCTCCAAGGAAACTATCGTTATTAGATTTTTCTCTATTGTTCCAGAAGTATTCTAGATATACACAAGCATGTGTGCGTATGTATACACACTTACGTTCCTTCCTTCTTGGCCCTGGTTGTAGTGTAGAATGCACTCTGTTCTGTACTTTGCTTTTTCATTAACAATAGATCTTGGAAAGCTTTCAATGTCAATATTTATAGTTCAGCTTCATTCTTTTTAATAACTATTTAGCATCCTTTTGTTCCCTCCCAATGCGCATTAAGTAGCTCCCAGTCCCTTGCTATGACAAAGACTGCTACTGAGAATCAAAGGAACTTTAGAATCATCTTGTCAAGTCCTTTTTTTTTAATCCAACTGGGATTTTAAGTGGACTTGCCTTGAAATTTATAGATTTAATTTGGGCAAAAGAAACACCACTATATTTGGGTCTTCCAAACCAGTCCATGTACAATGATTTTCCATTTAGTTAGAAGGAAAAAAAATTATATCCATTGGTCAGCTTTGACAGCTTTTGTAAATAGAGGTCTTGCACTTTTGCTTAGATTTTTTTCCCCTGAGTTTTTGTTTCCTTTGCTTGTTCTTCTTTTTTAATGATTACCACAGTAAGTTTAGTGAACATCCATTATCTCATACAGACACAAAATAAAAAAGAAAAAATATTTTTGCCTTGTGATTAGGGTTTATTCTTTTTAAAAAGGGCTTCCCTGACGGCTCAGAGAGTAAAGAGTCTGCCTGCAATGCAGGAGACCCAGGTGCATTCCCTGGGTCAAGGAGATCCCCTGGAGAAGGGAATGGCTACCCACTCCAGTGTTCTTGAGGTGATACTTCATTGTGGTTTTGATTTGCATTTCCCTGATGGTTAGTAATGTTGAGCATCTTTTCATGTGCCCATTGCCATTTGTATGTCTTTAGAAATATGTCTATTCAGTTTCTTCACTCATTTTTTGATTGGATTATTTTTTATTTTTTTGATGTTGAGTTGTATGAGTTCTTTGTATATTTTGGATATTAACCCCTTAGATATATCATTTAGAAATATCCTCTCCCATTCAGTAGCAGCCTTTTCATTTTGTTGATTTTGCTGTACAAAATCTTTTTAGTTTGATGTAGTTTCATTTGCTTGTTTTGCTTTTTTCCCTTCCCTGAGGAGATAGATCTAAAATAATGTTGCTAAGATGTGTCAAAGAGTGTACTGCCTATGTTTTCTTCTAGGAGTTCTATGATGTCAGTTCTTAACATTTAGGTCTTTAATCCATTTTGAGTTTGTTTTTGTCTATGGTGTGAGAAAGTAGTCCACTTTGTTTCTTTTGCATGTATCTGTCCAGTTTTCCCAACACCATTTATTTTTATTTATTGAAATGCTTATTTATTTGGCTGCACAGGCCCTAGCTGCAGCACGTGGGATCTTCACTCTTCATTGCATCCTGTGGAATCTTTAGTTGCAGCATGTGAACTCTTTATTGTGGTGTGCACGTGGGATCTAGTTCCCTGAGCAGGCCCAGGCCCCCTGCATTGGTAGCAAGGAGACTTAGCCACCGGACCACAAGCAAAGTCCCCCCAATCCCATTTATTGAAAGGCTATCTTTTTCCCACTGTATATAAAGTCTTGCCTCCTTTGTCATAGTTTAATTGCCCATGTATGTGTGGGTTCACTTTGGGGCTCTCTGTTCTGCTCCATTGACCTGTGTACCAGTATCAACCCCACCCAGCACTATGTTATGCACCTGAGACTAATAAGATATTAGCCTGTGGTTGAGGTGGTTGGGTCACAAAGCAGCTGACTGCAGAGCCTACCCTCGGCTGGGGCTCTGGGCTATTGCTGGTCCACTGGTGGGTGAAGCCGGCTGGCTGGCTGCAAGGTAGGGTGTCTCAGAGCCAGTGTCAGCCCACTGGTGGGCAAGGCCTGGCCTATGGGGTCCCTGGGGCTGGTGTCGGCCTGCTGGTAGGTGAGGTTGGTTCTGACACAGTAGGCTGTGGACTCTGAGGTGTTCCAAGTGTGTGTTAATCACTCAGTCGTGTAGGACTCTTTGCAATCCCATGGTTGTAGCCCACCAGGCTCCTCTGTGCATAGAATTCTCCAGGCAAGAATACTGGAGAGGGTAGCTATTCCCTTCTCCAGGGATCTTCCCAACCCAGGGATGGAACCAGGGTCTCCTGTATTGCAGGGAGATTTTTTACCATCTGAGCCACCAGGGAAAAGCTGGTATCAGCCCACTAGTAGGAGAGGCTAGACCCTGAGGCATTTAGGTGAGGGGCTGAAGGTGTCCTGAGGCTGGTGTTGACTTGCTAGCTGGTGGGGTCTGGTCTTGGCTGGCTAAAGGGGTTGGGGTAGCCCTAGGGCTGGCGTTTCCCCAGGGGTGTGTGGAGCTAGGTACTGGGGTCTCTGGCTGCAGAGTTCTAGGGTTCCTGGAGTGGGCTTTGGCCCACTGGTGGGTGGATTTTGTCCCCAACTGGTTGGGGACTCAGGGGTTCCTATGGCAACTGGTCTGCTGATAGGTGATGCTACAGCCCTGCCTGGCTAGCTGCTTGGTCTGGGGTATGCCAGGACATGGAACAACAGACTGGTTCCAAATAGGAAAAGGAATTCATCAAGGCTGTATATTGTCACCCTGTTTATTTAACTTCTATGCAGAGTACATCATGAGAAACACTGGACTGGAAGAAACACAAGCTGGATTCAGGATTACCGGGAGAAATATCAATAACCTCAGATATGCAGATGACACTACCCTTATGGCAGACAGTGAAGAGGAACTAAAAAGCCTCTTGATGAAAGTGAAAGTGGAGAGTGAAAAAGTGGGCTTAAAGCTCAACATTCAGAAAACTAAGATCATGGCATCTGGTCCCATCACTTCATGGGAAATAGATGGGGAAACAGTGTCAGACTTTATTTTTCTGGGCTCCAAAATCACTGCAGATGGTGACTGCAGCCATAAAATTGAAAGACGTTTACTCCTTGGAAGGAAAGTTATGACCAACCTAGATAGCATATTGAAAAGCAGAGACATCACTTTGCCAACAAAGTTTCGTCTAGTCAAGGCTATGGTTTTTCCTGTGATCATGTATGGATGTGAGAGTTGGACTGTGAAGAAGGCTGAGCACCGAAGAATTGATGCTTTTGAACTGTGGTGTTGGAGAGGACTCTTGAGAGTCCCTTGGACTGCAAGGAGATCCAACCAGTCCATTCTGAAGGAGATCAGCCCTGGGATTTCTTTGGAAGGAATGATGCTAAAGCTGAAACTCCAGTACTTTGGCCACCTCATGCAAAGAGTTGACTCATTGGAAAAGACTCTGATGCTGGGAGGGATTGGGGACAGGAGGAGAAGGGGACGACAGGATGAGATGGCTGGATGGCATCACTGACTCGATGGATGTGAGTCTGAGTGAACTCCGAGAGTTGGTGATGGACAGGGAGGCCTGGCGTGCTGCAATTCATGGGGTCGCAAAGAGTCGGACATGACTGACTGATCTGATCCCAGCACTAGTGCTAACTGCCTGATGGGCAGGGCCACGTCAGCACTAATAAACTAGAGTGAGGATTCCAGAATGGCTTTTGACAGCATCGGCATCCTCATGGTGGAACAAGCCCACCAGAATGGCTGCTTCCAGAGTCTATGTCCCCAGTGGAGTCCCATTTGCCTTCCTCATCTATGGGAGGCTCTCCAAGACCAGCAGATGGCCCTTTTCAAATGACTACTTCCATCCTAGATATCCGAGTGTGGGAAAAATTGCGATCACTTGCATATTAACCTATTTGAACCAGGATATGTTCTATATGTTAGCAATGAACAACTGGAAAAGCCATATAAATGTGGCATCTAGTTTCTCTATCTCAAAATATGAGATGGAGAAAGCATATAGAGAATCACTCGTGGAACATTTTCATGGGCCAGGCCTGAAGGAGGCATACATTACTTCATACATTACTTAAGGGTAAATAAAAATCCAACCCCTGCGCTGGTTTCTCTGTCACTGAGAGACAAGATCTTCTCTGTGCACTAAGTCACTAAATGACAAGCTATGCACTAAGTCACTCTCCTCCTGGATGCACTGACAGGATGGAACATTAGGATTTCTTCACTGAGTAAGTGTTGAACGTGTTCTGTGTTGGGGAAGACATATGAATCTGATCTTCTGCAGAAGCAAAAGCTAGCTAGTTGTTATCAAACTGAAGGCATTAACAGCTCACCGAAGTGGTATGAAAGCGGTCTGGAAACAATTTTAAACTGGAAACATCTCAGCAATCAGCAGCCACAGAAAAAAAAATGTTATCTAAAGTTAAGCAGACCCTCTAGAAAATACAGCTGCCATTTACCCTCCTCCGAGAAAGTTTCCTTCTTGAAAGAAGACTGACCCTCAGCACAAGAAAGTATAAACTCGGCTCCGTTTATGTGTGTTAGTCGCTCAGTCATGTCCAGTTTTTGCAACCCCATGGATCGTAGCCCACCAGGCTTCTCTGTCCATGGGATTCTCCAGGCAAGAATACTGGGGTGGGTTGCTATTTCGATCTCCAGCAGATATTACCGATCCAGGGATCAAACCCAGGTCTCCTGCATTGCAGGCAGATTCTTTACCGTCTGAGCTACCAGGGAAGCCCAAACTCAGCTGACATTAGTATAAAAAAAACTCAATAGAACCTTCCTTTCAGTGGGAAACATACTTTCCCTTTGAAGCCCTAAATCATCCTCCTTTTTTTAATCTGGTATATAAACATTTATCTCTGACTATTCAGGGAATTTTGCCAAAGAATGCTCAAACTACTGCACAATTGTACTCATCTCACACGCTAGTAAAGTAATGCTCAAAATTCTCCAAGCCAGGCTTCAGCAGTACGTGAACCGTGCACTTCCAGATGTTCAAGCTGGTTTTAGAAGAGGTAGAGGAACCAGAGAACAAATTGCCAACAGCCGCTGGATCATCAAAAAAGCAAGAGAGTTCCAGAAAAACATCTATTTCTGCTTTATTGACTATGCCAAAGCCTTTGACTGTGGAAAATTCTGAAAGAGATGGGAATACCAGACCACCTGACCTGCCTCTTGAGAAACCTATATGCAGGTCAGGAAGCAACAGTTAGAACTGGACATGGAACAACAGACTGGTTCCAAATTGGGAAAGGAGTATGTCAAGGCTGTATACTGTCACCCTGCTTATTTAACTTCTATGCAGAGTACATCATGAGAAACACTGGGCTGGAAGAAGCACAAGCTGGAATCAAGATTGCTGGGAGAAATATCAATAACTTCAGATATGCAGATGACACCACCCTTATGGCAGAAAGTGAAGAGGAACTCAAAAGCCTCTTGATGAAAGTGAAAGTGGAGAGTGAAAAAGTTGGCTTAAAGCTCAACATTCAGAAAACTAAGATCATGGCATCTGGCCTCATCACTTCATGGGAAATAGATGGGGAAACAGTGGAAACAGTGTCAGACTTTATTTTTTTGGGCTCCAAAATCACTGCAGATGGTGACTGCAGCCATGAAATTAAAAGACGCTTACTCCTTGGAAGAAAAGTTATGACCAACCTAGATAGCATATTGAAAAGCAGAGACATTACTTTACCAACAAAGGTCAGTCTAGTCAAGGCTATGGTTTTTCCTGTGGTCATGTATGGATGTGAGAATTGGACTGTGAAGAAAGCTGAGCGCTGAAGAATTGATGCTTTTGAACTGTGGTGTTGGAGAGTCCCTTGAGAGTCCCTTGGACTGCAAGGAGATCCAATCAGTCCACTCTAAAGGAGATCAGTCCTGGGTGTTCTTTGGAAGGACTAATGCTAAAGCTGAAACTCCAATACTTTGGCCACCTCATACCAAGAGTTGACTCATTGGAAAAGACTGATGCTGGGAGGGATTGGGGGCAGGAGGAGAAGGGGACGACAGGATGAGATGGCTGGATGGCATCACCAACACGATGGACGTGAGTCTGAGTGAACTCCGGGAATTGGTGATGGACAGGGAGGCCTGGTGTGCTGCAATTGATGGGGTCGCAAAGAGTTGGACACGACAGCGACTGAACTGAACTGATTCAAGGAATTACTAACTACTGAGTACTCTTTTGAGCATAATAAATTATTCTTTGTTAATCTGTCTATTGTTAGTTAATCTGCAGCTTCCCCACCGCCCCCCCACCCCCCCACCCCCCCACCCCCTTCACCCACCCCCCCACCCCACCCGCCTGCCAGTGATCAGTTTGACCTCAGTCATGAAGTTTTCCTTCCCTTGTTTACATGGACACACAGTTTAGCTATTTTCTCTCTATTCCCTCTGTAGCTGTGGCCCTGTAACTGAGCACTAGTCAATGGAACATGAGTGTTGAGGAAATAATTTTAAATAAATTTACTGACAACCCAGGAAACATTTCCACAAAGGTACTCAAAAAAGAAAAAAGTTTTATTATTGAGTAAACATTACACCATGCCTATCACAGTTAATGACTAAAAAGATGTAAAATCGAAATCTCACCCTTTTATAAACATATGTTAACTATCTTTACCAATGGGGAAAAATTCCTTTTCTTTTCTCATATCTTTTCAACAAGTGAGAAGTCCCATCTTGTAGCCAAGCATGCCCAGTCAGTCCAGGTAGCTAGGAAACCGTGCTTCTGGAGGTTCAGTTTCAAAAAGGTGGCTCCAAAAAAGAGATTCCTGAGATGCTGAACTGGCAAGAAGCTCACTTAGTTGTAAAAAAGATTTACATACATCTCCAGGAGACAGAGAAAGCAATTACAGCTTCAAGTTTTCTAAAACGAAATGTGAAAATGAAGGAAAATGGGAAATTTTCTTTTTCCCTTTGGGCACAAGGGAAATTTTAATTAAATCAATTTTTAAATATTTTAGATTTGTATTTACTCATAGGTGTTCAGAATTAATTTATATCTCATGCAAGCCTGGTCTATAAGTGTGTTCCACGAGTGATTCTCTATAATATCTAATAATCAAAAAATACTGGTGGTCCAGTGGCTGAGACTCCATCCTCCCAGTGCAGGGTACCTGGGTTCGATCCCTGGATGGGGAACTAGATGCCACGTGCCACAACTAAAAGCCCACATTTCACAACTAAAAGATCCCACGTGCTCCAACTAAAGACTCTGCGTGCTGCAACTAAGACCTGGTGCAGCCAAATAAATAAATATTTCAAAAAAAATTTTAATGCCTTATCAGGTATTAGTAAATATACCACATATGATTGCTTTGTGAAGACCAAATGCATGAGATTTAAGACACATATCAGATCAGATCAGATCAGATCAGTTGCTCAGTTGTGTCCGACTCTGCGACCTCATGAATGCAGCACGCCAGGCCTCCCTGTCCATCACCAACTCCCGAGTTCACTCAGACTCACGTCCATCGAGTCAGTGATGCCATCCAGCCATCTCATCCTCTGTCGTCCCCCTTTCCTCTTGCCCCAAATCCCTCCCAGCATCAGAGTCTTTTCTAATGAGTCAACTCTTCACATGTGGTGGCCAAAGTACTGGAGTTTCAGCTTTAGCATCATTCCTTCCAAAGAAATCCCAGAGCTGATCTCCTTCAGAATGGACTGGTTGGATCTCCTTGCAGTCCAAGGGACTCTCAAGAGTCCTCTCCAACACCACAGTTCAAAAGCATCAATTCTTCGGCACTCAGCCTTCTTCACAGTCCAACTCTCACATCCATACATGATCACAGGAAAAACCATACCCTTGACTAGACGAACCTTTGTTGGCAAAGTAATGTCTCTGCTTTTCAATATGCTATCTAGGTTGGTCATAACTTTCCTTCCAAGGAGTAAGCATCTTTTAATTTCATGGCTGCAGTCACCATCTGCAGTGATTTTGGAGCCCAGAAAAATAAAGTCTGACACATATACTCTGTTCATTTTGTGAATGTTTCTACAATATGCAAGGGACTTGAAATGGGACAATGTAAAAATCCTGTAGTATAGTTGGGTTAATGGGATTTCTAAGTGAAAAATGCAGCTGTGTGATTCCCAGAAGGCACCAGAAAGAACTTGGGATGCTGCTGTTCTAGATGTGCACTAATGTGTTTATTATTAGTCTGAGGACAGAAGTTCTAGAAAATTGTTGCACAAATAGTTTCCATTTAGGAGTTTTTTTTTTCCAAGTTACATTTTAAATTTCCATTATGGTGAAAATTTAATTGTAACAAAAAATACGTTGCATTTGCATTAGCATACCCCATAACACCTAATTGGCACATAAATTTCACTGAAAGGCAATATTCCTACTTCATTAAAATACTTGCTACAAGAATTCTGTGATGAAATAATTAAACAAATTTCAAATAAGGGTTAATAGATAAGTTTATTGCCTTAGGGAGGGTTGGGGTTCAGGAAACAGTCACAGAAGTCTAGTTCTAAAATGTGTTTTAAAAATATTTCTCTTGTAATCATCATTTATTTTTATGTGAAGCATAATTGATTCTAAAAGAAATGTAAGTGCCTTTTTCTTCAATGAGAGATAGTCTAAATAGTCTTATATTGATTATGTTAATTATAACCAGGATCTGTGAAGTCACAGTAGCTAGTTAAATAATACAAATTTTATGAATAAATTTAATTTCCCTTCATACATATAGAATGAGCAGATAAAATTTCCTACATCAAACAAAAAAAAAAAACAGGCATTCTAATCTTAAGGTTAAAAGTTATAGAACAATAACTTGATATTGAAGTAGACTCTTACATGAAATTTGGCACAAAGTACACATTCAGCAAATGTCAATTTCCTTCCTCCCTTCTTTTCTATATTGTGTTGAATTTTTCATATTAAATATGGTATTGTTTTGGTTTATTTAAGGAAGTAAAATTCCAGCCAGCATTGAGCACCCATATGAGTATTACCAGCCTTTGAACACTCCTCGATGACCCGAGTTGAAGGGAACACAATTTGATGTCTGAAAAAGGAGGGGACGTGAACTGTAGAAGGGCAGGCACTTGTTTCAACCAAGCCTCAGGCAAGTTGCAGGCAAAAGTCAAGGAATGTAAGCCTATCCTCCAGGGACTTCCCTGGCAGTCCAGTGGTTAAGACTCTGCACTTCCAAAGCAGGGGATGCAGGTTTGATCCCTGGTCAGAGAGCTAAGATCCCACATGCTGTGTGCTGCAGCCAGAGAAAATAAACCTGTTCTCCAAGACCATCTTAAAGTAACTTTATTAATCAGACTAGTTGATTGTGTGAGGGAGAGCTAAGATTTTGTGTGTGTGAATTATGTCTTTTGTTCTGTTTACCGTGATCCTGGGTAACAGCTGAGAAGACCTTGAAAGGACGTCTTGGACGAGACATTGTAAAATACAGAACGTGCAGTCGGTGCATCCACTAGTTTTGGTTTTAATCATTCTTACTAGTAATTCACAATGAAAGCTTGGAATTTCCTAAATCTGTGTAGTTCTAAAGTAAGCATTTACTATTTACAGAGAAGTGGAAAAGACTGTCTATTCTGAAATGGCTTATAATCTATTAATTAATGGGGCTTTCTAGGTGGTTCTAGTGATAAAGCATCTGCTAATGCACGAAATGCAAGAGACGAGAGTTCAATCACTGGTTTGGGAAGAGTCCTCTGAAGGAGGAAATGGCACTCCATTCCAGTATTCTTGCCTGGAAAATTCCATGGGCAGAGTAGCCTGGCAGGCTACATTCCACAGGGCCACAAAGAGTTGGATGAGACTGACTGAACACATAGCACATAATCTAAATTCATGCAAAAGCATGACAAAAATCAGTTGTTTATCCAAAAGATCAAAGTGATTAAATACAAAATAAATAGATAAGGTACAGAAAAGAACAATCACAGCTGAGCTGGCTTGGTCAGGAAAATTTCCTGAAATGTTAGCTGTGAGTCATTTTCTCCTACACGTGCTCTCCTTTAAAGAACTCCTGCGTTTGTGTTTATTTTCAATTAATTTGGTAAAATATACAAAGCATCTTAATCATTTTAAAGTGCACAGTTCAGTAGTGCTAAATACATTTACATTGTTTTGCAATCAATCTCCAGAATGATTTTCATCTTGCAAAACTGAAACTCTATACCCATGAAATAACTCCTCATTCCCTCCTCTCCACACAACCCCCCACCCCCAACAACCACCATTCTATTCTCTGTCTCTATGGATTTGACTGCTCTATGCTATGCTATGCTAAGTCACTACAGCTGTGTCCGACTCTGTGTGATCTCATAGACGGCAGCCCACCAGGCTCCCCCGTCCCTGGGATTCTCCAGGCAAGAACACTGGAGTGGGTTGCCATTTCCTTCTCCAATGCATGAAAATGAAAAGTGAAAGTGAAGTCACTCAGTCATGTCCGACTCTCAGCGACCCCATGGACTGCAGCCTACCAGGCTCCTCTGTCCATGGGATTTTCCAGGCAAGAATACTAGAGTGTTTGACTGCTCTAGGTACCTCATATAAGTGGAATCACATGACAGAGTAGAACATCCTCAAATGGCCATACCAAACCCAGCAGAGGCTGGGAAATGTAGTCTGGTTGTAGGCTGAGGAAGGAAAGGAGACTGGACTTTGGCAGTCCTGGAGTTTACAGAGGAGCTAAAATCCTGAGAATCATGCAGTTCTTCCTTCTCTGTCCCTCTACACCCAATCCATCATGGAGACCCATGAATTCTACTACTCACGAACTCTCTGCACCCCACCTCCTCTGTTTCCCACCATCGCCACTGCTGTAGATACTTGTTTAAATCCTAAGTTACACAGCTCCTATATAGTCAGGTACAGAGAGGGCTTTAGGACTCCCAGGTGGCGCTAGTGGTAAAGATCTCACCGGCCAATGCAGGAGATATAAGAGACACGGGTCAATCCCTGGGCTAGGAAGACCCCCTGAAGGAGGGCCTAGTAACCACTCCAGTATTCTTGCCAGGAAAATCCCATGGACAGAGGAACCTGGTGGGCTACATTATTGAAGCAACTTAGCACAGCACACAACACATAGAGGGCTTTATCAAATGAACCATAAATGTGCAGAGTGTGCATGGAGATGAAGCATTTAATTTTAACTAATTTGTTGACAATGATCTACTTTTGTGTTTATTCTGACTGTGCTCTGGCTTGAAGATGTGAAGGAAACCTTCTCCAGGAGTAGTTATTGGACTCTTTTTCTTTTGTGGAATGACTAGGTTCATTAGCTGTGCTGGTGGTCCAGAATTTCCTCTCATATTGTTACAACAAACTCCCTTTCATTTGAGTAGATTGACTAGCTTCCTGCTCATGGTCATCAAAAGATCCGTCAGTAAATTGTTTTTTTATTTTTTGAAAGTATACTTAACATCTAATGTGGGTATGCCATGATATTAAACGTTTGAGTGTTATCATATCATCTTGCTTGGAAAGTTCTTTGGGGATGGCTGGTGCCCAGTCTAAAGAAAAGCAAGACCTGTGTATTATTTTTCTATTGCTGTTGTAACGAATTATCACAAATTAGGGGCTTATGGCTTCCCAGGTAGCTCAGTGGTAAAGAATCTACCTGCCAATGCAGGAGACATGGGTTCAATCCCTGAGTTGGGAAGATCCTCTGGAGGAGGAAATGCCAACCCACTCCAGTATTCTTGCCTGGAAAATCCCATGGACGGAGGAGCCTGGTAGGCTACAGTCCATAGGGTTGCAAAGAGTCTGACACAACTTAGCGACTGAGAACAGCATGCTGCTGCCGCTGCTAAGTTGCTTCACTCTGTGCGACCCCATAGACGGCAGCCCATCAGGCTCCCCGTCCCTGGGATTCTCCAGGCAAGAACACTGGAGTGGGTGGCCATTTCCTTCTCCAATGCATGAAAGTGAAAGTGAAGTCGCTCAGTCATGTCCGACTGTTTTCGACCCCATGGACTGCAGCCTACCAGGCTCCTCCGTCCATGGGATTTTCCAGGCAAGAGTACTTGAGTGGGTTGCCATTGCCTTCTTGAGAACAGCATAGTGGCTTATAAAAATATCCATTTGTAATCTTGGTTCTATAAGTCAGAGTCTGCAAATATGTCAAATTTTTAAAAATTTCCTGTTTTATTGAAAAATAATTAAAATACATCACTGTATATGTTTAAAGCATACAGAATGATTTTTTGATTTACATATGTTGTGAAATGATTACCACGATTGGTCCAACTGACTTCCATTCTCACATACAATAAAAAGAAAAGAATTGGGAAAAAGAGCTTCTCCTTGTGGTGAGAATTCTTAGGATCTACCATCTTAAGAAGTTTCTTATGTATCATACAGCAGTGTGAGCTATAGTCATCATGTTGCATGTTACATCTCTGCTGCTGCTGCTAAGTCACTTCAGTCGTGTCCGACTCTGTGCGACCCCATGGACTGCAGCCCACCAGGCTTTTCTGTCCATGGGATTCTCCAGGCAAGAACACTGGAGTGGGTTGCCATTTCCTTCTCCAATGCATGAAAGTGAAAAGTGAAAGTAAAGTCGCTAGTCGTGTCCGACTCTTAGCAACCCCATGGACTCTAGCCTACCAGGCTCCTCTGTCCATGGGATTTTCCAGGCAGGAGTACTGGAGTGGGGTGCCATTGCCTTCTCCATTACATCTCTAGTACCTGTTTATCTTATAACTGAAAGCTTGTACCTTTTCACTGCCTTTCTACAACTCCTTGCCCCTCGAAACTCCACCTCTGCTAACCACAAGTCAGATCTCTTTTTCTATGAGTTTAGGTGTTTTTGTTCATATTTCTTTTAGATTTCGCAAAAAGGTGAGATTGTATAGTATTTGCCTTCTCTATCTGATTTATTTCACTTAGCATAATATCTTCAAGTTCTATCCATGCTGTCACAAATAGTAGGCTTTCCTCATTTTTTTATGGCTGAATAATATTTTGTTTGACATATATGCCATAACTTCTTTATCCATTCATCCATCAGTGGACACTTAGGTTTTTTCCACGTCTCACCTATTGTTCAAACAATAATTTTTTTTGTAAATTAGTTTATTTTAATTGGAAGCTAATTACCTTACAATATTGTAGTGGTTTTTGCAATACATTGACATGAATCAGCCATGGGTATACTTGTGTCCCCCCGTCCTGAACCCTCCTCCCACCTCCCTCCCCATCCCATCCCTCAGGGTCATTCCAGTGCAACAGCCCTGAGCGCCCTGTCTCATGCATCGAACCTAGACTGGCCATCTATTTCACATATGGTAATACATATGTTTCAATGCTATTCTCTCAAATCAACCCACCCTCACCATCTCCCACAGAGTCCAAAAGTTACGTCTGTGTCTCTTTTGCTATCTCACATATAGGGTCATCGTTACCATCTTTCTAAATTCCATATATATGGGTTAATATACTGTATTGGTATTTTTCTTTCTGACTTACTTCACTCTGTATAATAGGCTCCAGTTTCATCCACCTCATTAGCACTGATTCAAATGCATTCTTTTTAATAGCTCAGTAATATTCCATTGTGTATATGTGCCACAGCTTTCTTATCCATTCATCTGCCGATGGACATCTAGGTTGCTTCCATGCCCTAGCTATTGTAAAGAGTGCTGTGATGAACATTGCGGTACATGTGTCTCTAATTTTTAAAAATACATGTAACTGAACTACAGTTAACATAATTTGGTCTAGTTATAAGATTACATCAGAAACTCAGTTTGAAGTAGGGAAGACAGGAGCATATCAAGCAATAAGACTTCTAACCCCAGTAATTTCTCTCACTAGTAGTGTGGACTTGGTTAAGTTATTTAACTTGTTATAAACCAATATATTATTATAATAATTCATTTTTATTAATTTATCTTATTACACATTGATATATAATAATGATAATAAGAACACCTAAACCATTGACTACTTATAAATTATATGAGAGTGCTTATAACAAAATGTATGTTCCGTTCAGTTCAGTTGCTCAGTTGTATCTGACTTTTTGCAATCTCATGGACTGCAGCATGCCAGGCTTCCCTGTCCATCAGGGATGATGAGTTTGAGATCTTACTCAAACTCATGTCCATTAAGTCGGTGATGCCATCCAACCATCTAGTCCTCTGCCATCCCCTTCTCCTCCTGCCCTCAATCTTTCCCAGCAGCAGGGTTTTTTCAAATGAGTCAGTTCTTCGCATCAGGTGGCCAAAGTATTGGAGTTTCAGCTTCAGCATCAGTCCTTCCAATGAATATTCAGGACTGATTTCCTTTAGGATAGACTGGTTGGATCTCCTTGCTGTCCAAGGGACTCTCAAGAGTCTTCTCCAACACCACAGTTCAAAAGCATCAGTTCTTCAGCATTCAGCTTTCATTATAGTTCAACTCTCACATCCATACATGACTACTGGAAAAACCATAGCTTTGACTATATGGACCTTTGTTGGAAAGTAATGTCTCTGCTTTTTTTTAATATGCTGTCTGGGTTGGTCATAACTTTCCTTCCAAAGAGCAAGCGTCTTTTAATTTCATGGCTGCAGTCACCATCTGCAGTGATTTTGGAGCCCAAAAAGATAAAGTCTGTCATTGTTTCCATTGTTTCCCTATCTATTTGCCATGAAGTAATGGGACCAAATGCCATGATCTTAGTTTTCTGAATGTTGAGTTTTAAGCCAACTTTTTCACTTTCCTCTTTTACTTTCATCAAGCTTTTTAGTTCTTCTTCACTTTCTGCCATAAGGGTGGTGTCATCTGCATATCTGAAATGTATATACAAAGTGTATAGTGTATATATATATATATATATATATATATATATATATATAGGCTTCCCTGGTGGCTCAGTCAGTAAGAATCCACCTGCAATGCAGGAGACCTGGGTTCAATCCCTGGGTTGGGAAAATCCCCTGGAGGAGGGCATGGCAACCTGTCCAGTGTTCTTACCTGGAGAATCCCCATGGACAGAGGAGCCTGGCATGCTACAGTCCATGGGGTCACAAAGAGTCAGACACGACTGAGCAACTAAGCACAGCACAAAATAGCATAGTATCTCTCTCTCTCTCTCTCTATATATATATATAGTGTATAGTATATATACAGTGTATAGTATAACAAAGAGCTGTTTAGCATACAGTAAATGATCAATAAATGTTAAGTAAATAAATATTTTTTTAAAATAAAAGAGATGAATTAGCTGCTTGTTCCATAAAGATAGAATTCGTAGCTATTAAAATGGTGACATGCACACATCTTAAGAATATAGTTTGATGAGTTTTGACAAATGTAATTCTCTGTGCAACTCACATCCCTATCAAAGTGTAGGTCTTTTCTGTCAAATCAGAAGTCCCCTTGTGTATCTTTCAGGTCACTCCTTCTAACCCTGTAAGAGGTAGCCACTACTCAATCTTTAAAAATTAGTTTATGAATTAGTTTTGTCCATTGTTGAAATTCATAAAAATTGAACTGTACAATGTGTACTCTGTATTATGTAGCTTCTTTTGATCAAAATAATGTGTGAGGTTTATCCATGTTATTGTGTGTTTCAGCTGTTCCTTTTTATTGCTGAGTATGAACATACCATAGTTTGTTTATTTGATCTTTTGTTGATGGACATTTGGGTTATTTCCAGTTATGAATAAAGCTATGATGAGCATTCCTGAGCAAAATTTCTCATGAATGTAAGTTTTCATTTCTCTTGTGTAAATACCTAGAATTGGAAATACCTAGAAGTGGAATTACATCATCATACGGTAAGAATACATTAAGCTCAATTTTTAAAAAATGAAGAATGGTTTTCAAAAGTGGATATACATTTTATAGAGCTCCCAGCAAAATATGAGAATTTCTGTTACTCTACTTCCTACTTCCATTTGGCATTGTCCTGTTACACAACAGGAGAGGAAACCGGAATAGTCACCCCAAAATATATGCCTTTGTCATGTTGATTAAAGGCGCTTAAGAAACAGCAGATGCAAGTAGGATGCTCTGACCCTCCTTTTACTTTGTGCAAGAAGTAGACAAAACTCCCACGTGAAAGTGTCCCTCCCTGTACCAGGAGGAAAGAAGCCATTCTTATCAGCCCAGAGGAAACCGCAAACCTTGCTCCATTTGTTTCCTCCTGTATATGCAATACTTCCCACAGTTGGCTGACCTTGGAAGCCTATGCTGCTTTCCTTTATCCTGTCATCTCTCTACAAATTTATTGTTCTTTGCTGATGATGCTCTGTAAGCAGGAATTCTAAGCTGTCATTTTGAGTTACTTTTTGTTTAGATTTCTAACACATGGTGTGTGATGTGTGCTTGTCGGTGTTAGTAAACTGGTTTTCTCTTGTTAATCTGTCTTTTTGTTAAGAGTCCCAGTTGAAAACTAGGATGTGTCAGGTTCTGCCTCTTTTACAATAGGGACTATGTCCAATTCTCCCTCTTTCTCTTTCTGTCTATATATACCCATTTTGTCCTCACAATGATGTAATAAAATAGGTACAAATATAACCCACATTTTATAGATGAGGAAACTACAGGACTTAAACGTAAAACAGCTTGTTCAAAGCTGTACAATTTTCAGATGATGCAGCAAATTTTATCTGGTAGCCTGCCGTCAGCACTGGGCTCACTCACTACATACTGCCTTCTCCAGGTATAGCTTATATATAGAGAGAAATACAGTAAATATCCTTACCATACATTATATCATAGTGTACACACGTATATTTTATATAATCTAGTACTTCACTCTTGAGTAAAAATGGAAAGAATAAGCCTCAAGAGATGATCTTGTGAATTTGGCATGTGTTCCCTTTGCTGTTCCTAAACTTCCTGATAATTTTTCAAAGTTTTAGATGCTTAGGTGTTTTATAAGGGCTTCCCTGGTGGCTCAGACAGTAAAGAATCCATCTGCAATGCGGGACACCTGGGTTCAATCCCTGGGTTGGGAAGATCCCCTGGAAGAGGGCATGGCAACCCACTCCAGTATTCTTGCCTGGAGAATCCCCATGGACAGAGGAACCTGGTGGGCTACAGTTGATGGGATCGCAGAGTCGGACACAACTGAGCAACTAAGTATAGCACATGTGAATTAAGGAAGAACTGAAGAAGAGCTGTTGTGTTAGGGTAAAATGACAACACTCTCAGATCCTTTCTAACTCCAAACATCTGATTCACTGCTTTATAAAGAAACTGACTGGTGTACAAATAGGAAATATCTGTGAACCATTTGCTAATGTGGGAGAAAAATTTAAATGGAGTTGGTATCGCTAAGAGACCTTGCTAAAATGGAATCAGGAAGCCACTGAGATAGCGTAACTTATGCAAGTCTCAACCTGGATGGAATCTGACCTTTTGACTACTTACTGTCCTAACGAAGGCATCCAGAACATCCATCAGAATCTCAGCACACTTATGGTGCCTTCACCCTAGAATACCTTGTGACAGCCTACCTACTTACTGGACCTTTACCCTAAAAAGACTGCTGGGAAGACTGGTGACTGGTGACAGCCACCCCCTAAGGACAAATATATCCTTTCTTGTGTCAGAGTCCAGCCTCATGCCTTTTGCTTACATGAGCTCCTGACTCTTTCTCTACCCTAAAACACTCTTGATTTTACCTGAATCTTTGTCTCCCAAACTGCATTTCTTAAGACCCCAAATAAACTCTCTCCTATTTTTTTTTAATTGGAGGATAATTGCTTTACAATGTTGTGTTGGTTTCTGCTTTACAACAACTGGAATCAGGCATAATTGTGTATTTATATCCCTTCCCTATTGAGCCATAAACTCTTTTCTTATTTGTAGGCTTCTGCATTTTGTTTTGTTTTGGTTGATATTAAAGACAAGCTAGCTGTCTTATTTTGTGATTATTAGTCCCTGTAACCATATTTCACAAAAAAAGACTAAGTGGTACAGAAAAGGAAAAATTTTAATTTGAAATATTTTTCTAATTTTAAATTGAAATATGCATAATTTGTGAGTATATGAATATATTTATCTATTTTTTAACCTAAAAATTTATATTTTGTTTGAAAATTTTCTTTTTCCTTTCCTGTACTCCATAAAGACAAGTAACAGCCTTTGTGTTTTCCATTATCTGAGTTCCACACTGAAAACAGGATCAAAATTAGAATTTAGATTTAATGATAGTAAAATCAAAAGATGATATTTTTACAAGGTCTCAACTTTTCTAAGCATATCATGTGTCTCACAATAAAATTCATTTCTTTTTCTTGAGTATTCAAAAGGAGACTTTTTAATTCTTAATTCTGATTTTGTACAATTGTATAATTAATGATGATGATCATATTAGAAGGGCAGATTTATATGTGTGGGTGAGGTGGTGGTGATGGGGAAGCCCAAATAGAAATTATAAATAAAGGAAATAAAGTTTCATTTTTTAGAATTAATGTACAATCACAATATCTATGAGTTTTGAGTTAGGGATGTGTCACTTATAAAGAAAGACAGGCTTCTGGATTGCAAGACTGAAGCTAAACTGAATTTATTTTATAGCTAAAGAATGTGTCAATCAGAAGAGGAATTGATGGGCCTTTTAAACAAAAGAAAAGGAAACTCCCTAAAGAAAAATTTGGTCTGCTCATTTAACACTGCTCAGGGGAAGAAACTCACTTAGAAAATTTTAGAAATCACTTTCCTAGAGACAAATCTGACCCAATTTTGAAAGTGACTTACCAGTAATTGCTCAAGTTCACTTATTCCTTTTATTTTATTTCCATGTCCCCTATTCAGCCTTGTGGTCATAGTTTTTCTTTCTTCCCATGGAATTGTGCCTATTGGATAAGACTGTGCTAGGTTTATTGCCTTGAGTGTTCTGGACTCTGCAGCAGGTCTATTTTTTTTTTTTTTAGCAATCCAAACATTGACACTCAGTCTTTGGGCATTAGCTCCTTTGAGCATGGTTAGTGAAAGGTTACTCTAAGCCTGCCTAAGCTAACCTTTAAGTGTTCAGCGGGTATGACTCAGACCCTGCAGGCACCTTAGTAAAATTATCAAGGTAATGGCACAAATTACCTGCATTTTTCCTTCCAAAGAACTCTGCATCATAGTTTCCTTTCAAAACATCAGTGCAGTTGTTGCTCATCTCATGAATCCACTGAAATATAGTACAGTGATATTTATGGAAAGCTTTTTCTCTTAAGGTTTCCATTTATTACTTCACAGAATCAAAATAATAGGAACTCAAATAATTTTCTTCTGCTCTTTTACAATATCTTTCTGTCCTGCAGATGAAGTGACCTCTAAGATGGAAAGAGAAGCCATCTGCCTTAAATGGTTTTAAAAATTAGATGAAGATAAATTGATGAAATATTCAAATTTGTGAGAACGATGGAAATCCCACAGAGAAATCAATTATTTGGGAGGTAAGGTTTTGAAAAGCATTTAAGTGTTTTGAAACAAACAGATGAGCAATAGCAGAATCAAATTATTTTGCAGTTGCTATATAGAAATTTAAGATTATTTTAAATATATTCTATATGTATCCCAATGGCTAATATTAAAATCTGAATCTTTTATAATAAATCGTGCTCTGCATGAGAATAATAGGTCTGTTCATTGGATAAAAAGTAAATTTGTCAGAAGTTATGTGGAACTGCAATGGTAATTTTACTATTTTACCATAATGGTAAATTGAAAGAAGTAGTAATGATGTGAATTAACATTTAAAATTAATGCACGCTTTCAATGGACATGCACACCTGGATAGCCAATAAGAACCTACTGTATAGCACAGGGAACTCTGCTCAATATTATGTGGCAGCCTGGATGGGAGGGGAGTTTGGGAGAATGGATACGTATGGCTGAGTATCTTCACTGTTCACCTGGAATTGTCACAGCATTGCTTTTTCATTGGCTATATCTCAATACAAAATAAAAAGTTTAAAGAGTAAAAAAAAAAAATAATAATGTTCCCTTTCCTTATTTGTCTCAAAAGTTTGGTCTTTCCAACAGTCCTTACTGACCTGTGAGACACCAAGCACTTGGAAATGTTAAGCTGCCCATAATGCTAAAAAGTGGTGGACCAGGATTCTCACCTACAGAGCTTAACTCCAGAGCTTCGTCTCACCATCAGTACACTATGTCCCAGAGAATTGATGCTTACTTGAAAATGCGACCTTTTGAATGTGGGTTTTGTTTGTGTTATGTAAGAGAAGTCTAGGTAAAGAATTGTTCACTGAGCTGTCAAGTGCAGATACAATTTCAGGAAGGAACTTGAATACCTTCTGACTATCCTTTTGTAAAAATTTTTGGCTGCACTGGACCACCAGGGAAGTTACCTTCTGCCTATCCTTGATGACTGTTGGTAAATCCATTCAAATCTTTACATTTAATAGTACAAATAAATGTGGTTAGCGTAAGTTTGAAGTCATGCCAAATTAATTTGCCTCTCTATCCCTGTGTTCCCCTTCACAGCTAAGATTTTCACCAGAGCACTGGAGAATTCTTTTCTAAATACGTATTCCACAAAATGTTATTCTCATGAAATTTTAAAATGTTTAATCAATAATTTTGGTAAATGGTTAACTAAATGAAAAAATAAAATATTGAACTATGCAGCATTTCCTATGTTTATTTAATCATGCAAGTCTTCTTTCTTCAAATGAGCATCTTGGGGTTTAGTGTTCCGCCAAACACCCTATTAAGAGCTGCCCTAAGCCAATTTTTCAAGCACAGTTATAAGGTTCTTTTTGGTAGATTCATGTAGCATTTATCAGTTAGAGTGGATGAAGACTAACTATGCCTCCTTAACCTTGCCACCAGGTTATAAGGAAAGCAAGTCTGGCACATAATTATGAAACATTTACTAAACAGAAATTCATTATTAATAAAACATGCATGCGTGCTAAGTTGCTTCAGTTGTGTCTGACTCTTTGCGACTCTATGAACTGTAGTCCACCAGGTTCCTCTGTTTATAGGGTTCTCCAGGCAAGAATACTGGAGGGGGTTGCCATGCCCTCCTCGATCTTCCTGACCCAGGAATCCAATCAGCATCTCTTATGTCTCCTGCATTGGCAGGTGGGTTCTTTACCACTAGTGCCACCTGGGAAGCCCACAATAATAAAGCATAAGGTAAATCTCAATAAAGTTCAGATCTCTGCTCTTTTAAATGCACTGATCACAGCCTGCATGAAAGATTCACTCAAGGCAGAACAATACAGGCAGAGTTAAGTTCAACTTTTGGACTCAAGATCTTTTACAGATCAAGCCTCAGGACCATCCCGAGGGTTACTGGCTACACAGTTTGCTAGATTTTATTTCCTGTTCAAAGACTAGAAGGGATTGTCTTAAAATATTTCTGCCACATCGAAAGGCTTGAATAACACTTGTTTCACCAATGACAGTAAAATCAATTTGCATACTTTTATGTCACCTTGTCTATACTGAATTATCTTAAAATCATTTCAGACATCGTTATACACACATTGGGACGTGTCTTATAACATCAGTTACCTTAATTTGCATCTTAGAGCAATGTGGCTGTGGTGTGAAATTATGAAAGGGGAGAAGGGAAATAGCTACATCATCAAACAATGTTGCCAAATGTGGTCTATGAACCAACTGCCTTAGAATCACCTGTAGTTCTCTTTCAAAATGAAGATTACTCCAAGTAATTACATGCACACCCTATCTGAGAGTCACTGGCACTGAGAATCAGCCTAAATCTTCTGGAGATGGCTTCAAAATTTTGTATCTCCTCTACTTTTGGAGCCATTTTGTGCCAAAACAAAGGGAATATGATGACAGTGAAGATCTATAAAAATGTTAAAGGGTTACCTACTGGTAGCTAAACTTACATGATTCAGGAAGGTCCCACCGTTTTCCTTTTCTGGATGTTGCCACCAGGAATAAGAGCCACAAGATTTAATAACTGATACGGCAATGGGCACCAACCAACCAGAATTGATGCCTTCCAGCTTGCAGGATCAGTGAACTGGCACCTTCTTGTTCCTGAATGTTATCAGCCCACAAATAACAATCAACCTCCCTGGCTGGCATACAGACAACTGCATATAAATAGTGGCAGGGTGATTTTTTCCCTTTTTCTTTACAACTTTCATGTTGTGTTTTCTTTATCAGACTTGCTGTATACTAACAATTGGTTGGTTGGATAGAGACAGTAATGTCCTTGAGCCAGCTCTTATTGACTTTGTAAAATCAGTTGTTAGCATCTTTTCCAAACTCTACATTCAGTGATATCACACTGTTGCTTGAACTGGATCATTGTGGGAGTGTTTCTATCAAAGTGAGTACTACCAATATGCCTCTCTCTCATAGCTGGTTGTTATACATTTTGCAGTACACCGCTGGAGAGAGAGATTTTTTTTTTCACACCACTACTGTAATACATATAAATAGATATAACATTTATCATTTTAAACATTTTAAGTGTACAGTTAAGTGGCACTGAGTATGTTCACACTGTTGTACAACACCATCACCTCCATCTCCAGAATTATTTCATCCTTCCAAACTGAAACCTTGTACCCACTGGACCACAACTCCCCAGCCCTGGATAACCACTGTTCTACTTTCTATGAATTTGTCTATTCCAGGTACCTCAGAGAAGTGGAATCATACAGTAACTGTCTTCTCATGTCTGACTTCTCTCACTTAGTGTAATGATTTCAAGGTTCACTCATGTTGTAGCATGTTTCAGAATTTCATTCCTTTTCAAGGCTGAATAATATTCCATTTTATGTCTATACCATATTTTACCTATCTGTTCATATGTTGATAGATATTTAGACTGTTCTATCTATGCAACTTTCAGTTCAGTTCAGTTCAGTTCAGTTGCTCAGTCGTGTCTGACTCTTTGCGACCCCATGATTCGCAGCATGCCAGGCCTCCCTGTCCATCACAAATTCCTGGAGTTCACCCAGACTCATGTCCATCGAGTCTACTGAGGCATAATTCACATGTAACAAAATTATACATTTTAGGGCATACTGTTTGATACACTTTGAAAAATGTGTACCTCCATGCAAACACAACATAGATACAAAATAGTTCCACCACTCCCACCATGCTAGAAAATTTCCTCCTCACCTCTTTCTTTAACACTTAGTGATTTGCCTGCATCGGGTCTTAGTTGCATCACGCGGGCTCTTCCTCACCCAGCATTTGCAGGGTATGGGCTTAGTTGTACCACAGCACGTAGAATCTTAGTTCCCTGAGCTGTGTCCCATGCATTGCAAGGAGAATTCTTAACCACTGGACTATTAGGAAAATCCTTCATCCTTTATCTCTGTAGTCAACATGCCTCAAAGTCCCTGTCTCAGGCAACTGCTGATGTAATTTCTATTAATACAGATTTATTTTGCTTGATGGAGAACTTTCAGTAAATGAAGTCAGACAGTATCATATTTGAATTGGGCTCGGCTTTTTCACTCAGCATAATGTTTTCAAGATTCTTTTGTCCTGCTGTGTGTCTCAGTGATTCATTCCTTTTTATTGCTGAGCAGCATTCCACTGTCAAGGACTGTGAAGACAGATTTTATCCTATTTGCAAGCTAACAAGTTAGGCTGCCTCGGATTCATGCTTGTACCAGATCAAATATGATTTTGTTGCATGTAAATTATGCCTCAATAAACTCATACAGGTAAAAACAACCTAAATGTCCACACATAGTAAATCTTGACTCATAGCTGAGGAACCCTAAGCTTAAAAATCCTCAGTCTTCAATAAGAGGCTGCAAGAAAATCTGCCCAAACTTTGTTCCCAGAAGGAGACATTATCTTCATCATACTGGACTCCAGAAAAACTTGCCCTCTGCTCCAGATGGAGAAACTACATTTTCCAAGGGTATCTGCTATGTAAGTGTTTTTGTAAGATTGTCTGGAGCAAAACCGTCAATGCCTCTGTTAATAAGACGTGTGGAAACACAAGGGACCCATGGGGAATCATCTCCCACTGTCTAGTGTGTGAATGAAGTAAAGTGAAAGTGACTCCGTGTCTGACCCTTTGTCACCTCATGGTCTATAGAGTCCATGGAATTCTCCAGGCCAGAATACTGGAGTGGGCAGCCTTTCCCTTCTCCAGGGGATCTTCCCAACCCAGGGATCGGATGGAACCCAGGTCTCCCACTTTGCAGGTGGATACATCTGTTTGTGAAAGTAATGTTTGTGAAACATTTGTGTGGGAATACATTTGTTTATTCACTCTCCTATTGATAAACATTTGTTTATTCATCTCCCATTGATGAACGTGATTCACTCTCCTATTGATGAACATGGAGACTGTTTGCACTTTGGGCTATTATGAACAAAGTTGATATGAACGTTCTTATACACACGTTTTGGATCTCTATGTTTTAATTGCTGCTGCTAAGTCGCTTCAGTCGTGTCCGACTCTGTGTGATCCCATAGACAGCAGCCCACCCGTCCCTGTGATTCTCCAGGCAAGAACACTGGAGTGGGTTGCCATTTCCTTCTCCAATGCATGAAAGTGAAAAGTGAAAGTGAAGTCGCGCAATCGTGTCTGACTCCTAGCGACCCCATGGACTGCAGCCCACCAGGCTCCTCCGTCCATGGGATTCTCCAGGCAGGAGTAATTTCTCTTGGGTAAATACCTGGTAGTGTAATTGCTGCTCATATGATAAGTTTATGTTTAACATTACTAAAGCATTGCCTGGATTCAAAAACAGTCATAATTTTTTTACTTCTACTGTTAGTGTATGAGAGTTCCAGGTGCTCCTCCTCTTTGCCAGTAAATATTAACATTTTATTGAGTCTACTTTGTTACTATTATTGTCTCTCTGTCTTTCTCTATATACCTCATCCCCACTCTTTCAGAGAAAGTTGCAGATATGACAGCTCTTTACCCCTAATGTTTTGATGTGTGTTTCTTAAAAAAGACTTTTATATAACCACAGTACTATTGTTAAAGTCAGGAAGTTAGTATTGATACAATAGTGTTATGTAACTCAGAGCTTTTATTCAGAGTTCACCAACTTTGCCCATAAGGGTCTATTCTGCAAAAGAAAATCTGATATTATGTGTCATTTAATTATAATAGCCCTTTTGATTCTAAATAGAGAGATTTGTATTAGTTTTTACATTAGGAGCAAATGGCCCTGTGCTGTTAATCTCTTTGTCCTTTTTTAGGCATTATGATCTCTATTTTAATCTTTATTTTTATTTATTTATTTACTTAATCTTTATTTTTAACAAGTTAACTAATTAATTACATAAAGCAGTACATTCACGTGGCTCAAAACTTTTAAGGCACAAAGTATTCAAAGGGGAAAATCTCCTTTCCACCCTACTCCCAGCTTCCCAATTTGGAGACTCCCCAAATAGGAATTTGTAACCCATCCCTAATTGACTATGTTACTTTTTTTTTTTTTTACACAAATCTGCTGACTATTATTTGCCAAACACTTGAGGAGGAAGAGCTCATTTTCTTTGAAAGCAATGAGGTAATCTGGCAATGATGAGAAAAGGGATTGCTGTAAACCTACTTCGTCTTTCAAATTAAATGGATCTTATTCAGATTAAGAAGCTGTTTACTACTACCTGTCTCCTTACTTCTCTGTTTCCCCCAGGAGACAGTCTCTGAGTCACTTGGGACTGTGTCACCAAGACCTAACACTGAAGCTTGTCACAGGTGAGGGACTTTGTAAATGTGCACTGAAGAAAGAAAGAAACAACTTGATCCACCCAGATGATTCTTAAAAAATCCAGAACTTCTCTGCCTTTCTCCCCTTGTTCTTTTGTTACTTGGGAGAAAGATGCTAGAGGCCAGAACTACACAAGGACCGTGTCTAATTTCTGGAGGAAGACCTTCTTGAAGGCTCTGGACGAGGACCCTCTGGGGTCGGTGACAGTGACTTAGGCGAGATTGGCCTTATATTCTGAGGATGGTAGCGTGGCGATGGCAAAGTAGTTAAGTGTCACAGGCATTGGCAGCAAAGACCCAGGTGCACAGATGAGCCTTGTCACTTGCCCCTGGGTATGACTGTTATATTTTCCAAATACAGCGTATAACCTGAAAGAAACTCTCCCAAATAAGTGAGTTTATTTATATTAAAATTTCCAGTAGGATAACCATTATATTTAGCTATTTGCAGGTTGTTTATTCATTATTGGAAATCTTCTTTCTCTCTTATGACCTACTTGCTTTTTTTAAAAACCAATGGGTCTACTAGTTTTTTTCTGTTTTTTTTTAAAAGATTATAGTATAGAAATTTTCACACAAAAAAAATAGAACATAAATCTCCATATTCTCTTATCCTCCAGCTTCAATAGCTTTCAGCCCATGAACAAACTTTTTCTATTTCTGCTCGACCCACCTCACCCCCCAACCCCTCATAGAGATGGTTGAAGCAAATCCTAAACCAAACCAAAGCAAATAATCTTATATCATCATTTCATCCATAAACGTTTCAGCATGTTTTCCTTAAAGGCAGTAAGTCTTTTTAAAAAATAATTAAAATTCCTTTATCATTATCCATGATTCCTTAATATTATCAAAGATCTAGTGTTCATATTTCCTTGATTCCCATAATATATAATTTAGTTTCTTTGTTTAAATCAGGGTTCTTGGTTGATGTATCACTTAAGATCTCTGATCTTTAGCTTCCTGCTGCTGCTGTTGCTGCTGCTAAGTCGCTTCAGTCGTGTCCTGACTCTGTGCGATCCCATAGACGGCAGCCCACCAGGCTCCCCTGTCCTTGGGATTCTCCAGGCAAGAACACTGGAGTTGGTTGTCATTTCCTTCTCCAATGCATGAAAGTGAAAAGTGAAAGTGAAGTCGCTCAGTCGTGTCCGACTTTTTGCAACCCCATGGACTGCAGCCCACCAGGCTCCTCCATCCATGGGATTTTCCAGGCAAGAGTACTGGAGTGGGTTGCTATTTCCTTCTCCATTAGCTTCCTACTCAATCTCTTTTGAGAAGGATATTTATATTGAAGTATAGTTGATTTACTTCCCTGGTGGCTCAGCGGTAAAGAATTCTCCTGCAATGCAGGAGACACAGGAGACTTGGGTTCAATCCCTGGGTTGGGAAGATCCCCTGGAGGAGGGCAGGGCAACCTATTCCAGTATTCTTGCCTGGAGAATCCCATGGACAGAAGAGCCTGGTGTTCTATAGTCCATTAGGTAGCAAAGAGTCAGACACGACTGAAGAGACTGAGCACGCATGAGCACATAGTTGATTTAGAATATTATATTTGTTTCAATTATACAATATAGTGAATCAATATTTTTATAGATTATACTCCATTTAAAGTTATTATGAAATAATGACTATATTCTCTGTGCTGTACAATATATCCTTGGGGCTTATTTATTTTATACATAGTAGTTTTTTATTTTAATTTTTTAAATTATGAAAGTACGATAACACATTTACAGGAGACTTGGAAAATATAGAACAAGATTACATATAGCTACACTGTATATTACAATTATTTTTTAAGAAGATAAATTAAGATTTTTAGTTGGAGTTTTAGTATCAAACCCTCAAAAATTAATAGAATGAATATATAGAGAAATAGAAGGATATACTAGACCTGAAAAACACTATGAACCAGTTCAATATAATTAAGATTTACACAATTTTTACACAACAGTAAGACACAAATTCTATTCAAGTTCCCATAGACTGTAAACTAGGAGACACCGGAACTTATCCAGGGACATAAAACAAGGTACAAAAATTTCATGGTCTTAAAGGTGTTGGAATCACACAGGGTCTGTTCTCTTATCACTGTGGAATTATGTTAGAAACCAATATGAAAAGATATTTAAAAATAACCCACATCATTTCGAGTGCAATGTGACAATTACCAAGAGTTACTCAGTCTCTTTATTCCTTCAAATCAGCTTTTCCCCAGAAGAAACCGGGTGGTTTGTCTTGTTTCCTACATCCAGGAGGTGCTGATTACATTGCCATGGTGTTGTTTCTGCCCTTAATTTACATAAATTCCATAGATCTGGGCTTGATCGTATTCAACTTTGAATTTTTTGGTAAGTCTTTTTAGAAGATAGCATTGCGTTCTTTAATAAGGTATGTAATGTTTGTTTCACCCTCCGTGATTTAAGAAGCTGTTTATGATCATTGCCATTTGTTTACCAAGGGCTTTTGAAAATGGTGATGTTTTAATCCTTTCATTCCTTCTTCATTTATTAGCTGGAACATTTCTACCAAAAAAATGTTCTCTGATCAACTTTTTGGTCCGATCCTTCCACTGAAGATTTCCCCACATCCCTAAATATTCTTAAAAGTGTTTTTAATTTTTATTTACTTATTTATTTGGCTGTGCCAGATCTTAATTGCACCACATGGGGTGAACGTGCTCTCCTGCATTCGGAAGGTGGAGTTTTAGCCACTGGAATACCTGGGAAGTCCCAAAAATACTTCAAAAAAAGGCTTCAGTGTATTCCTTCCTAAGGATTTACCATACTTTCTATAACCATTCCCTAATTGCTGCTCATTTAGACTGTTTCTGGTTTTCCACTCTGTAAACACTGGTGGGACCAACATTCTTATACATATCTTATAGATAAACCTTTATTTATATGTCTGGTTTTTCTTTTAGAATGGAGTCTTAGCAGTGGAAGTCTTAGAGCTAAAAGTTTTGTACTTTCTTACTGCATAGCGAAAAGCACCAGCTTATTGTCTCCACAGATGAGAGGGCTGGTTTTCCTCTCTATCCTAACCATTCTCACACACATTTACTATAAGCACAGTAGGAACAATCAAGGCTTGTTATTGTATTTTATAGAATGCAGAGAAATAAGAAAAAAACAATTGCTCACATTAGAAAAAATAAAAAATTAACCCATACAGTTTCAAAAACATGTAGAAATGTTGCAATATTGCTGGTGATACTCATGATTATTCACCTATTGTTTTCAGAAACTAATGGCAAATATAGAATAGCTGTGTGTGTGTTTGTAATCATTCTAAAGTTATGGAAATACAGTTTTAAAACAGTAAACTTCTGACTGTAGTATGTTAATTGCAAAATGCTGTTTTAAGGGATAATATTTTGGAAATAATGCCCCCGGCTCTGTAACAGCCATTTGTTAATTTTAACATTTTCTTTAATTGAGTTAAAAAGGAAGACTGTCTCATTTCTTTCCCTGTAAATTTAGGGGCTTTGATATCCAGATTCAGTTTATAGTTACCTATAGTTACACGCACATCCTTGTATCTTAGTTTCCTCAGGGTTGATGTTCACTTGGGAGGCTCTAGGCTGGCTGTCTTGGTATTTTGAAGCTGGGCCTCTGTGTGGATTGTTTGGTGTTGAGCTGTATCACTTGTTAAAACTTTTGAGCTACCATCGATCATCCTTGGGAATAAGAACGTTACCCTGGTGCTTGTACCTTCTGACTTTCCACATGGAATCAAGGATACCTGCAGAGCCCTTTATTCACTCTCTAGCTCTGTGGGTGTGTGTTAGTTGCTCAGTTGTGTCTAAATCTGTGCAAGCTCATGGACCGTAGCCCGCCAGGCTCCTCAGGCCATGGGATTCTCCCGGTAAGACTCTCCCACAGAGCTCTTTATTCACTCTCTAGCTGTGGAAACTGCAAACTTTTCCTGTTTAGCAGAAGTAGTGAGAGGGTCAAAAGTGACATCCAGATGTGGAAAAATATTTACAGAGACTATGAAGGTGTGTAGGACCTGTAAGGTAACACTTTAACCTCTATGATGATTCCATGACTTTTTCAAAAAGTTTTGTTAAAGAATGTACTTTCTTACTTAAGCGGTCTGTTTGCTTTCTAGCTTTATTATTATTATTATTAATTTACTTGTTTGGCTGCATCAAGTCTTAGTTGCGGTGGTTTAGTCACTAAGTCGTGTCCAACTCTTCGTAAGCCCATGCACTGCAGCCCACCAGGTTCCTCTCTGTCCATGGGATTTTCCAGGCAAGAACAGTGGAGTAGGTTGACATTTCCTTCTCCAGGCATTTTAAGAGACAAAATTTTGATTAAGGTGAATCTTCTCCAGAACTTTGTAATGGGACTTACAGACATGTTATTACAGGGCATGCTAATGTCTCAAGTTTGGGGATATGGTTAAGTAAGCATTTAAAAATCAACGCTTGGACAAATAATGCATGATTCTACATACATGAGGTCTCCAAAACAGTCAAACTTAGAAAAGCAGAAAACTGAATGCTGGTTGTCAGGGGATGGGGAGAGTGGGAAATGGGCAGTGATATCAGTGAGTATAAAGTTACAGTTGTGCAAGATGAGTCTTACAGATCTACTGTACAACATAATGCCTATAGTTAGCAATTTGCTGTTGTGCATTTAAAAAGTTGCTGAGAGGGTAGATCTCATGTTAAATGTCCTCATCATAATATTTTCTTAACTTGAAAAAAAAGTAAAGGGAAACAAGGAAACTTTTGAAAGTGATGAATATGTTTATAACCTTGATTGTTATGTTTGTACCCTGGGCACATGCATATATCCAAACACGTTGTATTGCATACATTAAACATCTGTAGTTTTTTGTATGTCAATTATACCTTAAGAGAAAGTGAAAGTAAAAGTCACTCAGTCGTGTCTGACTCTTTGCAACCCCATGGACTATACAGTCCATGAAATTCTCCAGGCCAGAATACTGGAGTAGGTAGCCTATCCCTTCTCCTGTGGATCTTCCCGACCCAGGAATTGAACCAGGGTCTCCTGCATTGCAGGCGGATTCTTTACCAGCTGAGCTATCAGGGAAGCCCAATACCTTAACAAAACTAAAAAAAAAAATTATCAATACTTGTAGTAAAAACTTCTGAGGTCCAAATAAAAGCTGTACCTGAGTTGATAGTATTATACCAATTTCCTGGTTTTGACAATGTACTATATTAAAATAAAAAACAGAACAGTGCTTGACATTATGGTGTTAAATATTACTTTATTTAACTTTTTGATAACCTTTTTGATCCTTTCAATCATCTCTTTATGCTATTTCCATATCACTCTTTCCCTCTGGTTCTCCCAGGTAATTAATAATATTCTGACTTATTTTTCATATTTTTCTCCATGTTTATGTGGTCATATACAAATACAGACATACACTGATGTTTATATTTTTGGTTTATTTCATAACAATGTGATTAGATTATATACATTTTCTCACTTGAAAATACATTATGAAAAAAAACTCTCCAAGTTAACTGGTATAGATGGAACTGAATCTTTTAAAAAAATATTTATTTACTTATTTGCCTGTGCTGGTCTTAGTTGCCACACAAGGTATCTTTAGTTGAGGCATGTGGGATCTAGTTCCTGACCAGACATGGAACCCAGGGCCCCTGCACTGGGACCTCAGAGTCTTAGCCTCTGGACTACCAGAGAAATCCCTCTATGGAACTGAACTTTTTCAATGGTGCCAAAAAGATCAGTTATCACAGTTCATTCAATTATTCCCCTTTTGATTGCATGTTCATTTTTTCCTAGTGCTTTGTTACTCAAATTTTGTTGAAATAAATATCTCATAAGTATATACTTCAGACTGGTGCTTTTGTATCTATGGGATAAATTCTCAGGGAATATAATTACTAGGTTGAAAGAGTATGAATTTAAAACCCTTTAAAAAGATATTTCCAGACTCCTTCCCAAAATGGTTGCAGTATTATATATTTCCAACAAAGTATGAAAAACAAAGCAGGGCATGAGAATGCACTTCTCCCTTCATTCCTACCAGCAGTTGGCAATATTTTATCTTATAATTTTGTAAATTTGATAAATGAGGTGTTATATTCCACTGTTATATTAATTTTACCTTTCTCTGACAATAAGATTGAGCAGGCTTGCAAAGTTTATTGACCATTTGGATTTTTGGTGAGTGAATTGTTCATAGTTTTTGCCTTGTTTTCAATTGAATTCTTTTTGTCATTTTCTTGATAATTTGTCAGAGCTCCTTGTATATTGCAGATATTAATAATTTACCTTTCATACATATATAGAAAATCTTTCTCCTAAGCTACTTTTTTACTTTGGTTTGTATTTATGGCATCATTTGCCATACTACATTTAATATTTTCTAATGTTGTGAAATAAATCTATATTTTTCTTCAGGGACTTCTGTCTCCTATCTTCTTAATGAAAATGTCCCCAATCCCTAAATTATACTTGTATAAATATTTTTCTTATACTTTTGTTATTTTGTTTAATAATTTACGGTTTTCATGGGGTTGAAGTGCTTGATTACTAAGCTACCTTCCCTTGGCTTCAAACCCATCCTCTCTACTCTGCTTCGTACCTCCAGATACACTGTTCAGTTAAGTTCAGTTGCTCAGTTGTGTCTGACTCTTTGCCACCCCAGGGACTGCAGCATACCAGGCCTCCCTGTCCATCATCAACTCCCAGAGTTTACTCAAACTAATGTCCATTGTGTCAGTGATGCCATCCAACCATCTTATCCTCTATCGTCCCCTTCTTCGCCTGCCTTCAATCTTTCCCAGCATCAGGGTCTTTTTAAATGAGTCAGTTCCTTGCATCAGGTGGCCAAGGACTGATGTTGAAGTTTCAGCTTCGACATAAGTCCTTCCAATAAATATTCAGGACTGATTTCCTTTAGGATGGACTGGTTGGATCTCTTTGCCATCTAAGGGACTCTCAAGAGTCTTCTCCAACACCACAGTTCAAAAGCATCAATTCTTCGGTATTCAGCTTTCTTTACAGTCCAACTCTCACATCCATACATGACTACTAGAAAAACGATAGCCATGACTAGACAGATCTTTGTTGGCAAAGTAATGTTTCTGTTTTTTAATATGCTGTTTAGGTTGGTCATAACTTTCCTTCTAAGGAGTAAGTGTCTTTTAATTTCATGGCTGCAGTCACCATCTGCAGTGGTTTTGAAGCCCCCCAAAATAAATTCTGCCACTGTTTCCAGTGTTTCCCATCTATTTGCCATGAAGTGATGGGACCGGATGCCATGATCTTAATTTTCTGAATGTTGAGCTTTAAGTCAACTTTTTCACTCTCCTCTTTCACTTTCATCAAGAGGCTTTTTAGTTCTTCTTCGCTTTCTGCCATAAGCGGGGTGTCATCTGCATATCTGAGGTTATTGATATTTCTCCTGGCAGTCTTGATTCCAGCTTGTGTTTCATCCAGCCCAGCAGTTCTCATGATGTACTCTGCATATAAGTTAAGTAAGCAGGGTGACAATATACAGCCTTGACGTACTCCTTTTCCTATTTGGAACCAGTCTGTTGTTCCATGTCCAGTTCTAACTGCTGCTTCCTGACCTGCATATAGGTTTCTCAAGAGGCAGGTCAGGTGGTCTGGTATTCCCATCCCTTTCAGAATTTTCCACAGTTTATTGTGATCCACACAGTCAAAGGCTTTGGCATAGTCAATAAAACAGAAATAGATGTTTTTCTGGAACTTTCTTGCTTTTTTGATGACTTCTAGATATAGGACTCTGCAAACCCCATTTCCGCTTTGTCAGGTATCTCCCTGCTGGGCTCTCAGTGACAAGTAGAAGAGTGAGACTGGAAAGATACAGAAGGAAGAGACTTTCTTATTCCTATTTGTCCTGCATTCCTGTCAACATCACTGCAGTATTTGGTCTTCACCCAGTGGCAACTAGCTTCAGAATAGCATCCCAATTTGCAGTTTTCCCAATACTTGAAAAACAGCCCTATCACACCACCACAGAGATACCAAGTAGTTGGCACCATGCCCCTCTCTGTGGGTCTGACCTCTAGCTCATTGGGCTCCATGTCCATCCTTGTAAATTTCAATAATCCCCACTCTTCCCTCTCTTTTCCCCATCCCTTGGCGTGGTAACTCTTTCCTGAAGTTATTCTCCTAGGATATCTCAGATTCTCTTTCTGCCTTTTAATTTCTTTAGTACTTGGTTAACAGTTCTTTATATTAAATTCTCTCTTAAAATAACTAACATGATTTTTGTTTCCTGATTGGACCCTGAATGATGCTGTTGAATTTTTAAATCTTTTCCTTTGGATTTTTTGCATGTTATGGCATGCTTTTGTTGTTAGGAATTTTCCAGAGGCCAATCCCACTTCTCTCCACCGCTTAAAGAGCTCATCAGTTGTCCTAACAGCGATCATTATCTAACCCATCTTTTTATACTGATTTTGTTTAAAATATTTTTGATATATAGACCTTAACCATTTTTATGTCCAACTTATCAATGGTTTTTTTTTGGTCACTTTTTTCCTTTGCTTTTATGCTTTGAGAAGTCCTTTCCACCTAGAGATCAGAAAAAATACCAAGTGGTTTTTCTTTCTGCACTATTGTTGCCTCAGTTTTTGAGCTTTTAAAAAGTTGAAAACCAGTATAAGAATGTATTTTGCTTTGTCAATGAATATACATATACAGGTTTATATAAAATTGAAACAAAAATTATATCACAAAACCATGTTTGAGGTGGAGGATTTTACTACTTACAGAATATCCTTCACATTTCTCAGCTCCTATACAGTTAGCAGCAGTCTGAATTCTAGCCAAAGGGATGTATATCAGAAATACTATATGCAATTTCCAAGAAGTGTCCTTAAATGGAGGGACCATGTCCTTCTTGTTCCTTTACCTTAACTTGCTGACTGAAATATGAGTGTGATGGCTGGAGCTAAAACAGCCATCTTGATCCATAAGGTGACCTTGAGTCTGATGAAACAATAGACAAGTGGCCTGAGTGTTCGAGGGATTGCTGGTACAGAGCCACCTGAAGACTGGACTGCCTACATCTTGACTTTAATGCCAGGAATTAGCAATTACACTTTAATGTGAAAAAGTAAATCGTCATCTTGTGTTTTACTGTTACTTCCATCAAACTTAATTCTCACAAATAGATCTTCTGTAGAGTTTATGCCAATTTATGTTTCCACCAACAATATATGAGAGTGCTGCTTCTCTACAGTGTCAACAACAGATATTGTGTCAAAATTTGGATTTTGGGACTTCCCTGGTGGCTCAATGGTAAAGAATCCAGCTGCCAGTGCAGAAGACATGTGTTCAATCCCAGACCTGGGAAGATCCCACATGCCATGAAGCAACAAATTTTGTGCACCACAACTATTGAGCCTGTGCTCAGAGCCTGGGAACAGCAACTACTGAGCCCATGTGCCCTAGAGCCTGTGTTCTGCAACAAGAGACTAAGTTGTAAGTAAGTTAAGTTGCTTAGTCATGTCCCAACTCTGTGACCCCATGGACTGCAGCGCGCCAGGCTTCCCTCTCCATCACCAATTCCCAGAGCTTGCTCAAACTCATGTCTGTCAAGTTGGTGATGCCATCCAACCATCTCATCCTCTGTCATCCCCCTCTCCTCTTGCCCTCAATCTTTCCCAGCATCAGGGTCTTTTCAAATGAATCAGTTCTTCGAATCAGGTGGAGCTTCAGCTTTAGCATCAGTCCTTCCAATGAATATTCAGGACTGATTTCCTTTAAGATTGACTGGTTTGATCTCCTTGCAGTCCAAGGGACTCTAAAGAGTCTTTTCCACAGTTCAAAAGCATCAATTCTTCAGTGCTCAGCTTTCTTTATGGTCCAACTCACACATCCATACATGACTACTGGAAAAAGCATAGCTTTGACTAGACAGATCTTTGTTGGCAAAGTCATGTATCTACTTTTTAATATGCTGTCTAGGTTGGTCATAGCTTTTCTTCCAAGGAGTAAGAATCTTTTAATTTCATGGCCGCAGTCACCATCTGCAGTAATTTTGAAGCCCCCCAAAATAAAGTCTGCCACTGTTTCCACTGTTTCCCATCTATTTGCCACGAAGTGATGGGACTGGATACCATGATCTTAGTTTTCTGAATGTTGAGTTTTAAACCAGGAAGAGAAGCCACTGCAACGAGAAGCCCACACACTGCAACTAGAGAGTAACCTCTGCTCACCACAACTAAAGAAAAGCCCACACAGCAACAAAGACCCAGCACAGCCAAAAATTTAAAAAAAAAATTTTTTTTAAAGAAGTTTGGATTTTTATAAGCTTAAAAGTGAGGGGAAAAAACCTTACTTTTAATTTATAATTCTCTTTTTGTGAATTAGGCTGAATATCTTTTATGTAACAATGATATTTTTTCTCTTCCTCTAAACTGGCTGAAAATAAATATTTTTCTATCAAGTACTTGATTTCTCCCCCACCTCGCTTCTAGGAATTCTTTGTATATTAAGAAAATTAATCATTTACCTGTGATATGAGTTGCAACTTTTCTTTCAGTATTTGTCTTAACTTTTGATTTCTTTCTCTTTCTCTCTCTCTCTTTTTTTTTTTTTTTGGTCATAAAGAAGATTTATAAAGGTTTTGGGAAAAGCCTGTCATCAAATTTTAAAAGCTTTCCCCTGGTATTTAAGTTTTAAGTCTAGAAGAAATCCAAAGTTGTAAAATGATACACTCATTTTGTTTGCTGGGGCTTTTATGGATTTGTTTTTTAAATTTACATCTTTGAATGTAATACATGAAATATGAGCCCAACTTTATGTTTTATTAAGTGGCTGGCTCCAAAGATAAATTTTTTTTTAATTTATAAACTCTCATGTTTATTTGGTTCTATTTTTAGATTTTGTATTTTGGCCCACTGGTTTGTCTATTCGTATGCCAAAACTATGTTTGAATCACTGAGGTTTTATATTTCCATATCCAGTAAGGTTGGTCCTCCTCATTGCTTTCCTTAAAAAAAAATTTGTTGGCTATCCTTACTTGTTTAATTTTTCATATAAAAATTTTAATCAGTTTGTGTAGGTCTATAAAAAAAACCCTGGTGACATATTTATTGGGATCTCATTCAATTTACCAATTAATTTAGGGACAACAGGTATATTTAGGAAGTTAAAATTCTAATCAAATTTTTTATTCAGTTCTAGGAAATTTATAGGCTTTGGTTGCTATTGCAAAAGATGCCTCCTTTTCTATCCTGTTATCTAACTGGTTATTGTTAGTGTATGTGAAGTCTATTGATATCTGAGTGTTAATTTTATACTGTCTCACGGAGAAGGCAATGGCAACCCACTCCAGTGTTCTCGCCTGGAGAATCCCAGGGACAGGGGAGCCTGGTGGGCTGCCGTCTATGGGGTAGCACAGAGTCGGACACGACTGAAGCGACTTAGTAGCAGCAGCAGCAGCACCCTTCTAAAATTCTCTTATTGTTTTTAGTAGCCTTTCAGTTGATATTTTTTAGGCATACAATTATATCTAGAAATGTAGATAATTTTATGTCTTCATTTTCAATTCTTGTGTCTTGGACAGATTTTGTAGTGAAACAGTGGTTGTACTCCTGGCTCCTGAGTATTTTCCCTCCTTCCTTTTATCCAAGCCTGGATCAGCAGCCTTTCTCACCTTTCTGTGTTAGTCAATATTCTCTGAATAAATTCCTTTTAATTTAAAGTCAGAACTTGTTCCTTTATCCAAGAAACTTGACTAAAAGTTTTCATTTTGCACAAACACTGTCCAATGACACATCATCAACAGGAAAATCTGTTGCCATTTATTGAAGCCTTGCTGTGTGCCAGGCAGTGTATCAAGTGATTTGCATATAATGTATTGATCAATTCTTAGAGAATGCACTTTTCCAGTCCCTGATCACTGTAGCAAATATGAACTCGTGCTTTTCACATTTCTTCACAGAGTCTCTGGTTTTGTGTTAGTAAGTAAGTAAGTAAGTTCAGTCACTCAGTCATGTCCGACTCTTTGTGACCCCATGAATCACAGCACGCCAGGCCTCCCTGTCCATCACCAACTCCTGGAGTTCACTCAGACTCAGGTCCATTGAGTCAGTGATTCCACCCAGCCATCTCATCCTCTGTCGTCTCCTGCCCCCAGTCCCTCCCAGCGTCAGAGTCTTTTCCAATGAGTCAACTCTTCGCACGAGGTGGCCAAAGTATTGGAGTTTCAGCTTTAGCATCAGTCCTTGCAATGAGAACCCAGGACTGATTTCCTTCAGAATGGACTGGCTGGATCTCCTTGCAGTCCAAGGGACTCTCAAGAGTCTTCTCCAACACCACAGTTCAAAAGCATCAATTCTTCGGTGCTCAAGCTTTCTTCACAGTCCAACTCTCACAGCCATACATGACCACTGGAAAAACCATAGCCTTGACTAGACGGACCTTTGATGGTAAAGTAATGTCTCTGCTTTTCAATATGCTATCTAGGTTGGTCATAACTTTTCTTCCAAGGAGTAAACGTCTTTTAATTTCATGGTTGCAATCACCATCTGCAGTGATTTTGGAGCCCCAAAAAATAAAGTCTGACACTGTTTCCCCATCTATTTCCCATGAAGTGATGGGACCAGATGCCATGATCTTCGTTTTCTGAATGTTGAGCTTTAAGTCAACTTTTTCACTCTCCTCTTTCACTTTCATCAAGAGGCTTTTTAATTCCTCTTCACTTTCTGCCATAAGGGTGGTGTCATCTGCATATCTGAGGTTATTGATATTTCTCCCCGCAATCTTGACTCCAGCTTGTGTTTCATCCAGCCCAGCGTTTCTCATGATGTACTCTGCATAGAAGTTAAATAAGCAGGGTGACAATACACAGCCTTGATGTACTCCTTTTCCTATTTGGAACCAGTCTGTTGTTCCAGGTCCAGTTCCAACTGTTGCTTCTTGACCTGCATATAGGTTTCTCAAGAGGCAGGTCAGGTGATCTGGTATTCCCATCTCTTTCATAATTTTCCACAGTTTATTGTGATCCACACAGTCAAAGGCTTTGGCAAAGTCAATAAAGCAGAAATAGATGTTTTTCTGGAACTTTCTTGCTTTTTTGACAATCCAGCGAATGTTGGGAATTTGATCTCTGGTTCCTCTGCCTTTTCTAAAACCAGCTTGAACATCTGGAAGCTCACGGTTCACATATTGCTGAAGCCTGGCTTGGGGAATTTTGAGCATTACTTTACTAGCGTGTGAGATGAGTGCACTTGTGCGGTAGTTTGAGCATTCTTTGGCATTGCCTTTCTTTGGAATTGGAATGAAAACTGACCTTTTCCAGTCCTGTGGCCACTGCTGAGTTTTCCAAATTTGCTGGCGTGACTTTATTTGGAAATAAGAGTCTTCACAGAGGTAATCAAGTTAAAATGAGGTCATTAGGGTACTCCCTAAATGACGTGTGTCCTTACAAATAGGAAATTTTGACACAGACACACAGGAAAGGAAGACATTGCGAAGACAGAGAGAATGCCATCTACAAGCGAAGAAACATGTAAAGTTTAAGCTTGGAGAGAGGCGTGGACCAGATTCTTCCACTGAGCTCCCAGACATCACTGCTCTTAATCCCTATCCAGCAAACTGAGGCTCACTCCTTATTCGCTTTACTAAGTCTTACAACCTGGTAAACTGTAGAAACAAATTTAAATCAAGTTCTAAAATCCATATCTGGGGCTCCACGCCTCCCGCAAATCTTTGGCAAGGCTATCTTTCAAAGACGCATTGTTTCTAGGCATTCAACTTTCTCTCTTAAATTCTCTGGGCCCTCTTGATTTCAGTAGCAGGAACCTACGTAGTGCTGAGAAACTAAATATTAGAGAAAATCCTCAACTAAGACTTTCGGACTCCAGGTGCTAGGTGTATTTTGCCCTCTTGTCAGCTAATTCTTAATTGCTCCATCCAGGTTAAAGTTCCAGGAATTCTAGGGTTCTTGCAGTCCCAAACTTTTCCTCTTTTTCAATTCAGTTCAACTTATACTCTTATTTGAATGTGGCTCCAGGTCTGAAGAACAGTGTTCTAGCAGGGAGAGTAGACGCCAGCCCTCAACTAGCTGTGACCAGGGCGACACCCATCAATAAATGCAGGCCAAGGAAGCTCAGGGAGGACCAAGCTTTGTCCTTGGATCCTGCGCTCTAAGATCTCGGATTCCCAGAGCGCGGGGAGGTTTCGGCGCGGGCCCCCTCCTCCTGGGGGCGGGGCCTGCAGCTCCCGCTCCCGCCTTCCCGGCTGCGCGCGGCGGCGGGCCGTGATCACGTGAGCGCGGCGCGGCGGAGGAGGGGCCCTGATTTCCGGGCGGCGGAAGGAGACGCGGCCGCGTGAGGACGAGGCGATTTGAAAACACGCTTTGGGAGCGAGAGGCTGAGGCCGGTGGCGTACGCCGTTGCCCACTGGGCTCTTCCTCGCACGTTCTTCCCCTCTGCCTCCACGCCCGGGTCCCGGCCGGGCCCGCAGGTGAGCGGCCGCCGCCGGTCGGGCCGGGCCCTCCCGGGGCGCGGGACGGCACGCGGGGCCGTTGCCCCTCGGTCCGCGGCCAGGAGGGTAGGGCGGGCTGGGGTCAGTCTGCATCCCTCGGGGGCCGGGTCGTGGCGCTCCGGCAGAGCAGGGCCTGGGTGCGGAGAGGGGCAGCGCGGGGGCGGGGCGGCCCGCGGGCATTTGAAGCGTTTCAAGTGACTGGGCGGGTTCGCGCGGTTTCGGGTCTAGGAGACTTTTAGGCCGATATGTGTTAATTGGGCCCCGCTTCCTGGACTGTGGTCCGGACCGCCGTCCTTGGTGGGAGAAGGAACGATAGTTTCTTGAAAACCACGGGGTCTTCGCTTATGGGATACGGGACCAAAGTCTGGGGTTGAGGATGCGCAGTCGTCTCTTAATCGGCTCTCGCAGTCCAGGTGTGGAGTAACCAACCGAGCAGGTTCGGACCATCGGACGTCTCGAGTGGTCCTGGTCTGGGATATTTGTTCTTTGAAAAGTCAGGTGTTTCCGATTGGCCCCTAGGTAGAGTTTGGAGGAACTCGTGAGCGTAAAGGGTTAGAGAGGAAATTACCAAAGGCCGAGTACAGTGTGACTTCTTGACTTTTTTTTTTTTTTGGCTGGTGAAAAGAAGTTGGAAATTAGGTGAGGGTAGTGAGGTGAGTCTTGGTGAACTCCGGGAGTTGGTGATGGACAGGGAGGCCTGGCGTGCTGCAATTCACGGGGTCGCAAAGAGTCGGACGCGACTGAGCGACTGAACCGTACTGAGTGAGGTGGCAGACAAACTAGCTGAGATTCGGTTCGGTCGAAATCCTGATAGACTAGACTCTCTCTTTTGTTGAAATTAGAAAGCCTGTAGTTGGAGCATATGAAATTCATCTTGAAAACTTTTGAGGCTCACCTGCTTCAAGTGATGTGAGAGCTCAGTCCCTGAGGTTGGTGTTCCTACCATCTGTTCGATACCAGCTACTGTGAAAGTGGCTTGTGTTAGTTTCTCAGTCGTATCCGACTCTTTGTGACCCCATGGGCTCTAGCGTACGCTCTCCAAGGGATTTTCCAGGCAAGAATAGTGGAGTGGGTTGCCATTTCCTTCGCCAGGGATCTTGCTGACCCAGGGATCGAACCGGGTCTCCTGCACTGCAGGCAGATTTACTCTCTGAGCCACCAGGGAAGCCTTTTGGTTTGCTGTATTCTGAAAATCTTGATTTTAAGCGAAAATAACAGTTGCTGTAGAACGGTGAGTTCCTAGTATAAAAATGTTCCCTGTGTACCATAATAATCATCTTAATAGCTTGAAAAGTCAAGGAGGGGCGGTCAGTCCTGTGCGCTTTCCTAACAGAGGGAGAACAGATACTAAGTGGTGGGTAATGGTTGTACAAGCTTGAATGTGTGTTGGACCCTGATCAGCTAGTTAGTGGCTAAAGATAGCACAGAATTAGGGGGTGGAGAGTGAATTGTTTCGATTTTTCTGAATATCTTGTTCTACTTGTTTTCATCTCTGGTACTAGATAGTAATTGTAGGGAAAGCGCACAAACTGTGCTTGCTTAATTCAGAGAGGCCAAGTGAGTATTAGGGCCTTCTTTGTAGTTTTTATTTACTCATATTTTAGACCAGAATAACTTGGAGGTGTGGGTGGGCTGAAAATTTGGTATTGGGATAAATAAAATAAGGCAAGCCGTTTTGCCACCTTTCCCCCAATTCTCACCAGGATTGCAGTATATATAACATAAAGTTGGTTTTAAAGAGTTCAGTCTTACTTAGGAAACCCTCTTCAAGTCATTAGTAAAGGCTGACACATCTTTAAAATGGTTTTAACATCACCTTCCTTGCATGATCTTGTGAGAACTGAAGGCTTTTGTATATCTGCTATTATGCTTGGTATGTACTGGTCATGAGACTAAGAAAATATACATGTTTGTGCTTATAGCGTATCTGTTTACCGTGCCAGGCACAGTTCTGAGTATTTTACACATGAGCTCATTTGCTCCTCATTCATCTTACCTAGTAACAACTGTATGAGGTAAGCATTATTATTAGCCCCATTTTGTAGATAAAAACTGAGACACGGTGATTTAACTATGGCTATAAAGTGCAAGAGTCTGGATAAGAGCTAGTTGCTCTCTTGTATCTGCTCTTAACCTATGTAGCCAAACCCTAGGTGATAGGACTCTAATGTGTTAAAACCTTGTAACCATTTGAATTTGAATGTAATGTCATAGGTGATTGGCTTCTGGATTCCTGAAACTTCAAGTTTCTGGTCTTGCACCAGCCATTTTATTGATCTTAATGCAAACCTTCATTTTGCTCAAATTTCTTGAACTCCCACATGTAGCATTGTGACTTAAAAAAATAGCTAGGCATAGGATCATTATGATAGATCAGGAGAAGTTTTATTTATTCCAGAGACACCTACTCTGGTGGGTATACAGTGCAAGGTAGGGTTCATTATTTTTGTGTGGAAAAGGCTTCAAGAAGGGCTGAGCTAGTTCCAGGTATAGAAGGCTATTTTTTAAAATAGAGGTTAGTTGATGGGAAGATAAAGCTGTAGAGGAAGTTAGGAAGGATGGCTGATCTGTCAAACCCAAGTGTTTTTACTGTAAGCAAGTAAAAGGAGCAGCTGAAAGCTTGTGAGCCTTGATCAGATCTGTGTTTAGAAAGAGCCCTCTGGTGATTACCAAATGGACCATGAGGTGGACACTGGTGACAAGGCAGGAATACTAGTGGGGAAACTTGAACAGTCTTGGGTTGAAATAAAGGATTTAAGCAGGGGCTGGGAATGGGTATAATGCACAGATCAAAGATTTTGTGTGTAAGTGGGATAATCTGTGTGTAAATTGAAAGAATGTGATGGAGAACGAGAAGTGCAGTTCGACAGGGTTATACCTGAGTTATGTATTATAATAGCGGCCTAGCTGGTGTTTGTTCCTTAGCCCTCTGTTATACTGTATTTCCTTTTATATATTTTTTTTTCCCCTCCTTTTTTTGTTTCCGGTTTATATCTAGTCTGAACTTTTCCTGGTGTTCAGAATGCTAGTACTTTGATTTTTGCCTATTACCAAGCGTATCCCCTGTTCTTCATCTTTACTGTTTTCCTTGCTCATGAAGTGCCCAGTGACTGTCCTTGCTGCATATCTGAATCGTCCCCATTTTCAGGCACCCAGCTTAGGTTCATGAAACTTTTCCTAGCTATTACAGGCTGCGTTCAATAATAACATTGGTTTAGACTTTGTTTTGCTAGAGTTTCTTGGGGGTTTCTGGGGGCCAGGAGCTTCCCAGTAGGTGCAAGGTATACTTTTAGAAACTCTGTGCTACCTCCCTCTTGTCCTATGAAAACAAAACATTTTCAGAAGTTTTTTTCCTTTTTTATTGAAGTATAAATATATTAATTGAAGTATACACAAGTTTTCTACTTAGCACATCGCTCGACCCAAGATTCCTATTTAGAACATTGCTTGACAAAAGATTCCGTAGCCAGAAATATCTTAAGTAAACTGAGTTTTTTTTTCTTTATAAAGATATTTTCCATTTAATATTTTGATGCATTGGCATGGTTATTGTTGATCTTGACAGTGTTAGAGTAATTAAAGGTTAGAAAATACCTTCTCTATTTTATAATTTATCTTTGGTCTGTATTCATTGTTTTTAAATTAATTCTTTTATCATAGTACTCAAGAATGACCAAAAAAAGAAAACGCCAAGATGATTTTCAGAAAGTAAAACTAAAAGTTGGTAAGAAGAAGCCCAGGTCAGAAAATGCTACTCTTACAAACTTTAAAACGAAGACTATACATCTGCCTGAGCAGCTCAAAGAGGATGTAACACTTCCAACAAACAATAGAAAACTTAACATAAAGGTAAATCATAAACATTTTTTTGATAAGATAGGATATGCCTTGAAGTCATCTAGAATGGTGTACTTTTATGGAAAGTTGTTTTAACTCTTAGGGTTTATTAATGGCTGAAGATTGGAGTTTATCTGTTTTTCAGAGGTGATGCTGCCACTACAACTTTCCCACTTCCTCCAGAAAGACTTGCTCAGCTAAAGTCAAAGTGATTTCTTCCTTGTATATTCATTTGATAATTTAATATGTCATCTGGAAGTAATTTTTATATCTTTTTGATGTGACAGGTCTTCAGCTGTTTTTATAGCTCATTAAGATAGGACCCTGTCTTACCCATTTTTGAACCTTTACAATGCATAGCTATTCCAGATTCATAGTAAATGTGAAATTAATTGAAATTTAAGCAGTAGTTTGGCTTAAAAATGTAACAGCTTTATTGAAATGTAATTTGCGCATAATAAAATTTATTATTTAAAGTGGACAATTCAGTGGGTTTTAATATATTTACATTGTTAGGCTGCTATCACAGTAATCTAGTTTTAAAACAATTTTGTCACTTTAGAAAGAACCCTTCCACCTATTAGAAGTTGCTCCCCATTTCTTCCCCCCACTAGACAGCCACTAAGCTATCAGTAAAGATTTGCTTATTCTGGACTCTTCATATAAATGGAATCATGAAATGTGGTCTGTTGTTACTGGTCTTTCACTTAGCATGTTTTTGAGGTTCATCCATCTTACAGCACATATCAGAACAATACTTCATACCTTTGTATTGTCAAATAGTATTCCAGTGCAGAGCTTTGTCGTATTTTTTCACTCAACAGTTGATGGGCATTTGCTTACTCCCACTTTTTGACTCTTATGAATAATGCTATTAGAGACATTTGTGAACAAATCTTTATGAAGATACACGTTTTCTAGTTTTGCTTTCTAATCTCTGCAGGTTAAATAATATCAAAAAGATATTTGAAGTTGTGGTTTCTTTACAGATGATATAAATTATTCTACAAATAAAATTGCCATATGTTACACTCTGACTAAAATACACAGACACCCTGAAGGACCCCTTAAAATAGGCAGAAAATAGTGTAAATACGTATATGGTACATAGTAGGTCTTTAAGTGGTGATGATGATTGCTGTCAGTTTAAACGACTGTGTGCCTAATCCTGTGTAATTTCAAAACGAGAAAATACTGACTGAAAGTTAAATAATTCTTTTATGAAGCCAAAGCTGTGTTAAAGCTAAAACTGTTTCTGATCTTAAAACTACATTTTTCTCAAAGTAACACTAGAAAAATACCTACTGAAGCAGCCCTGGACACCCACTGAAGTGTCAGTTTATTAGCATAGTTTGAGTTAGCACTGTTTATTTGACACTGATGTGTATGTATATGTATATACCTAAAACCTGTATTTTTATTTACAGGATTTGCTGTCACAGATGCATCACTACAATGCTGGGGTTAAACAAAGTGCTCTTCTTGGACTTAAAGACCTTTTGTCTCAATACCCATATATAATTGATGCACACCTTTCAAACATATTAAGTGAAGTGACTGCTGTGTTTACAGATAAAGATGCTAATGTACGATTAGCAGCAGTTCAACTTCTTCAATTCCTGGCCCCCAAAATACGAGCTGAACAAATTTCTCCATTTTTTCCTTTGGTAAGTGCCCATCTCTCTAGTGCCATGACTCACATTACTGAAGGAATTCAGGAGGACTCTTTAAAAGTTTTGGACATTCTGCTGGAACAGTACCCAGCTCTGATTACTGACCGTAGCAGTATATTGCTTAAGAATTTTGTAGAACTCATTTCTCATCAGCAGCCGTCCAAAGGACTGGTAAATAGAGACAGATCCCAGTCCTGGATACTTTCTGTAAATCCTAATCGGAGACTCACTTCTCAGCAGTGGAGGCTGAAAGTCTTAGTGAGACTCAGTAAATTCCTTCAGGCCTTGACAGATGGATCCAGTAGGTTGAGAGAAAGTGAAGGACTTCAGGAACAAAAAGAAAATCCCCATGCCACTAGCAACTCCATTTTTATCAACTGGAAGGAACATGCCAACGACCAGCAACACATCCAGGTTTATGAAAATGGGGGTTCACAGCCAAATGTCAGTTCACAGTTCAGGCTACGGTAAGGATTTCAGTTATGTCCACACTCAGTTTTCCTGTATTGAATTATAACTGCTGACCATTGATGGCTAATGCTGGGAGACACGCAGTTGTCTTCCATAGTTTCATATAGTTACTCATAATTTAATTTTATTTACTGATGGGAGGAGTCATTTCAAAGTATATTAATTTACTCATTTCTAGCAAAGCCTAATGGAAAGTAAAAATTGATAGTCTTTTGGCTTTGTCATCTTAGAATTCTGTTTTTCTTGGTAGTGTTGATCAATGTAATTATCAATTCATGGTGCTTCGTTTTGCTGGTACTTAATATATTTAAGATTTAAATTAAGCAATGAGGAATATTTTTTAATCAAATTAAAATTTTTTCATTCTTACCTTTCCTTACTAGGTATCTGGTTGGAGGACTAGGCACTGTGGATGAAGGCCTGTCGTCTACTGAAAACTTGAAAGGATTTATTGAGATCATAATTCCATTGCTAATTGAGTGCTGGATTGAAGCTGTGCCTCCACAACTAGCGGCTTCTGTTGGAAATGGTATAGAACGAGAACCTCTGCAGGTTATGCAGCAAGTTCTTAATATTATTTCCCTTTTGTGGAAACTCTCTAAACAACATGATGAAACTCATAAATTGGTGAGAACTACTGGGTTATTTTCTGAGTAATGCCTTTTATCATAACTGGACAGATTAGAAATCAGTATATTAGTACTAACTGGTTATGCATTTTCTGAAAAATTCCCAAGATTTAACTATAAACTTCTAACATTTGCTTAAAACTGCAAATTAAAATAATTCTGTGAGTTTATTATCTGTATGTTTTAATTTTTAAGTGAAATGTATAACAAGATGCTTGATTTCTTTTTTAACTATATAATAATGTTACATTGTGTTATTTATGGCAGATTGATTACATAGGAGCATTCTAGTGTCTGGAGACCTCTTACATGATTTAAACAGTTGGTTATTAAGCAGTGTCTTCCAGTTTGGGCCACGTTAACAGAGTTTATGCCAGGAAATGGATGAAACTGAAGATCTCATATCTAACCCTGAGTTGTTTTTAAACTATTACGTTTCAGAGAAGAAACTATATGTAAATTTGCTTGGTGTATGCTTTTTTGTTTTTTTTCTTGATAAAGGATGTAAATTGGAAAACATTTCTTAAAGATACCTTTACTGTAGGTAAGCTGCAGTTGCAGGTATGGTGCAAGTGAAGTTAACCTAAGTAATTCCAAGTCATAGAACAGTTTCCAGCTAGCAAACATGTTTCTAGATAAATGAATTTACCTCCTGTTGGGGGAGATTTTGCGTATTGGTAGGCTTTTTAAAAGTGTTATGTTGTGGGGAATATAATACATAGTCCATGGCACAAGTAAGGAAGAACATGCTTAAGTGATGCTGGATTAATGTGGTTAATCTTAAAAAAGGCAGCTGCTGGAACAATACTTTAAAGCTTGGAGCATCATTTTATAGGAGAATTTCTGCAATGACTTGACTAGGAAGTTGTGAATCTTTGAAGTTGCCTACATATGTACAGAATGGACAAGGCAGTTTTTTAGTTTTGTTTAGTTCTTTTTATTTCAGGCATTTGGGTGTTTGATTATTCATGGGCATCTTAATGCTTATTATTGCTTTAGTAATATTTATGATTAGATAGAATGGTAGGACTAAATGCAGATTGATTAATTGTGTAGTTTTGGATCATCTACTATCATTCAGATAACAGTACTTTTGCTACTGCTAAGTCACTTTAGTCGTGTCCGACTCTGCGACCCCATAGACAGCAGCTCACCAGGCTCCCCCGTCCCTGGGACTTTCCAGGCAAGAACACTGAGATAACACTAACAGAATCTGAACACTGCCTTAGTTTTATGAATATTTAAAATAGTATGTTTTAGAAATATTCTGTGCTATTACAACTAAAATTATTTATTAGCAGTTCATTAACATAGGATACTAAATTCAGAAGACTGTTTTGCACAGACTGTTGAAGGTTATATAGAGTAGTAAATTGGGATACTGTATAAAATTGAAATAAGCGGAGGGTGGTTAATTCAAATAGAAATAGTATTTAAAAGCATCCATTGGTAGAATTCTCTAATTTACCATGGCAGATTTGAACTGTAATAACTGAATAAGGTAAATCTCTTCCTTTGCAGACAGAGTATAAATACGTGTGTTACACCAGATGACATTAAAATGCCTGTTAGTTTATTTTTCATTACCATTCCCGCCATCAGTTCCTCTTTCTCATTTGCCTTAGTTATAGCTTAGTACTTAAGGTATTGAATGGTCAAAGTTCAAACTTTCAGAGGAATGAAATGGCATTCCTTGGTCTTCTAATTATGCACCACAGGCTGAATTTTTTTCAGAAAATTCAGAAAATGTGTAGGCTTTCTGTTGGTAAATTGGCATCTGTATTAGGGTGCAACCTTAGGGTAACTGCTTACTTTTTAAGTTTTGCTAAATGCATATAGTGTGTTTGTATTTTGCTGCATAATTGAGAAGTTTCATTTTTGTCCAAGTATTTTTTTTAAAAAAACCTTTTTAGGAATTTGAAATCTTTCATCTTGGAAAGAAATTTCAAGTTAACACTAAATCTTAATTGCAGTGGTTGAGTACTCAGATCCTGACTGAGGTGGTTTATTTCTAATACACTCTTTGTATCCTTAGTATCCTTAATTTAAAGTATACTGTGTTTAATATTTTTAAAACACACAGTGTTTTAAAATACAATGTAACATTAACTTTTTAGTTAACTTCAGTTTTGGGAGGCCTGTATTAATAGCTTTAGGTCAGTATTATAATTTTATACACTATGGAGATTTTGTTGTGTCTTAGCTTTGTATTTTAATGCTTACTACTTTCAGTCTAAATTTTCTTTATTGTTGCATTTTTACCATGAAGATCAGAATTTGTGAGAAAGAATTGGATGCAAAGGTTAATTGAGCATCTATATATTTGCCTCTTTAATTAAAATTCAGTTCCTCAGTAAACAGGAGTCACATTTCAAATGCTCAGTAGCTTCAGGTGGCAGGTGTGTTGGACAGCACAGATATAAAATAGCTCTGTCACTGCAGAAAGGTCTTTTGAATAGCACTGCTTTGCAGTGAGTTAGGTTCTGTGCTAGACTGTGGGAATACAGAGATAAACATGACTGACAAGGCAAATACTTCGCTCCTGGTGGGGTTGAGAGATGGTAAACAAATAGATGATGTCCATCATGTCATCATTAGGAAGAAAGATGAAAGTGGGATGAGAGAGAACATGTAATGAAACTGCAGGGAGGAGACTGTTAAATAGGTGGTCGGGAAATGCCTTCTTAACATCTGCATGTCACTGAATGAAGAGAAGGAGCAAGTCGTGTGAAGACCTGTGGGAAGAACCTTCTAGGCACAGGGAGCAGCAAGTGCAAAACCCTGAAGTGAGAACAAATTTGACATATTTGAGGAATGGCAGCAAGGCCTATGCAAGTGAGGTACTGGGGCAGTGGTGGATGATGAGGGGGGAAGTGACAGCAGCCACATCGTGTGGTACCTTGTGGTCTGTGGTAAAGAGTTATAATTTTAACCTCAGTGTGGTGAAAAGACATTGGAGGGTTTTGAGCAGAGGAGTGGCATGATCTAAATTATGTTTGTTTAACTTTAATATGTCAGATTTACAAATAAAACAGTAACAAACTCCCATGTCCTCATTCTCCAGCTCTAGCAAAACTGGGGCCCAACTGAGATCATTGATCCCATGGATGACCTGTCCTTCCTTTATATACATTGTCTCCTTTATCCTTTCCTGTAATATTTTGAAGTGTGATTTATGTTTTAAAAGATCACCCTGGCTGCTGTGTAGAGAATTAAGTTTAGTGGGGCAAGAGGAAAAACATGAGGACCACTGGGAGACTGAAACAGTAATCTTAAGTGAGAGGTAATGGTGGCTTGGAGTCGAACGGTAGCTAGTGGTTGAAGTGATGAGAGGCAGCTGGATTCTGGTGAAAGCAGCGGGAATGCTGGTGTACATAGTTAAGAGGAGCAGGAGTGATGCCCTATGGTCCAAATGATGGTGTGACTACCCCTAGGAGAGTTCAGTTTACTCATGGTAAATTTAAGATGCCTATTAGAGGTCCAGGAGGAGTTGTCAAGTACACGTTTTTAGGTCAAGAAAAAGAGAAGAACCTAGTGAAGGTAACTAAGGAGATGTGCTGCAATAGCTAGCTATTGATTTATGGTCTGAGTTTGGCCTCCAGTTTTGCTAGAGCTGGAGCTAGCTATTGTAGCATCTCATGTCCAATATCCCAAGCAACCCCTCAGTCACTGGCACACTGCGATGATTGGTCCTCTGGATAGCAGGAAATCAGTGTTTCAGGTAGGAGAACATGATACATTGAAGAATCCTGCTGAAGAATTTTAGACAAGTACATTGATTGGTGAAGGTGTTACATGCCTTTAACGAGCAGTAGAATTTCTAGAGAATATAGTTACTCTTAAATGGAACACTAGGTAGAAGATTTTCTTGTATATTTTATAAATATTGTATTAGCAGTTTAAATTCAGAATTGTATTAAATCTTACTTACTTTCTCCCTTTTTTCTCCTTTTAAGTAGATGAAATGCATGTAAAAATAAAAGCACCAAAAAGAACTGTGGGTGAACATTGGATGGCCTAACAGTTTATTCAGATTTTAAAATTTATTTACATATTATATCATTAGCAGAAGATGTATTATAAGGGTAAATTTGTGAGTGAATATTGACAAGTTTTTGTTTCTGCTTAAAGTCTTATTTGCTATTTTAAGTTATTGTTTCTTATGGATTTTCTAATCTGTGCTTATTTTACTAGGAGTCATGGCTTCGAAAGAATTACCTTATTGATTTCAAACACCATTTTATGAGTAATTTTCCATATGCCTTAAAAGAAATAACCAAGCAAAAAAGGAAAGAGACAAATAAAAGGTATTGCCATTCTCTTCCACTGTTTAACCTGACATTTTCAGAAAACAGTCTTAAACTGAACTTTGTACACTGTGAGGTGTTTTTATCTAGACTTTGTGAAGTAAAGATAAAAGCTGTAGTATCTGATCTTAAACAAGTCACTTTAAGCCCTGGACTTCCAATTCTCCTTTTATTTTTATTTTTAATCTGTAAAGTGAATGTTTTGTGCTAAATGAGGGTCAGCTATCAAATTGTATAGATAAGAATTTAATAAAAATTTGCTAAGAGTGGATAGTTTATTTGTGAGAGGCACTGTGTAATTACTGAATCTTTGAGAGCATAACATCACTAGTTTCTGCTCTCATTTATATACACAAGGAAGCATAATGTAACTGTTATCGGTATCCTGATGGAAGAGGGATGATTGGAGAAAAGTAGTTCTCTTTTGTAAAATAAGTGGAAAGAACGAATTACGGATGAAGTTTCACTGGAAAAGTGGAAGCCTGAAAGTTATTTGTAATGATTACTTGAAGTAAGAGCTGCTGCTGCTGGTGCTAAGTCACTTCAGCCGTGTCTGACTCTGTGCGACCCAGTAGACGGTAGCCCACTAGGCTCCTCTGTCCCTGGGATTCTCCAGGCAAGAATGCTGGAGTGGGTTGCCATTTCCTTCTCCGATGCATGAAAGTGAAAAGTGAAAGTGAAGTCGCTTGGTCGTGCCCGACTCTTAGCGACCCCATGGACTGCAGCCCATCAGGCTCCTCCGTCCATGGGATTTTCCAGGCAAGAGTCCTGGAGTGGGGTGCCATTGCCTTCTCTGGAAGTAAGAGCAGATAAACGTAAAAACAAATTACCCAATAAAATTTGACAAGCAGATACAAGTTAGAAAACTCAAGGTGTAATCCCCAAATGAGCAAACACTTGAACAGATGTTAAAGACTGTCAGAAGGTTGTTAAATTTATCAAAAGGAAGAATCAGTGAGGAGAATAAATGAGGCTCTTTGGGCAGAGTTCACAGGATATGCTCAGAAGTGAAAAGTATGTTGTAGGCAGATAAACTTGATTCATTCACTAAAGTTTTTTGGTCTCTCACTGTAAGTAAAGATGTCCTAAGGTATACTCTTTGATCTCTTAAATGATTTCATAAATTTCAAAAATAAATACAAAATCTTAAAATTGATAAAAATGAGTGTCAGATTCCAGTCATGAGATGGAAATCATACCAGTGATTTTCACAGAGAATTTAATACAAATGGTTTTTAACTAGGTATTAAACTAGGTATTTCCTAGTTTAATGGAAAATGGAAACTAGGTATTTCCCCTTCACAGTGGGAAGACAAAAGGGAACAGTAAGGTACTGTAGAGGTGGACCTGCAGGAAGCGGCCCCTGCATCTTGACTGGGAGAAGAAAGAGAAGAGGGCAAGTAGCTGGAAGGAAAGGCTGTCTGGAGCCCAAACTCAGACCTCTAGGGAGGGGTTTGCACTCAGCTGAGACTAATGTCTTTGAGATCAGGAGAGGGGCCCAGTGGGATAGGGGTACAGGATTCAGCAAAGGGGGTTGTGGCTGGCTGGTGCTGGTGTTCCAGGGGCATGATGATGCTGGTTCTGTGTCAGGAAAATACAGACTGGAACCAACTCTGGCTACTAGAATGAACTGCTGCTGGCCTGAAGAGTGGTTGGGTTGCACTGGTGGCAAAAGGAAGCCAAAAATAGGAGTAGGAAGCAACCAGAAAGTGTGTTTTCCTCCTACAGCTTTCCAGTCTCAAGTACCCCCTTTGCTTCCCAGGTGGCTCGTGGTAGAGAACCCTGCCAATGCAGGGGGACAGATTTCGATGCCTCGGTTGGTAAGATCTGCTGGAGAAGGAAATGGCTACCCACTCCAGTATTCTTGCCTGGGATATCCCATGGACAGAGTAGCCTGGCGGGCTGCAGTCCACAGAGTTGCAAAAGAGTCTGACACAGCTTAGTGACTAAACAATAACAAGTACTTTATTGGCAGAGCCTAACAAGAAGCAAACTGTAAAGGAAAAAATGTGGCTCACTCCCAGGATCACAAAGTAAGAGTGTGGAAGGGTGGTTTTAAGGCTGAGAAACAAAAGCTCAATAACTAGCAGGAAGAAAAATAAATCTACATATTTAACACAAGACATATTTAAGTGTCATTAGAACTTTATAATTAAGAAATGCTATAGGAATTCATAGGAGGAGACAGATCCTTGTTAGGATAAACAGACAAAGCAGTGTTGGAGAATAGTGTTTTAACATGAATGTGATTTTAGCACGCGGGAGTGAAGTGGGGATGATTGCAGTAATGGAAGGAGATATTATAGGGTATTAGAAAGCCATAGAATGGCGTAATGGAGAACACGGGACAGACTTGGATCAAATCGGTTTCTACTGATGACTAACCTAATGCTGAGAGTCATTTTTTGTCTCTGACCCTCATTTCCCTTTCATCCTTGATCCTTTTGGCATTGAAGACTATTGGTTGGATCAAAACCATGTTTTAGGACCATTAATTTAGAGTTTCTGGAGTTGGAGGTGACAGAACCAAATAGGGAGATAGTTTCTTGAGCAAGTAAGTCGTTAGGGTTTGTTTCCTCCAGATACAGTTATCTTATTAACACAGAAGTTTTTAATCAGGTGCACGGATAAGCTTCAGAATATCCTTCAACACGTGAATATATGTGTTTTTTATGTTGTCAAGTAAGTTTTCAGATATAATTTTCATCAAAATGAGATTAAATAAAAGGATGTTTGGAATTTGGTAGACCATTAAATGTAAGTAAACTAAGATCATGGCATCTGGTCCCATCACTTCATGGGAAATAGATGGGGAAACAGTGGAAACAGTGTCAGACTTTATTTTGGGGGCTCCAAAATCACTACAGATGGTGATTCCAGCCATGAAATTAAAAGACGCTTACTTCTTGGGAGATCTGGGTTCAATCCCTGGGTCAGGAAGATCCCCTGAAGAAGGAAATGGCAACCCACTCCAGTTCTTGCCTGGAGAATCCCGTGGACAGAGGAGCCTGGTAGGTTACAGTTCACGGGGTCACAAGGAGTCGGGCATGACTGAGCTACTTCACTTATGCTTTCACTACTCCTTGGAAGGAAAGTTATGACCAACCTAGATAGCGTATTAAAAAGCAGAGACATTACTTTGCCAACAAAGGTCTGTCTAGTCAAGGCTATGGTTTTTCCAGTGGTCACATATGGATGTGAGAGTTGGACAGTGAAGAAAGCTGAGTGCCGGAGAATTGATGCTTTTGAACTGTGGTGTTGGAGAAGACTCTTGAGAGTCCCTTGGACTGCAAGGAAATCCAACCAGTCCATCCTAAAGGAGATCAGTCCTGGGTATTCATTGGAAGGACTGTTGCTGAAGCTGAAACTCCAATACTTTGGCCACCTCATGCGAAGAGTTGACTCATTGGAAAAGACCCTGATGCTGGGAGGGATTAGGGGCAGGAGGAGAAGGGGACGACAGAGGATGAGATGGCTGGATGGCATCGCCGACTTGATGGACATGAGTTTGGGTAAACTCCGGGAGTTGGTGAGGGACAGGGAGGCCTGGTGTGCCGAGATTCATGGAGTGGCGAAGAGTCGGACACGACTGAGTGAACTGAACTGAAGCTACTCAAGAACATATGGGTGTACTGTCATTATTCACTTTATTGGACACTTAATATGTTGAAGGCACTTAGGAAAAAGAGTGTAGGGTAATAAGAGTATATCAGTATAATAAGGAGCTGGTCCTGCTCTTTCATGGGGGGCATAAGTCCTGGGAGGGCTGCCTACCTAGGGAGTAATTTGTGCCAAGATATAAAAGGTGAAAAGGGAATTACCTATGAAGAGACTGAGGTGGTGAAATTGTGGAATTTTTAACAAAAGTGGATTGACAGTACTGTCATAAATTTCCCCAGTGATTTGTTTTGAGGGTCCGCAGGCTGCTCTTGTACTTCCATAAGGAAGTGCATTGAGTATTTTGCAGATAGCCTTTGGAGGCTGTCTACTAAATTCACAAGTTAAAGTTAGAGGATCCAATGTGGCCTAGGCCAGTGGTTTTCAATTTTGACCTGATGTCTAGATTTTTTTAATCTTGGGTTGAACTGTGGAGTTACAAAAGATATTATTTTCATTGTGGTAAAATGTCCATAGCATAAAATTTAGCATTTTAACCATTTTTAAAGTGTACTGATCGGTGGCATTAAGTACATTCACATTTTTCACGTTACCAAACTGAAACTCAGTACACATTAAATAATACCTTCCTTCCTCTTCTCCCCCAGGTACTGGGAACTGCTGTTGCACTTCTTCCTTTATTAATTTGACTGTTTTAGGTACCACATTTCAGTAGAAACTTAAATATTGTTTTGTGTCCGGCTTACCTTCACTTAGTGTGGTATCTTTAACGTTTATTCATGTTGTGGCACTACTAGCATTTCATTCCTTTTTTTTTTTTTAATGGAGTTTATTTTTTAGAGCAATTTTAGATTCATAGTAAAATTGAACAGAAAGTATGGGTCCTCATATACTCCTTCCCCTGTGGACGCATAGCCTCCCTCACTGGCAGCATCCCACACCAGAGCTGTATATTTGTTGTAAAATACGAACTTGACACATCATTTATACTCAGAGTCTTTGGTTTATGTTAGGGTTCAGTCTTGGCATTGTACAGTCTGAGTTTTGTGTAAGACAACGGTGTCATACGTGGTGTTTTCACTGTCCTAGAAGCAAGTTGCCCTCAAATATGCAAGCTCTGCATCTATGGATTCAGAAAACCACAATTCATAAACATGATACACCATCTGCACTTGGTTGAATATGTGGATGCAGAACGGTCTGGAGGGCTAACAGTATTCTTCACCACCATGCATTCACAGTTTAAAAGAACATGCCAGTTTCACTTAAAATTCTTCTTAATGAAGTAGTAAAAGTTACTGATCTTATTAAGTCACAATCCTTGAAAACACATATTTTTAATATTCTGTGTGGTGAAATGGGAAGTGTGCCTGAAGTGTTTTGGCTGCATACCAAAGAATGATGGTTGTCTCAAGGAAGTGCACTTGTCATTCTGTTCGTCATTCTGTCCATTTTCTGTGATGGGCATGATTTTAATTTGAATGATTAACTGTGGTTATTCAGACTTAGGTATTTGCAGATGTTTTCTCAGAAATGAATAAAGTAAGCCTATCAGTTCCAGGAAAATAGTGTCCATGCTAGAGATAAAATTTGAACTTTCAAGCACAAATTAATATTTTGGGAGAACTTGTATCCACCATCTGAGTTTTATCTGTATATCCTACTTTTTTGCTCTTCATTTTTTTCATCTCTCTTCATTAGGCTTATTTAGAAGCTGCTAGAGGGTTTACACACACAGAAATACATATATATATATATATAATGAAGGAGAATATATGTATTCTCCTTTATTTCCAAGGACTGTTTTAACAGAGCACAGTACTTGGGTTTGGCAGTTTGCTTGTTTGAACATACTGACAGTAACACTTCGCGCTCTTCTTGATTTCCACTGCTGTTAGGAAGTCAGCTATGAGTCTGAACTATTGCTACTTTATAAAAGTTACTCCCTCCCCCCATAAGACTTTTATCCATGTCTTTTATTTTCTGCAATTTGACAATGATGTATCCAGGTGTGGTTTTCCTTTTTATTGATTTTCCTTGGAATTCAGCGAGCTGCTTAAATCTGAGATGTTGAATGAAGTGTCTAAACACATCTGAAAAATCTCATCTTTAAAAAAAAATTAGTGCCGTTTTTCTCCTTCCTTTTAGAGTCTAATTGAATGTGTATAAGACCCACTTCCTGATTTTTCTGTTTCTCTTTATCTCATTCAAACATACATTTGTTGAATTTGTTTTGTTTTTATTTTTCAGTTCTAGAGTTTCTGTCCAGTTATTCAGCACTGTTTGTGGAAAAGACTATTGATTCTATTTTGGATTGCTTCTGCTCCTTTGTCTAGAATCATCAGTTGACTGTACTTGCAGGCCTATCTTGGGGTTCTTGCATTAACCTATGTTTGTCTGTCCGTTCACCAGTACCATACTGTCTTGAGTACTGTAGTACAGTCAGTCTTGAAATGGAGTGGTGTGAGTCCTCCAACACTGTTCCGCTTCAGTCTCATATGGGGCAGTCTAGTGTTTGCCTTTGTGTATGAACTTCAGAAATCAATTTGTTGATAACTCTAAAGCTGGGGTTTTGATTAGAATTGTGTTGAATCTATAGATCTAGTTGGGAAAAACTGTTGTGTTACTGAGATGATGCATAACTGGGACTGTTTTATGTAAGAGCTCTTTTTACTTCTAGTTCACCTTACTCTGGAAGGGAAAGCCCTTAAGGGTCCAGCTTGAAGTGAGGATAATATACCAGAGTCCCCGTGTTTGTCCGGCTCTGGGGTTTGACTTTTCCCTGTGAGGCTTCCGAAAGGTTACTTCAGTTTTCCAGCCTTTTCGTTGGAATTGGCAGCAGCCCTTGGAACTTGAGTGCTATGGTCTTGCTTTATTTTGGGGACCCAGCAATTGTTCATCATCTTGTTACCTCTTGAATGCTTTTGAGTTGTTAAAAACTATTTCATCCAGCTTTTAAAGTTATTTTCAGGAAGGGAATCAGTTCTAATTTCCTCCTCTATCATTGCTGAAAATGGTTTTTCCCAGTTTTCTGCCTCCCTCATAGAATTGGTGGTCAGTGTATTTAGACTTTAAAATTTTGTGTAAATTCTTGGAGGAGCAGGATGAATTCTCCCAACTTTTGGATGTCTGTTGACACCTTCCAGACAGTAATAGGTTATACTGCTTAAGATAAACTTAAGTAGATCTTCAAAAGCTCTACCTGTGGTGAAGAAATGTTGCAGTTGAGTTTTTGTGTGGTTCGTATAAAATGTGCCTTGGTTTTGGACACTGAACAGTTGGGCAAAGAACCTACCAGTAGTTTTGGGTTTGTAGTATATAGATTGCTAGTCATCTGTCCCAGTTTTCATTCATTCTTTCTCTTTGTGATAGAATTCCCAGTTTTTTGCTGGGCATTTGCTTTGCTGTGCTATGCTTACTCACTCATGTGCCGACCCTTTGCGACCCCATGGACTGTAGTTTGCCAGGCTCCTCTGTCCATGAGGATTCTCCAGGCAATACTGGAGTGAGTTGCCATGCCCTTCTCGAGGGGATATTCCCAACCCAGGGATGGAACCCAGGTCTCCCACATTGCAGGTGTATTCTTTACCAACTGAGGTCCCAGGGAAACCCACGAATACTGGAGTGGGTGGCCTATGCCTTCTCCAGGGGATCTTCCCAACCCAGGAATCGAACTGGGGTCTCCTGCATTGCAGGCGGATTCTTTACCAGCTGAGCTAAAAGCTCACATACATGTATGTGTTTAAGCAGACTTCAGATCCAGCTAATTTTATTCTTCCTATACATCCCCTTTTCTCCTAGTCTGTACCAGCATTGTTTCTTGCACTTGTCACGTCTTGCCTGTGTTGCTCAAATAGACATACAACTACTTCTTTGTTTAGAGTCTCATAACTGATTTTTTCTTTTTCATCAGCAGAAATGAAAGAACTTCTCAACCATGTTACTCCTGTGCTTGCAGAATTGATTTTAGTGTCCTTAGCTTTCAACTCTTTGTGATCTGGTCCCATTTGTCATTCTCAACCCTACATTTGATACCCTAATAACACCAAATATTAAAAAGGTCCCTTCCCTTGTATTTGTGATGCGTTACTACTGTGTCCTTTCTCATACCTAATCCAGGGTTAACTTTTTCTTTTAAAATAAGTTAGTTTCAGGTATTTTTTTAGTTTAATCAACTTTTGTGTTTCTGAACATGGAAATAGGTTCTGCTGTTGAATGCAGTGTAGCCTGGAATCTGCACTGTGTTTATATAGTGTTTATGTATCTAGTGGTTTATATCCTAAGTTGCAAATTTTGTTTTGTTAAGATAATCTATTAGAACCTTTTTTTTGAAATTTCTTTCAAGCTTTGAAAGAAATGTGTTTTATATGGCTAGGAAAAAGTGATTTTAATATGTGAGTCATAAAATTAAGTTGTTTCAGAATCGGGCTTATCTAAACCAGTCTCCTGTTTCACACATAAGGAAATTGTGGCCAGGAGAAATTAGTGATTCTGTTAAGTCAAAATTAGTTAGAAGCAGAATCAAGGTCTATTGTGAGTTTCATCTGCTTAAAATCTTCAAGTGTGTTGAAGTTTTCAAGTGTTCTTATCCCCCCATTACATACAGGATTACCAATTCAAGGGCCTGTATTTTTTGTGTGAATAGCAACTTGGGTAATGAACTGAGCAGTATGCATTCTTAATTTATGCCTTAACAACCCTGATTCTGTAATGAATGGTTTACTTACAGTCGATTTTATATACCTACCTTCTTGGCAATTCATTCTGGGAGGAATGAAGTGAAAGTGAAGTCACTTAGTGGTGTCCGACTCTTTGTGACCCCATGGACTGTATGTAACCTGCCAGGCTCCTCCATCCATGGGATTTTCCAGATAAGAATACTGGAGTGGGTTGCCATTTCCTTCTCCAGGGGATCTTCCTAACCCAGGGATCGAACCCGGGTCTCCCGCATTGCAGGTAGACTCTTTACCCTTTGAGCTACCAGGGAATCTGGGAGGAATAGTTAAGTATTTAAGTGAAGCAGGCATGGTAGATACAACACGTAACAGTTATGTGTGTCTTTGTTTTTAGCATCAAGCATTGCACGATTCTCTCGCATAATGTAGATCATCTTTTACTGAATTTAACGCTGTCTGATATCATGGTCTCCCTGGCAAATGCCTCAACTTTGCAGAAGGATTCCAGTTGGATAGAAAGGATAAGGAAATTTGTAACAGAAACCCTTGAAGATGGCTCTAGGCTAAATAGTAAGCAGCTGAACAGATTGCTTGGAGTCTCCTGGAGGTTAATGCAGATACAGCCAAACAGAGGTAGGTGTTAATGCTTTGTCCTTATTTACGAGAGGAGCTCTTACGCATGCTATTAATATTTAGAGTCTAGCTTTGAGTTCATAACTGTCAAACATTTCACATAGTCATTTACGTTCAAGCCATAAAAGGTAGCTAGCATAATCATGAAGGAATATCTCCTTGAACCCTGATGGCTGAGAAGACCCCTTTTTAAGTGGGTAGGTCCACTTTGAACCAGATGGGTAGGTTTTCTACTAGATTACATAGTTGGAGGGAAAGGAGGTAAGTTTTATTAAGAGGAAGTGACACTGAGCCTAAGGCTGAAGAAATACTCTTTTCTGATCTAATTTGACTAGAAATTGATCCTTATCTCTTTACCTTTCTTGTAACTTGAAGTTATGTTGCATTAAGTCAATTTTTAGTGTGACTTACTCATTCTTTTCATTCATAACAGAACTTTCCTGGTTGGTTCCTGGCTTATCTACCTTTCTAGTATTCTGTTTTTTGTTGTCCTTTCCTAGGTTTGTTGTCTCTTAGGAAAATTTGTACTGCTGGTTTGACTTTTGTATTAGGCCATTGATGTAGGATTTTGATGGTAGTCGTCAGTTTGTGGCTAAAATCTGCTTTGTCATAGGAACAAGGTGCTTCTGTGCTTTTTAGAGAAGAATTATGGTGCTGGTGAAGAAACATTTTGACTCACATGCAGTTGTTTTCTCTTGTTTTTAGAGGCTACAGAGTCTCTCATAAAGGCAGTTTATACATTGTATCAGCAGAGAGGCCTTCTCATTCCAGTTCGGACTTTGTTACTGAAGTTTTTCAGTAAAATCTATCAAAAAGAAGAACTGAGAGCTTACAGAATCCGGTACAGTCCCCTTTGTTATTTTGCTTTTCTTTTTCTTACCAGGTTACTTTGTAATCTGTATAATAAGATGATAGAGTGATTAAATCTTCGGAGAAATTCTCTCTCTCTATCCTTTTTGCTTTCATTAAAAAAAAATTTTTTTTTATAAAGAGGCGTACATAATGGTTCCAGTAACCTTTATACACATAACTGAGAAGGTACAAGTCTCTTTGAGCATGTATTTCCACTTGTCTGCTTAACAGCTAAAGGACATTTGGAACCACCTGTAGCTGCCTCAGCTTTTTCTTTTGCTTCCCATTAAAATTATGGAGGTTTAACCTCTGGCCCTTAGTGACTATTGGGACATATGGTATAAGAATGAGGGCAGTAGAAGAGGAGAGGTGTACAATAGGTGAAGGAGATTAAAAGGTACAAACTTAAAGTAAATAAGCCATGGGGATATAATATACAGCATAAAGAATATGACCAGTAATACTACAGTAACTTTTATTAGGACGGGTGGTTACTAGACTTGTGACCATTTGCAATGTGTACAGTTGTCAGATTATTATGTGATATATACCTGAAACTAACATAATACTGTGTGTCAAAAATGTTTCAATAAATTTTTAAAAAATGGGAGTATTTTAAAGTGAAAAAGTTCCTGGCTTAGTTGGGTGCTGTCTGGTGACATAGACACACAAAGAGTAGAACTAAGGAATCAGTTTTTAGATACGGTGAGTTTGAGGTTTATTTGAGATAGTCTGGAAGAGATGTTTGGGTGAAAGATAAGAGATTCGGGATACCTCAGCATACATAGGTAGTTATTAGGACATATTCGAGTCTTTACTGTGAGTCAGGTGCTTTTCTTAATTTTTCAGTAATTCTCATACTTTGATGTAGGTATGTTGGTTTCTGCCTTATAGAAGGAAGCTTAGGTTAAATAAGTTGGTGAGTGTCATGCTGCTGAAGGGCAGCCAGACTGAGACTTAAGTTCAGGTCTGTTAGACTCCAAAGGTCATGTGTAAATCACTCTTGGGGGATGGCAAAAGTGATTGCTGTGTCCGAGATGAGACATTAGAGAGTTAGCAAGTATATGAAAGAACTGAAATAACACAAGTTTGAAGCCACTTAATGTGGGGCACCCTATACTGAGTGCATCAGTGACTTAATATAGTAAAATAATTATTACAAATTAGTATAAATAGTTCGCAAGAAGTTAAGTAGAGTCTGTGTCCTTTAAGATAAAATTACAATTTACATAGTGCCCCAAATTACATAAACTTTTAAAATACAGTGCCTTAGAGAATGCTATAGCTGAATAAATGATGCCAGCCATCTTATAGGCTTTCAAATGTTTAAATAAATGTGGTGTATTTCCCTTGTCTTTGATGGCCTTAGATACCGTAGTAAAGTGTTATCACGTTGGTTGGCTGGTTTACCACTGCAGCTTGCTCATCTCGGCTCCCGAAACCCTGAACTTTCAACACAGCTTATTGACATTATCCATACTGCTGCAGCCCGAGCAAATAAAGAGCTGCTCAAAAGTTTACAAGTTACTGCTCTCCGAATCTATGGTAAGAGTTTTGTTTACCTATGTAAGTAGTAATCTGCCTACCCCAGCTTAGGAACGATGTTTCAAAGGGGGGATCTTTAGGTTTTACTTTTCCTTCAAATTATACATTAATTATACCATGGTAAAATGAACAAAATACCAAACAGTAAATTCATTTTCAATAGCATTACTTAATACAATAGTTTTAGAAAATAAAAGGTTGTAGATGTTTCTTCAAATCTTAAATTGTCTTTTAAGCCATGAAACTCACAAATTCAAAACTAATCAGGTATTTTTACAGAATTCTTTTGGAACTTTGATGGCACTTTTTACTTATTTAATCATTATCAATATCTCGTATGGCTTTCATATATTAATTTTTTATTCACCCCTGAAACGTTTTCATTCTTTAAGCAAAAATATCAATGAAAACATACTGACATATATACATATGTATAATTAGTATTTATTATCAGGACGCAATTCATACACCATAGAATTGGCCATTTTACACTGTGCAATTCATTAATTTTTACCATATTCCCAAGATTGTGCAATAGTCACTATTATCTTACTCCAGAATATTTTTTTTTATCACCTCAGAAAGAAACTCTCCCATTAGTCATCCGTCCCTATTTCCTCACTTCTTCCCTCCTCAGCTCCTGGCAACCACTGCTCACCATTTCTGTCTCTTTGTATTTGCCTGTTTTGGTCATTTCTTATAGATGAAATTGTATAATGTGGATCTTTTCAGTCTGGCTTCTTTGACTTAGCATACTGTTTTTAGGATTCATTCATGCTGTAGCATATATGAGTACTGTATTTCTTTTTAATGCTGAGTAACATTCCATTGTTGAAGACACACCACTTTATATTTATCCATTTATTAGGTGACGAACATAGGTTTGTGTCTACCTTTTGTGTGTGGTATTATAAAATCTGTATTTTTTAGTATTGTTTATATGTAGGGGCGTGTGTGTATACTCAAAGAAGTCTTTGGTTTTAAATTAGGTTGATATTATAATTGTCCCTGTTTGGCAATAGTGCTTGTTTTTTTTTTTTTTTTTACTGTTTTGCTTTGTTTCTGATTCCTTTAACTCCATCAGTTTTTATTTCACATAACACATTTGAATGTTATGAAATTGAGTGTTAAATGTTATCTTTAAATAATGATTGTATTTAGTCTTTTACTCTAGGCAGTACCTTAAGCCACACATATATGCTTTTTGATAAAACTTTTTTCCATGTAATTGATATGTTAGAATTCAGCATAGCACAGTGAAAACAATCAGTCTGCCTTATTAATTCTTGTTTGTATATCTTTTAAAATTTAACTTGTCTTCCTACCTCACTAGATCCACAAGAAGGCACTGTGGTGGTTCTCCCAGCAGAGTCTCAGCAGCTTTTGGTCCAGCTTGTGTATTTTCTACCCAGTCTGCCTGCTGACTTGCTTTCACGGTTAAGTCGCTGCTGTATTATGGGAAGACTCAGTGCAGATTTGGCTGCCATGCTTATCGGGATACTGCACATGAGGTAGCATGCTGAAGTGAGCTGTATTTCAAGTGTATAATCTTCTCCCTCACCCTTCCCCTGTCACTGGCAGTTTATGAACTGACTTTTAAAAATAATACCGCCCCACCCTTCGTTTGCTCTTAAAACAGCCGTTAAAATTGTTGGTTATTACTGATAGAGGAAGTTCTCTGGAGGAAGACTGCTCCGGGTTGTTTGTTCAGTGGTTTGCATTGTCATGGTTTCAGTCACTAAGTTCATGGGCTGTAGCCCACCAGGTTCCTCTGTCCGTGGGATTTTCCAGGCAAGAATACTGGAGTGGGTTGCCATTTCTTTTTCCAGGGGATCTTCCTGACCCAGGGATTGAACTGTTGTTCTCCTGCACCCCAGGTGGATTCTTTACCGCTGAGCCATCAGGTAGAAACATACGTGATTTGTGTAGGTGGATTGAAACAAGGGTTAAAATGATCAGAAGCCATAATAAGGATTCAGTGGCAGATGAGAGTGCTGTGCTTTTAAACTTTTGGTGTTATGAAATTGTAATACAGGTCTTCCTTTTTGGAAAGGGGCTCAGTTTAATATAGGTGGTGAAATAAAAGCTTGCGGACTCAGACAAGGAATCATTGAAGTATCTTTGGGTGGGTGTGTGTGTGGTAAAATACACATAACATAAAACTTACCATCTTAACCAGTTTTAGGTATACAGTTAGAACTGTTTGGGGGCATTAAGTACATTCACACTGTTGTACAGCTGCTACTACCATTCTTCATCTCCAGTACTTGTCATCATTCCAGACTGAAACTCTACTGATTATTTCCCCTTCTCCCAGCCCTTGTTTACCACTATTTTGTCTTCGTGATTTTGATATATTCATCTGTCAATGGATACTTGGTTGTTCTGCCTTTTGGCTATTATGAATAATGCCACTGTAAACATTGGTGTGCAGATGCCTCTTTGAATCCTTTTAATTCTTTTGGCTGTATACCCAGAAGTAGAATTGCTGGATCATATGGTTAATTTTCTGTTTAATTTTTCGAGGAACTACTTTCCAGAGTGTGACTGTACCGTTTTACCCTCAAAGGTCTTAAAACTAATAGTGTTTAATGTTGCGAGTATTCAAAGTATCCTATAAAATTTAATGTTTGTATCAGGCATAGTACTTTTGTATTCAGTCGTTTGTTACTGATTGTGGCTCAAGGCCAGGGTCTGATAGGTTTAGGCAGGAATTGAATCTGGGCTGTAGCTGGCTTCTTGTACAGATCCTCTGTCCCAATTAAACAGAAAAACCCCACTCCAGTACTCTTGCCTGGAAAATCCCATGGACGGAGGAGCCTGGTAGGCTGCAGTCCATGCGGTCACTAAGGGTCGGACACGACTGAGCGACTTCACTTTCACTTTTCACTTTCATGCGTTGGAGAAGGAAATGGCAACCCACTCCAGTGTTCTTGCCTGGAGAATCCCAGGGACCGGGGAGCCTGGTGGGCTGCCATCTATGGGGTCGCACAGAGTCGGACACGACTGAAGCAACTTAGCAGCAGCAGCAGCAGCAGCTCACTTTTTTAGTAGTTTTTCTTTAGCTTTGTTTGCCAGTCTCTTCATACCAGGATAGGATGTAAGTTTGAATGTTGTCACCCAAAGTGTGCTTCATAACTGATAATAACTTTTTCCTTTTAGCAAAAGAGAGCTGTTTGCAATGTGTTGCCTATATGTGAAACCCCTCTTTGTCTAGTTCAGTACTTAATGCCAGGTCTTTAAGAAATACAATTTAACTTAAGTGGGTTCATGTCTGTTAACTTCCAGTAGAGGGCACGCTTTTCCCATGATAGAACCAGTGGAGGATCTGTTTTAACATTCGTTTAAAAGCAACTTTGGAACACCTCTTAAAATTAATTCTCTTTAAAACTTGTATTTAGTATTTATTGGCATCAGTTATGATTGACTTATGCTCAATAACTTTTGTCAAGGATTTTTTCACAAGTCTTTTTTTACCTTTTTATTTGTGGCACGTACTGAGAAAATATTACTTTACAAGTAATGGTAATAGAAGTTTATAATCATCGAAAGCAAATTGTCATGTAGTTAAAAGTCTACTAAGTTAAATTTTGCCTTTTAGCATGTGCACAGAGTCTTAGTAGACTTCTCTTTCTGTGGATGTATTGTCCCTATTCAAACTAATCTCTTTAAAAATTAAAACAAAATGGGGGCTTTTCAGCTTTCCCAGGCCAGTGGTATTATTATTGCATCACTTTTTCTAGATTTATAATTGAAGAATAATGTTTGGTTCCTTAGAAGTCACCTGGGTTATTTCATATCTTTGGTTTTTTCTTCAAAATATCCCTTTCTGTCCTTGATCATGACTGTAAACCAGCCAGCTTTTTCATTATCTCCCACCTGTAAGTAGTCTTGCTTCTCAGCTCCATATATTTCATGCACTGTTGCCAGTTAATTTTCCTGAAATATTCCTTTAATAATTTCTGATTTTCATCTGTTACATTAATTGGGCTCTACGATCTAGTTCATTTTGGGTATTGTAGTTCTGACACTGTTGTCTCTAGCAGAGGGAGTTTTATCTAAGAGCAGATCATCTCAGTTTGTTGAGTGTGTGAAAAACCCATCAACTTAAAACTGTTGGTGTTTAGTTTACCTTTTAAAAACTGTACTTCGAATTGCTGTTCCTACCTTTTTTACCATCCACTTAGAGCTTTTTTGAGTTTGAGTTTTTTTCTCCCCCTCCATCTACCTGTGTTGTTCTGCTGACCTTTACTCTTCCTTATCCTCTCTGCCCCTAGTTAATTTACAGCTGGTTTGGGGAACATAAGACATGGATGTGGAAACGTAATCTACATTGTTAGATAAAAATATCAGAGAAGGGAGAAGTTACTGAGAAATTCAGCCTGGTTTTGAAGCAGAGTGAATATGCGAGCTGGGCTGCCAGGAGCAGGTCTGGTTTACTTCTGTTGTCCAAGCATAATTGATGAAAGCGTCCCTTCTATTCTCAGAAGTGTTCTGGTGTGTCCAGGATATATGGTCATGGTAGTTTTAAGGACAGTGTGATACATTGCTTGTCTTTTGTCCAAACTAGATTTTTAAATGGATTTGCTACCCCTTTTAGCCACTGGATGGCACAGTTTTCACTGGTTCAAGAGGATATTGGTTTGTTTTCTAATCACCATTTTGTACTCATTTCCATTGAGCATCTCTGACTTTTTATAACCTCTTAGCTTGTGATATTCCCTCCATAGCCCTTTAAGCAAAGAGAAGTCCTTTAAGTGGGAATGATTCAGAAGAATGTTTCCATTATTTTTAACTCCACAACTTTTAGGAATGTTAATAAATAGTTATTTCAGTGGTAAAAAAAGTTTAAGTTCTTCTCGTTGAATTAGAAACTCCTAATTTTGTTTTGACATTTATTCAGATTTCTGTGATAAAAATAGTAGTCTTAGCTTTTTGGATCTGATTATTCTCAAGTTTTCCTTTTTCTTTTTTTTGCTGTATCCATGGTTGACATTTGCTGTATTCCTTCTTAGTCTTACCTTGAAGAGAGTTTTTAAAGATATCACTGGAAACTGATCTCATAGCAGGAACCAGATGATCTTCATGTAATGAGAAGCTGCTTTATGTTTAGCTATTCCCTTAAGTCCCCTACCAATACTTTAGCTGCAGTATTGTGAAGTAGACTTTATAAAGCTTTGCAAAGTATAGGAATGCATAGTTATCACAGAGTGGCTTTAAATTGAGGTATTCTTTACCTAGTTAAGACGCTTTTGCTCAGGTAGGAAGCAGGAGCTTGTTTAGACTTAGCTCGTTTATATAAGCAGGTAAGACTTTTTATGAAGATGAGGGAGTAAACACAGAGCAGCTGAACCTGCTACTGAAAAGCGGAACTTCATCTTGGCCCTTGAATCTGAGTTTTGAGTGCTGTGGGAAATTGTTTGAGTTGTACCATATATGTGGACTGGTTATGCTTTTCAAGGAAACTTTACATAAATATATGCTAAAAATGTTTTCCATATTATGGTACTTGAACCCTTATATGTAAAGATGATACATACCATGGATTTTTGTCTGAGCTCTTAAATTAGACTTGTTTTCAATAAAGAAAAATAGTCATATATTCTGTGCTTTATTCCTGAGTCTTCAAGTTGGTCACTTCTAGTACTAGGTCTCCATTTATTATAGATCGTCATTTTCTGGATGGAAGTCTTCAGTGAAAGAACAGAATGGAAGTGTTCAGTTAAACATCAGTAATGCGGACTATTTCAGCTTCTTATTTTCAACACTTACAGGTAACTACACTGAGCTGCCAAGTTAAGGAAAGGAAAAGAACCTAGGATGAAAATTCTCCTGGGATTTACTGTCTTAGCTGTTTGGGTCCAAGTTTTGAACCTCGCTGCATAGTTTAATAAGATGGTGAACAGAATATTCATTTTAAACATGTTTAAAATGTTCAGTGTGTTAGGAAAAACATCAGATTTTAATTAGCCATATTTTGCTTTCCATTGGTTTCAAAGAAAAATTAGTAACATGAGTCTTGATGTGTTAGATTGGTAAGTATTATTACTGTTGTTTTAAATGATTGTACTGTCTTCAATAGTTTTGTAAATGGATGATAAAGATGACAGTGTTTGAAATTTTCTGAAGACTTAAACTTAAGAGACTTATTTAATATGTTAAGTCAGAATCCCAAAATAGCTTGAAAGGGTCTGATAAAGAGCTGAATGTCGCAAGATAAATATTATATAAGAGAAACAAGTAGACTTGTATGTGTGTGTTTGATAGTTTTGGATGTATGCGTTTGAGATGGATGTGAGGGCTTTATGTTTTAATTAGTAGTACCTGTCGGAGGGTTTAGCGGTTTTAGGAAACTCATTAGGACTCAGTCAGGAGTGTGATATGGCTTCTAAACCAGATGATGACTCTTTAGGGCATGTTGGTGGAAGTGCAGTGATGTGAAAACATCAAAGCAGGTAGCTAGGGTCAGAACACATTGTGCTGGTATTCTGATCATTCTAAGAGCTGTCTTTCAGGAGGGGCTTTGGCACGTTGTTTGTATAGGTCAGGCTAGGTATAATAGAGGTGGTAAGAGAATCAGAACTCTTACTATATAGGATAGGTAGAAGAAAGTACACAGTAATTGTTGAAGAAATAGACTTAGGAGGGATGGAATAGTTTTAAAACATTTGAAAGGCTATTACGTAAGAATACGAGTTTGGTATATGTATGAAGGAGCATGTTGTTACTCTTGTTCATTTGCTTTTTAAACCTGACATTAATTAGAATGATTATGTCTTTCACATTTATTTCAGTATACAGGTGGAAAGTCCTCAGTATAAGGGGTATAATATTGTTTCTTGATGTGTTACACATTTGATTCAGGTCACATCTTTGTGTACATAATTATATGAATTTTATTACATTGCTGGCATTTCATTTTTTAAAATAATACATGAAGAAATTCAGGGAAAACAGCTTGAAGAATTTAACTTGAAGATACATGTTTATTTTTTAAAAATTATTGAAGAATGTTACATGCTTTGTGATTTATTTTAAATTGGCTTTCTTACTCAAATTAGGATTTTCAAAAGAAGAACTGACTTGGCTTCAGAGCCTTCGAGGAGTGCCTCATGTCATCCAGACGCAGCTTTCCCCTATGCTACTTTACCTCACTGACTTGGATCAGTTTTTACACCATTGGGACGTAACAGAGGTAATGGTCCATTTGAAAAGGCATGCAAGATTGTTAGAATTCAGTTCATCAGCCACCAGTAGTTACTATGTGTTAGCATTGCCTTGTGTAAGATATTTTTAGAGATTGAGAGTAGTATAAACTGAAGCGACTTAGCAGCAGCAGCAGCAGAGTAGTATAAAATACAGTCCCTGTTCTGAACGTGCATGTGATCCTTGGATATGTGGTGTAGATTCCTAAAGAAGAGTGTTCATAAAAGTTATGCCACTAGAATAGAATAAATCAGCTGTTTGAATGATAGAGACACATTTATTTTCTTTTTGCTGCTGCAACTAAATCACTTCAGTCGTGTCCGACTCTGTGCGATCCCATAGACAGCAGCCCACCAGGCTCCCTCGTCCCTGGGATTCTCCAGGCAAGAACACTGGAGTGGGTTGCTATTTCCTTCTCCAGTGCATGAAAGTGAAAAGTGAAAGTGAAGTCGCTAAGTCGTGTCCGACTCTTAGCGACCTCATGGACTGCAGCCTACCAGGCTCCTCCGTCCATGGGATTTTGCTAGTATAAGGTAAAAGAATAAATCCATTTATAGAAAAGAGGAAAGGCTTTATGGAAAAGCAAGAGTTTTACATAGATATTGAAGGATGAATAAGAGTTAAGTAGGATTTTATATCCTGAAGATGGGTTTTTCTAAACAGAAAAAATTATTTGGAAGTTCCTTTGGTTTTAAAGAATTAGTATGTGGTTTATCAAAGTTACATTCTAAACCCCAAATTTCCCTTGAATTTTAAACTTCAGCCTAACAAATCTTTTTAGATAAATATAGTAAGTTTAGGCAATCATTTTAAAAGGAGACTTTAGTTACATTTTATCCCTTTTACAAACATATTTAAAGCTTTAAAAAACAGTTTTAATAATATATTCACTATTTGGTAAATAGTTCAGTTTTCAGACAAACCTTCACAATTGTTACAGTAAATCTTAAAACATTTAATAAACTTATAAGCATGGTACATCTTAATATCTTAAGTTTCAGTACTGTTTATAGTGAAATTAAAATTAAAACTACAAGTCTAGGTTAGGTGTTAATAGTGTTTTAAATTGGAATTATAGGGCTGATCTTTTATGCTAATGGTCAGAATTGTTTTATGTTACAAATATATAAATATGTAAAAGCATCATCTTCCCTTCCATTGAAAGGTACTTCAATGCCCAGTAGGATTGCAGTTGTGTCATCCCAAATAATGTTGGTTGGAACCTTTCTTGCAAATTCTGAGGTTGTGTTCTGTGCTAGCTAACTTTTTTTTTTTTTTTTAATGATTCATAAGGTTTTTGGTTAGGGCATTGACTGTATATTCTTTTCTTGTAACTCGTAATTGCTAGGCCATAGCCTTTTCAATCAAAAAACAACGTTTGTCATTGTTCTCAACAGGGTAGTCTCTAGAACCTAAATCTGTTTTATTGCTATACCAGTTGATTTTATTCAGCTGATCTATTCACTACTACTTTCATTCTTTTCCAGAATAATCTTTACGTTCTTCCTGTATCTTAGGGCTACATCTTTTGTAGACATTGAACACATTTCTCTCATGGTTTTTTTGACTCTGATCACAATACTTAGGTCATGCCAGGGACACTTTCTTCTCTTTATTACCTGGTGCCTAACTATGTTTATATATTGGCTTTCAAAAAATAGTGGATTTTAAACAGTGAAAACGAATGAGTTAGGTAACCAACCTGCATATTTAATGTCTGGCATTTTATCTTGATCCATAGTACATGAAGAGATTGAGGCCTTGCACACTACTCGATTGGAAGGATTGGGTTTAGTATTAGTAGTTGTTTTGTAAGATGTTTCTAATGTTTTTAAACTACATCATTATGGATTGGGGAAAGCATGGTATGGGGATTCATCAGTGAGCCCCAGATTCCAGATATAGACTTGTTAAGTGTCTAGTTTAATAACTTGGACAACTCCAATAATCTTTCTCTGACAATTTTAATTTTTCAGAATCACATCATCTATGTAAAGACACATGTCAGGAAAATGTGATTGGTTATATTTCTGAGTGTACATTGGCAAGGACACGTATTAAACTTCAAGGATGCTGTCTTTGAAATGTTAAGACATAAATTAGGAAAAATCTGAAAGTTTACATTGTTCATTTTTGAAGTTAAGATTCCAGTTCTATTTTGGATAAAATTTGCCTTTAAATTGGCCTTTTCATATGAAATTATTTGAAATATATGTAGTTTTTGACAGCCTTAGTGTAAAAATTGATTTTTTATTATTATTTCATTTGAAAAAGTTAGTAGTCCATGGAGTGGGTTTGCTTAGTTGTTTTATCTGCTTAGTCTGAAGTGGTTTTTTATTTAAATCAGACCTTTATTTTCTGCGTAGATTTTCTTCACAAGGTATAATTTATTTATCTACTTAATACATTTAAGAATTTATTTATTTATATATGGCAGTATGAGGTCTTTGTTGCCATGTACAGGCTTGTTGATTACTCTCTGGGGCTCCTCTTTAGTTGTGGAGTGCAGGCTTCACACTCCACTGTGGTGGCTTCTCTTGTCGCAGAGCATGGGCTCTAGGGCTTCATTAGTTCTGGCACACAGGCTTCGTTGCCCTGTGGAATCTTCCCAGACCAGGAATTGAACCTGTGTCCCCTACATTGATGGCAGATTCTTAACCATTGGACCACAAGGAAAGTCCCACAAAGTACAATTTAGAAGAACTGAAGGATAATAGTAAAAGTGTTCTTCCATTCCCTGTCTCCCAGCCATCCACTTCCCTTCCTTAGTTTCTAAATGTATTCTTCTGGATAACTTCTGTGTCTTCACAAATGATTATATGTATTCTTTTGGCTTCTCCTTTTATACAAATAACATACTCTGATTTGGACCTTGCAGTTTTCACTTGGTGTCTTTGTGATCATTTCTTCTAAACACTGAAGGAAGAATTGTATGATCTTGCCATTAATGATGGAAATAGTAGTTAAAAGGGAAAGATCACAAAGGGAAAAGGAGTCTTTGGACAGAGATATCATTCCCAAATGGAAGTGTCTTTTCCAGAGCCAGTGGAAGGTTTTATGGTTAATTTTCATTGTCGTTATAAAATTTTGAATGGTTTGAAAAGACTACTTTTTAACTAAATTCGGAAGAATAATAAGAAAACATTACTGTAGTTTAAGAAATAGGACAATTTTATTTTTTTGAAACCTCTGATTTTGTTTCTTTGAAACCTCTGATTTTATTAACAGCTTTATGTGTATGCCATTTCTGTATAAAATTAGGTAGAAAATACTTCAATGTAGAAATTAAACATACAAAATCTTAAGAAAAGTAAAGTTTTGTATTTTTTTAAAACTCTTAGTTTCCACACTAGCACATTGCCGTGCCTGTTCTGGAATTGTGTACTGTGAGGTCAGGAATCGGAGGTGTGCAAGTTTCGGTTAACACTGTAGTTGCAAAAGTGAAGATTGCCTATGTATGTGTGTGTTTGTGTGTCTCTGTGTTTGTATTTTTGTTTACTTTTATTTTGAAACAATTTCAGACCTAGAGAAAAATTACAACTGCAGTAGAAAGAACTTCTGTTTTCTTAAACTATTTGACAAAATGCCCATAGTCCCTACTTCAGCACAAGCAGGCCGTGTTTTATTGTACTTGCAGATTCAGTTTTTACAAACTGAAGTTTTGTGGCAGCGCTGCATTGAGGCTGTCTGTCATCTCAATAGCACTGGTACACTTTGTGTCTCTGTGTCACAGTTCGGTAATTCTTGGAATATTTCACACTTTTTCATTGTTATTTCTTACAGTGAGCTGTGATTGGTGATCTTTGATAATACTGTTGTAATTGTTTCGGGCTTTGTAATTAATTGTCCTCATGAACCGTGCCCACATGAGATAGTGCAGTGAACTTAGTGAAATATGTGTTCTGACTGCCCCGCCAGCCAGCCGTTCCCTATCTCTCCCCTTCTCAGGTCTCCCTATTCCCTGAGACTCAACAATTCTGAAATTAGGGCAGTTAATAACCCTACAGAGGCCTCTGTGAGTGTGTGTGTGTTAGTTGCTCAGTTGTATCCAACTCTTTGCGATGCTATAGACTGTGGCTCACCAGGCTCCTCTGTCCATGGAATTCTCCAGGTAAGAATACTGGAGTGGGTTGCCATTTCCCTCTCTGGGGGATCCTCCTGACCCAGGGATCAAACCCCAGCCTACTGCATTGCAGGTAGATTCTTTACCATCTGAGCCACCAGGTGTTCAAGTGAAGCGAAGAGTTGGGTATCTCTTACTTTAAATCAAAAGCTAGAAATGATTATTAGCTTAGTGAGGAAAGCATGTTGATAGCAAAGATAGGCTGAAAACTAGACCTCTCTGCTGGTTAGCCAAGTTGTGAATGCAAAAGAAAAGTTCTTGAAACTAAAAGTGCTATTCCATGAACACAGGAATAATAAGAAAGTGAAACAACCTTTTTGATGACATGGAAAAAGTTTGAATGATCTGGATAGAAGATCAAACTGCCACAACATTCCCTTAAGCCAAAGCCAAATCTCAAACAAAACCCTGATGATGATTTAGTTGCCAAGTCGTGTCTGACTCTTTGTGACCCCATGGACTGTGGCCCACCAGGCTCCTCTGTCTATGTGATTCTCCAAGCAAGAATACTGGCAGTGGTTGCCATTTACTTCTCCAGGGGATCTTTCTGACCCAGGTATTGAACCCAAGTCTCCCACATTGTGGGCACATTTACCAACTGAGCTATAAGGGAATCCCTAAAACTCTAATAGTCTCTTCAATTCTCTGAAGGCTAAGAGAGGTGAGGAAGCTGCAGAAGAGTTTGAAGGTAGCAGAGACTGTTCATGAGGCTTAAGGGAAGAAGCCGTGTCCATGACATGAAGGTGTAAGGTGAAATAGCTGATGGGGAAATTTCAGCAAATTATCCAGCAGATCCAGCTAAGATGAGTATTGAAATGATGGCTACCCTAAATAACAGACTTTCAACATAGACAAAACAGCTTTATACTGGAAGACGATGCCATCTAGGACTTGGCTTAGCTAGAGAGGAGTGAGTGCCTGGTTTCAGAGCTTCAGAGGACAGGTTGACTCTTGTGAGGGGCTGATGCAGTTGGTGACTTTAAGTTGAAGCCAGTGCTCATTTACCATTCTGAAAATTCTAGGACCCTTAAGAATTATGCTAAGTCTACTCTGCCTATGCCCTATAAAGGAAAAAGCTTGGATGACAGTACACCATGGTTTACTGATTATTTTAAGCCCACTGTTGATATCTTCTGCACAGAAGAAAAGCTTCCTTTCAAAGTATTACTACTCGTTGACAAAACACTGGTCATTCTGGAACCCTGATGGAGATACACAATGAGATTAATGTTTTTTTCATGCTTGCTAGCACAGCATCCATTCTGCAGTCCATGGATCAAGGAGTCATTTAGACCTTCAAGTTTTATCATTTAAGAAATAAGCTGCCATAAATAGAGATTCTTCTGATGGATCTGAGCAAAGTAAATTGGAAACTTTCTGGAAAAGAGTTCACCTTGTAGATGCCATTAAGATCATTTGTGATTTATAGTGAGAGGTCAAAATATCAACATTAACATGAGTTTGGAAGAAGTTGATTACAACCTTCATGAGGAGTTCAAGACTTCAGTGGAGGAAGTAACTGCAGATGTGGAAATAGCAAGAGAACTAGAATTAGAAATGGAGCTTGAAGATGTGACTGAATTGCAGATATCTCATGATAAAACTTTGAACAGATGAAGAGTTGCTTCTAATGAATGAACAGATGAATCTACCCCTGGTAAAGATGTGAAGATTGTTGAAATGACAACATAGGATTTAGAATAGTACATTGACTTTGCTGATAAAGCAGTGTCATTCATTGACCCTGACATTTTTGAAGAATCAGTTCAGTCGCTCAGTCATGTCCGACTCTTTGCAAACCCATGGACTGCAGCACGCTGGGCCTCCCTGTCCATCACCAACTCCCGGAGTTGAACTCATGTCCATTGAGTCGGTGATGCCATCCAACCATCTCATCCTCTGTTGTCCCCTTTTTCCCCCGCCTTCAGTGTTTCCCAGCATCAGGGAAATGAGTCAGTTTTTCACATCAGGTGGCCAAAATATTGGCGTTTTAGCTTCAACATCAGTCCTTCCAGTGAACATTCAGGACTGATTTCCTTTAGGATGGACTGGTTGGATCTCCTTGCAGTCCAAGGGACTCCCCAGAGTCTTCTCCAACACCACAGTTCAAAAGCATCAATTCTTTGGTGCTCAGCTTTCTTAATAGTCCAGCTCTCACATCCATACATGACTACTGGAAAAACCATAGCCTTGACTAGATGGACATTTGTTGGCAAATTAATGTCTCTGCTTTTTAATATGCTGTCTAGGTATAGGCTGGTCATAACTTTTTGTCTAAGGAGTAAGCATCTTTTTTGCAGGACAGTTATTCTGTAAAATTTCTCTCAATTCAGGTTTATTTCCACATGGTTAAATCAGGTTATACAGATGTGGCAGGAATACGACACAAGTGATGCTGTGGGTTTCTGATGGCAGCTTGTCAGACGGTGCAGGGTTTTGATTTGTCCCATTAGGTGTTCACTTTGCCCACTTGAGTAAGTGGTATCTGGTCACCTTCTGCACTCTAGTTTTTCCCCTTTAGTAACATTTTATGATGTTTTGAAACAGTGTAAATATCATTTCTTTTTGGTCTTCTCTTTTATTTTTATTTCTTTTTGTTAGTATGGTTTCTTATATTTTCCAGTGGGGTAAATTTCCTTACTATCTTTATTAATTTTGATACTCACGTTTGCCATGGTCACCTCCTGGAAGCAAACGTCTTTGTTCTTTTGACATGTCCTCGTGTTTCTCTGAGTGCTGTTGACCTTGAACAACACAGGTGCGAACTGTGCAGGCCCACTTACATGCAGATTTATCTCAGTAGTAAATACTACATTACTGCATGGACCCATGGTTGCATCTGCAGATACGAACAGCGTTAGATGTGGAGGGCCCACTATTAAGTTACGTGCAGATTTTCAACCGCACAGAGGGTCTGTGCCTCTAATCCCCTCCCCATGTTGTTCAGGGGTTAGCTGTACTACCTTTATTGTATCACAGATTGTTTCAGATTTGTGTTGTATTTCCCCTGTCCCAGCCCAGCAATCAGGTATTTCTTTAAGAAGCCCAGTTTTCCTTTAGGTGGAGAATGCATTTTAGGAAACAATTCTCGACTCTTATAAGTGTGTTCATTGCTATTTGATGTTGCTGTTCCCAGACCTTATCAGTGAACAGAAATCAGGAATTCAACACCATGGGGTTCATTCTGGTTTTCTCCTTTCCCTCTTGTACCTGCTTTTTCTGATGGTGAGAAACCTGACTTCCACTTAATATATTTACCTACTCGGTCACTTCCTTTGTCTGTGATCATCTCCTTTCGGTGCCACCCTTTTCCCCTGTGGGCATCTTTTTTCTTATCCCATTTGAACTCCAATTCTTTGGGACAGAGCATCTGTATTTGTTAACAGTTAACTGACTCTGGGCCACTGAAGCCCTCCCATTGACTCTAGTGCTGATATCTAGCTTGGCCTCACGCGGTAGCTTTAGAACTGATTCATTCAGGAGGGGAGGGAGGCAGAAGGGAAAAAGGAGGGGATTGAGTGATCATTTATTATTGAATGGGCCTTTCAAATATGATTTACCTTTTATGAATGATAATATTCACTGTGCTCATTTTGAAGAAGGAAGATGCCATTGAAAATACCCTGCTTACATTGTTACCTACAGGTTTAAAAGAGAAGACAATTGCCCTATGAAAACTCTGGGTAGTATCACTCTACAGGAGGTTCTAGAGAGACATAATGCAGATACTGTTGATTTTGAGGATTGACAGTTCTCTTGAATTTATCTTGACTATTCTTTCTCTTCCTAGAGTCATATTCTTCTTTCCACTAGCCTTATCTTTGTCTCCCCATGGGATTTTTCTACATACTTCATTTTGGTACTGCATTCCATTGGCTTCTGGAGTTGTGTTGTGATTCTCTGAAGGACTTGATGCTGTCATTCTGCTTCTTGTTTTCTTGAGATCTTGGAAAATTAAAAGTACTAGAGATTTGATTCCCATCTCGTTCATATTTTTCTTCCTTATAGACTGTTATTTTACCTTTAGGGAATAAGAGGCAGCATAATTTGCACGTAGTATTTCTCTTTTCTGGATCATGTTTTTTTCAATGATGTATTTTTCCACCAAATGGGAGAAAAGCTTTTGTCCGCTCTTTGTTTACATCACTGAGACCTCCCTGTTGTAGCACTTATTTAATGGGAATGTGGGCTCTACCTTGGTTGATTGTAAGCTACCCGAGGGCTGTGAGACAGAAGTTTCTCATTCTTTCACTCCTGTGTGTAGCGCCTGATAAGACTAGCTCAGTTTGTGTGGTAGTCAGGCAGTTGTGTCCAACTCTTTGTGACCCCATATTTGGTAGCTTGTCAGACTCTTCTGTCCATGGAATTCTCCAGGCAAGAATACCAGAGTGAGTTGCCATTTCCTTCTCCACAGTGCTCAGTAAGTATTTAATAAATGAATTATTTGGAAAATTAGCCCATATATATGAGGATTGCTTGTTTGATGCTTGCATCTGTAGAGTCACTTCTTGTTGAGTTTCTTTTTAATATGTAGAGCAAGTAGGTTTAAAAAAAAACTGTTGGACTTGTTTCTGACCTACAGTGTTCTGATTTGGTACCGGTTTTCTCCTTTCTGACAGACAGTCTGTCACAGTTTATTGGTTGTCCCTGTCCGAAGCCAAAGCTTTGACGTCCTGCAGACTGCCATCAGTAAGCATTTGGTAAATATACTTAAAATTTTTTCTGTTAACACAAAAAGCATAGAGATTCACTGGTTAAGATTTGGTTTGCCATAATCGGGGAGAGACTGAGTGTCCAGAATCTAAGCTTAATAATTTCATGGCCTCTCATCTGTGGTGAGAACTGAGAAATCTTGGTTTGTTTGCTGGCTGTTGCTAATTAATTCTGTCACCTTAGGGAAATGGCCCTTACTCTCTCTATATGAACAATGAAAGACCTTAAAATGATACCTTGGGTCTTTCTGACTTGAAATGCTTTCATGAACATGTGCTTGGTGTCATACCTAGAAGGGGTGAGGTGTGGAGTAGGGCTGTCACCTCACAGGCTTAAGGGCCTGGTCACTGGGAACAGTGAGCTTAGCCATGAAACTTACTTGTCTCTGGGCTTGTGGATGTCTCTTGTTCCCATTGGTATTGAATTCTCATTAGGTATGCTTGGGTTTTGCTTTTAACTTCCTCCAACCTTTACACTTTAATCTTTGACTTTTTACTATAATGATATATTACAGTGCAAGGGAGAGCCCCCAAGGTTTTCTTCAAGGGACTGTCACTTGTTTGGATAATTTGATAGGCACATGCGTACCCCCTTTCTTTACTTGCCTCAAGTTGGAAGAGTACCACTTTGACTTCTCAGTACCCTTTTCTTCCTGCTATTAAACTTCCAATCCATATACATTGTATCTCCAAAGAGCCCCATCTTTTTTTTTTTTTTAACTTCCACTCTAGAAATGTATGCCCTCCTTTGATTACATTCACTATTCCAAGATCAGCATTCCAGTCAGTCTTGGTCACTTTCTTCAGACAGCCTGGTGGAAAGGTCAAGACCTCAGAGCCTGCAGACTATGATTACTCAACAGTTGGCTTGCAGGAGATTTTAACTGTGTATACTTAATGTTACAAGTTAGAGTCCAGCTTAATGACTGTTTACACAGCAGAGTCCAGGTGAGCTAGTGTACCATGATGTCCCCTGTCTGGGTCTCGGGCAGTGAGGCAGTCAAGAGTAAGTGTGGTATTACCTTACTCCATTGCAGATGATTTTCTTTGGTTATGTCTGAATGACCAGTTAAATCCAGGGGAAGGATAATTGTAAAATGAACTCTGGTTTGTGCATTTAATTTCCTGGGATGAGGGTGGTGCCAGATTAGCGTTTTCCAGTCTGAATACTCAGGATCATGTAAATGTGATTATTGGTATCAAGATTTTCTTTGGATGCATGAAATAATCCTTTTAAATAATGTTTTTGGCCAACAGTAGAAATTGTAACATCTAGAAAATTTAAGAGACTTTGTCTTGAAGGAGATGTGGGGAATTGGATCGATAGTATTTCTTGAGTTTAAATATTTTCAGTCATTTCAGGTAGCAGTTAGTTGTCAGAGGAAAACGGGACCTTAAGGTGTGGTGGGGGGCATGGCATGTATTGTGGTTGTACCGACTTCCACCAGTAGTAGTAGTAGTGTAGTCGTTAAGTCATCTCCGACTGTGTGACCCATGGACTGTAGCCTGCCAGGCTTCTGTGTCCGTGGGATTCTCCAGCAAGGATGTTGGAGTAGGTTGCCATTCCCTTCTCCAGGGGATCTTCCCAAACCAGGGATTAAACCTGGATCTTCCCACATTACAGGCAGATTCTTTACCATCTGAGCTACCAGTAGTGATGGGAGGTTAATTGTCCAGGTGATGGTGTTTGTTTTTATTCTGGGGAGAAGGGCTGTTGTGAAGAGGTCATTAACCTCATTTTTCTACGCCTAGGTTGGATTGACTGTAATTCCTGACAGCACGGCTGGCTGTGTTTTGGGTGTTATCTGTAAGCTCCTGGATCATACGTGTGTACTTAGTGAAACTCTACTGCCGTTTCTGGCTTCTTGTTGCTACAGTCTGCTTTATTTTCTACTTACTTTAGAGAAAGGAGAAGCAGAACATCTAAGAAAAAGGTAACAGTTTTATACTCTTAAACTTTTAATTTTTTTCCTACTTGTTCAACTGCCTTCAGTCAGTCAATCCATAAAAGATATTTCCAAAATCTAATTCTTTTTTAGAGTTTGTATATCCCTCGCTACCTGCTTCTTTGTTCTTTTGTGAATCCCCTTTGTGATGTGGTATAGCAGTCTTAGTTTTTGTTTTTTCTTGTAAGCTACAAATTTGCAAAGTTAGATGGTATTATAAAGTTTCTTGGGAGCTTTCCTTAACTTTGCTATAGATCTGGCAAGAAAATTCTGTGTTTTAGAAGGATGGACTTATTAATACGAGCCTTTGTATTTTGTTCGGGCTTCATTAGAACTAGCCAGAGTCAAATTTTAAATTCATGGGTTTAAGGAAATTGTTCCAAGATGCTGGTGTTTTTTAATTATTACTTTTGTTCCTATATACTTTTTAGACTAAAGCTTCTAGGATAGTGTGGAAGATTTCACTTTCATTTTCAAAAAGTGTTCTCATGCTTACGTTCTTTTCGGTATGCTGTTTACAGTTCATTGCAAGAAGGTTATTAAACAGTCTTAAGAGATGATCACATATAAGAAAATAAAAATCATTCTGTCACATTTTGACATTTGCCTTTCAAGTCTTTTTTGAGCTTTTAAGTGTCATAGAAATATGTCATACATATGATTGTGTAAAATATTTAAATAGTTTAAAGAGTATAAACTGAACATCCATTTAGCTAAATTCCAGGTTTAGGAATAGAGTGTCGTCAGCATGCTCTATCCATGTCCTTTCCATAGTTAAATTTCTCTTTTACACCTCCAGAGATCACTTCTGTGTTATTCACTTTGCTGCCTTTATAAATGCACATAAAATTTTTAAATAAAAACAGTTCATTTTTGTTTTTCATGTTTTAAGAGTTTGATATAAAAGGAATTAGTGTATTTTTTTATGACTTGATTTGCATCATCGTGAGAGTTACTCATGTTGATTTAAGGATGTAATTCATTTTGTTTCTCCATACCAGGAGTCAGCAAACTTCTTTCTATGTAAAGAGTCAGATGGTGAATATTTTAGGTTTTTGTCAGAACTTGTCAGAACTACTCAGCACTCCCTGATGCTATGAAAGGAGCATCACATGATACATAAATGAATAGGTGTGCTGTGTTCCAATAAAATTTTATTTACAAATACAGGCTGCAAGCAGGATTGGCTGTGGTCTGGTACCCTTGCTCTGTAGTATTCCGCTTTATGAATGTACTGTAACTTACTGATGGGGATTTTTCCCACAAAGTGTTGTGTGTATTTAAAACTTTGTAGATTTCACTGTTAATATCCTGTAAAATTTACACATAAATAAATAGATCTGATGGTACTTTTCTTACACATCATCAAACTTTAGGTCTCATAGCTCAAGAAAAACCTTTGTAAATAGCAAGGAACTTCTCCAGGTTATAAAAATTTTATAATGAGCATCCCCATTTATGAAATAGGTATTTTGCTATTTGTCATTTCCTGTCACTTGAAATATAGGCCCTTCGTGGTATACTTATGTTTCAGAGGTCTTCTTAGTTTCTTATAGAACATTCTGCTTTGATTGTATATGGTTGGACTGAAAAAAATTCAATGTGTTTAATACATTTTGCCTGTTTAAAAATTCTGTTTTAAAAGTGTGTTGTGCGGGGTATTGGAAAGTTTGATACTACCAGGACCATATGCATCTCTGGATGACATTACTTAGGCACAAGAAAGGGTTGGCAGCCCGAGCCTTAGGTACTTAAATTTCCCTTTGGGGCTGCTTCTGCCCTCCTACACAAGGTAATTGTGGGATTACAGATAATGAGAGTGCCAGTCAAACTACTGGGAGCTTTTGATTTCACAAGTGCTAACCAAAAAATCGGGCTCGACCAATTGAGGTATTCAAAACTGTGGCCACAGTTCTCTGAAGAAACTGTTGTGTTGTTTCCTGGACTCTGTTAATAAATGAAAGATCTGCTCTTCAACTGAGCCCTCTTGTCTTGTAGATAATAGTCTGTTCTTGTCTATGGTTTTTGACTCTTTTCTCTTTGTTGTCTTGAAAGTCAGGTTATATCCTAGTGTAGGTTTGTTATTATTTACCCTGCTTGAGACTTAACTTCACTCCTTTAACCTGAAGACAAGTGTTTTTTTTTTTCAGGTATGGGAAGTACTGTTTTTATCTCTATTATCTCACCCACTGTTTCTGTTCTCTCCTAAAAACTCCTTTTAAATATAGGGAGCATCTGATTCTGTCCTCTCTTAACATCTTCCATTTTGCAAATTCTTTAACCCTTCTGTTGAGTTTTTATTTTGTCAGCTGTTGTTTTCCCTTTGATCCGTTTTGAGTTTTTACTTGGTTCTTTGTCATTCTTGCTTATTCTTCATTCATTGGTGTTAAATTTCTTGTCAGTTTGTTTTGTTCGCTGTTTCTCTGGTGTGGGAATTCTGCCTTGTTTTGGGGAGCAGGTCAGGCTGTAGAAATTGTTTCTCATGGGGTTGAAGAAACAACTTCATGTTTGGGGTTGTATAACTTCTCTGAATTCATCTGTTGTGAGAGTCTGTGGAGACCTCCCTATGGGCAGTTTCACATTTGCCTTTTCCTGGCTTCCAGCTCTCTGCAGGGAGCCCAGTTCTGGCTCCCAACCTTCTATACCTGGGGCTGAAGCCTTATCTTCCAACGCTGTTGGCTGTTGAAAACGAGTCCTAAAATCCCACGTCCAGTTCTGTGCCCCTGTGTATCAATAGGAGTTCTGTCAGTTTCTGGCACCTAGAGAGTTCACCATTCTAGCTTTTGAGCTTTGCTGTATTTTTTTTTTAAGTATATTATCCATATTTCTCTGTGTTTAGGGGGTGGAGGATTGGTTGGTATTATCTGACAAGAATATATCAGAAGTTTGCAGTTAGTGGAACTCCTGAAAATTATATATGAAATATTGGACTTTCACAGTTCCTTTAGAGTGGTTTAGAGCCATTGTTCTCTGTTGAGCTAAAATCTCAACTTCATTGGTTCTGGTTCTGTCCTTTAAATAATTTATAGTTAAGTACAGTTATTTTTGTACCATGACAACTCTTAGAAAAACCTAAGAATGACTCTTCAAATGGTTTTGCTTCCATCATTTGTGGTTCCCCAGGTCATCTTCTTTTTGACCTGACAGTTTTCTTTAATTGTGGTGTATGAAGGTGAAATTCTAAACCACTCATCCCCTTAGTATACTTAATTTGTTATGATGTAGAATCTATGAGTCCTTTTAGAAGTTTTGATCCAGTTATTTGAAATTCACTCAAGTTCAAGTAGAAAATGAATATATTGGGTCATTACAGTAGTGACTTGTTTTTTTAAAAAAACAAAACCCCAAAGGGTAGGAATTGTGCAGGTAGGAATTTGAAACCCAGGCAGAACCAAAGCAGCTTTCTTTAGTCTTTTCTCTTCTAGATTGTGTGGTTATCATCTCTGTGCCTTTGCCTCATCATTAACTGTGTCTTTCAGTCTGACTTTCTCTTGTACACGGCTGTCCTGACCTGGCCGTGTGTGGGTCCACAGGCTGAATAAAGTCTCCAGTAAGAGGATCTGGTTGCCTTAGGATGGATTCAGTATCCACCTTTGATGCAGTTGCTGTATGGGGACGTGGGAAGGAGGTCAGATGGTGAAAGGTTTGCTGCTTCTGTGTCTAGAGGTAGTCAGGTTTTCTTACAAAGTCTTGAGACTGGGACGGTTATGCACTCTTGAAACCGTAACAGACGAAGATTAGAGCCTTTAGCAGCCAGTGGACTTTTCCTCCATTTAATTGACACTTTTCTAGACTGTGGTTAGACCATTTACTGCTCTCATAAAACATTTCTGTTCCCGTTCTATAAAGTTACCAAAAGAATGATGCTCACTGAAATTTGGATTTACTGTCTCTGGTCCATGATAGTTCCCTGACTGGCTATTTTCTCAGATGCCTTTTGGTTCCTTGTGAGCACATATTTGTCTGCAAATTTGCCCTGTTCTAACACACTGAAGAAGCTCAGAATCCAGGTCAGGGGCTTAGAGTTTCATGAGGTTCTTTTCTTATTCTTTTACCAGTGGGATATTCTCTCCCCTTTGACCTTTGGTATTGTACAGCAGTTGAATAATGTTCACTGGTAGAGAATCATATGTATGTACAGGTCTTTCTGTTCTCAGGTGAACTTTGTGTTAAATACGCTCACTAGGGTTTCGGGAATGCCTTGCCCAGGAAAATGCTGCTTGCTGGGCTTTCTGAAACCCCTAAAATAGGGCAACGCAGCTAATTCTTCACTGCATTTGCTTACTTAGCTCTCAATGAAACTCAGTTCTTACTCGTTTTGGTTTGTGGGGTTTTATCAGAAAAGACTTTGTTTCTCATTAAAAGGACATTTTTCCGTCTTGGGAAGTATGGAGAGGGCCCCTCTCCTCTATGTGTCCATTCACTGACAGGTTTCTTTGTTGTGCAGGGACAAGCTCTGGGGGGTCTGTGTCTCCGTCCTGGCCCTCTTGCCTCGAGTCCTCAGGCTGATGCTGCAGAGCCTGCGGGTGAACAGAGCTGGGCCTGAGGAGCTGCCTGTAGTGGGCCAGCTGCTCCGCCTGTTGCTGCAGCACGCACCCCTCAGGACCCACATGTTGACCAACGCCATCTTGGTGCAGCAGATCATCAAGAATATCACAGTAAGAAGCACCAACAGGGCCATCTACTGCTTGTACTAGGTTCATGGGCACGGAGGTGGTTGTGGGAGGCCAGGGCTCCTGCACCTTGACAGACTTCTGGGATTAAGCCCAGTGTGGTGGTTTCTTAAGACTTCCCCTGGCGTCTGGTAACTGTCACTGATTCCAGAATCAGTACTAAAAGCCTTAAAATACTCGAACTAAATTAAGGTGGCAGGCAGCTTAGTTGGAAAAGGTACAGGCATCAGAGTCAGTCTACCTGGATTGTGATACAGATTCTATTGATTGACTATGGTGATTTTGCAAGTTTTCTTTTTTTTTTAAACCTGTCTGAGCTTGTTTTCCTAGCTGTAGAAATGGAAATAGCAGCAACTTTGTTGGGTTTTGTTAACCACAATGAAATCATCCAAGTAAAGTTTTTACTGTAACTGACATTTATTAAGTACCCAACAAATGTTAGCTGTCATTAAGGAAATTTAGCAGGAATAAACTGCAGACCTATTTCTCGTCACTTAGATCACTGGAGAGGGGGAAGAAGCTGGAAGTTGTAGGCTTCAGCTTTGTCTAACGGTTCTGTGTTCACCTGGGGCAGGCAGCTCTGTTTCTTAAGGATTCATTTGGGTGTTTTGGTCTGGAGAGTTGAAATGAGGTTTTTTTGATTGGAGGAAGTTATTAATTGGTGTATATATAATAATACTTCAGAGTCATAGAGCTTATACATGCATAAACACAGGATATATTCTGAATCTTGTCAGTAATGGAAGACGAAGCAGAATTCAGAAATAGAAGGAAGTCAAGAATTTGGAGAATCAGCCCATCTGTATATGAATGACAAATTGAGCCCTGTAGAGTTATTATTCTCAGTTGATGTTAATGCAGAAATCATGAGATTCTAGAATGCAGAAGGGCAGATATACAGAGTAAGGGGCGGTTAACGGTGCAGTGTCATCAGTGCCTAGCAGAGGTGGGAGGGAAGAGACCCAACAAGAAACTGGTAGCACTTGTGCTTGAGGATGAGACTAGGAGTTGAACTCCCTGTGGTAATTCCTCAGTTAGGTTCCCTTTTCAGTGAGCTTTACTGTGGTATTTATAGATGATGATACTACTGCAAGGGACTCTTGAGATCTTGTTTGGGTGTGATAAAAACCATCAGGAAGCAGTTTTGGTACCACTCACATTATTCTTATTTTCTTTGCAGACACTGAAGAGCGGAGGTGTGCAGGAGCAGTGGCTCACAGACTTACATTATTGCTTCAACGTGTACATCACTGGGCATCCCCAGGGCCCCAACGCATTGAGTACAGTGTATTGAAAAGGCACTGCAGCACGTCTGTTGGAAACTGTTTATTCACATCTAATTTTGAAGAGAGACTGATGTCATAAATGTTTGTCATTAAAGCTGAACTTTTAAAGAAGCTGTTTATGAACCTTCCTTTGCACTGAAACAGGAAAATGCTTGGGAGTTGCCACTGATACACAGGCTGGCTTCTTGGACTAGCATGTGATGTGTGGTTAAGTATATACATCCCATAGCTAAGTATGTATAAAATACAGAGCAATAATATGGTACCTCCTGTTATATTCTAAGAAACCAGCTGAATCTTTTCAGCCCCATCTAGGCAAACCTCATTCTGTGTGTTCTCAGTCCCAGTTCATTCAGACAGCAACAGACTAGTTTTTGGTTTCGTTTGGGAGTGGTTGCTTTTCGCCTTGGAGTTGTGTTGTTTACAGAGGATTTCTAGCAGGATTTCAAGACCGTACTCCCATTGTTGTGAATTTTCCTATACCTAAGTGGTAGTTGGTCTGAGCTGCAAAACTCTTAAAAAATCATTTTTCTACTAGTGATTATTATTTTTGTTATAATCATTTTCACAATAATGATGTAATTAGCCAACTGTAAAAAAAAAAATCCAAGTATTTAACACTTTATTGTTTCCAGTCTCTTACAGTCAGGACAGGGGTGGCAGTAATTTTAAAACAGAAGCAGTCCTAGAAATACCTGTGAGCCTAATATGTCTACATTCTTAGTAGCTTTGCCCTTAAAAGATATGAAGAACCCTGTAATCACTGATTTTATTTAAACCAAATGTTCTTCAAGAGCTGGAATGCATAGTTCGCACAGTGCCAGAGGAAAGGCAATTTGACAAGACGGCTCACCTCTGCAGGTCAGGCAGAAAATAGAAGTAGGTTAAGGCCTGAGCTGGCGCCATGCGTGAAGGATCCAGTCCGTAGGCCTGCCAACTGAGGCCCTGGTGCTAGGTGCAGCCGCTGGTGCCCAGCAGGAGGAACGCCGCTCAACGAGAGGACGCGGCAGCCACCTGTGGCCTCCAGAGGCTGACGCGGAAACTAAAACGTAAGCCGTCAACCGTATACCTAGGACAGCCTTACGACCTCTAAAAGCAAACACTGGGTCATGACTCTGGTCTAAAAATTATAACAGGATGTGGTGTCTGTAATGAAGTCCATTGCATTTGACTCCAGAAAAGTAGTGAGCTGAAGGCAGTTGCTGTGGGCCAGGCTCCTCCCCATCTCACTTAGGTTCTTCAGACTGGAGTCAACAAAGCCAGGCTTGCACCAGCTGGCAGGGAGAAATCCCAACCCAGCAGATCTTCAGTGCTCACTTTTCTTAGTTCTGCGTAGAGTTATTATAAAGTCGTCTTTTCCAGTCCTACTGAAGTGGAGGCAGATGGGCAGTTCTGCACAGGTATGGACTACCCTGGTCCTTTCAGTGCAGCTGAAGAATTTACAAAACAGTGCTATGTGAGAGCAGAAGGAAAACATTTCTTTTCAGTTGTTACCACATTTTTAGGCTGATAAGGCTTTGGGATATTAAAGTTGCGTAAAGTGTAAAAGCTAATCAGAGAACTTGAAGTCTGCACTAGCTATCCGAGCCCCCCGGGCACAGTCTTCCTCCTTAGGCAGTCGAAGCTTTAGTTTGTTTCTTGATGGGTTAGCTGATTGCAGGTTGTAAGAAAAATTCTGTGATTTCCCACTGTTCTTAAGGAGGTGAATACACTGCAAGTTGCTCACTGTTAAATAACAGATACTCAAATTATTAATGCTGAAGGGCAGGGTGGGGAGGAAAAGGGGTTTAGGTTTGGACTACCTATGGGACCCAATAAGGTGATGGCTGGTTTATGGTAGAGACAGGATGACATCAGCCCCTCCTTTTCCATCCTCTCAAAGATACTTGACATCTTTTTAAGGAAGAACCTTGACTGTGAGGGGGCAGGTGCCTGAGGAGCTAGGACTGGAACGTAGGTCTTCAGTTTGCTTGAAATAACCACTATGATGCTGCTTTCTCTGCATCTCCTCTTAACACGACAGTTAAGACAGGATGCTACATTTGGAAAACTCGTGGTGCACTCAACCCTCTCACTTAACAAATGAGGATGCTGAGGCCCCGAGGAGTTAAGAGACACTGTGGAGGCTGTATTGCTGAATGTTGCTCCTAACTTGCTGTGAAGCAAAGAAGCAAGCATGAAAGGTGAGTAGTTTTTTTAAAAAGTTACAAAGGTAATCGTTCTCTTCTGTTTTTATTACTGTTATTCAATAAAGCTGAAGTGAACTGTTTCGGAACTCTGATGTTTTCTGGCTGCTTTGCTGTATATCAAGTCGTCTTGTCCCCTGCACACCCCTCTGTAGGTGCAGGGATATTCTGCATTCATACAGGGGGTACCATTTTTACTAAGCCGTGGTTATTCCATTCATTGGAACGGGATTTTTTTAGAGGAAGTTTTTAATGAGATGGACCCCAAATTTGGGACACTTCTCTCTCTCTCTCTCTCCTCTGATCCATTATTACGCTGCTGTTCTTTGTGGGTGTGGGTGGTTCGCAGGTGGGTGGGAAGACTGGGGAGAAGGCAACTGTTTCCTGGATGCATGTAAAGAAACAGTCCAAGGAGTTTGTTTCTTTGGTTTATCCAGCTAACTTTCTATTCCTTTTAAGAGACAAAAGCACTACTAACATCTCTCCTTGAGTTGAAGGTTAGGAGCCACAATCTGAACTCAGATCTGAGCACCTACAACATGCCCAACAATGCACTAAAGCTAAGTGAACAGTGAACAAAAGTCAGACATCCTTAACTCTATGGAATTCTCAAAGCAAAAAAATTAAAACTTTAAAAAAACTTTTTGGCTGTGCCTCAAGGAATGCAGAATCTTAGATCCCTGGAGTGGAACCCACACTCCCTGCAATGGAAGTGCAGACTGCCAGGGAAGTCCCTCAAAGCAAAAATTTCTACTCAAGGTAAAGACTAAAACAAACGGCTTGTCTTCCTTGGTTCAGTTGGCCATCTGTGATGCCATGTTGCAGAAACAAATATGTCTGTCCAAGTCATGCCCATTTCATGGAAATTTATAGACATGTATTCTGAATAAAACATGGGCTGCAGCTAACTAGCTTGCTGCTCTGCCCATCAGCCTTATTCACAGGTTAACGATTAATGTGGGTAGGTAGGTGGGCCTCATAAAACCTTTGTCCCCAAGCTTGGGTTCAGGAAAAGATTCTCTTCCGTCCTCATCTATTTTCAAGCCAGTGTAGGATAAACAAGCTGATAATTCATATATAGTTCTAAGAAACTATTAATGTTATTTTGTTTCTTCTGTCTTTAACTGTGAGTCCTTTAACTTAAAACCTCTTAACGCTGTTAAACATCTTCATTTTTAAAGATTTGATAGTCTTGGACTTTCTTGAGACAGAGTAAAATAACAAAATACCAAAAATGCTACATCTTAAAGTAATTTTATCTAACAGTTGTTTTTGAAACTATTCTTCAGTTCACTCAAGATAACTAGAGGTGTGTGTGGTTTTTTTCTTTCTTTTAAACCTAGAACTATGGGCCTGATTCCTTTGAGTTTCTAATTGCCCTGATCAGCTTGCCTATGTTACATGAATTGCCCAACTCTTATTAAAGCTTTGGTAGTAATTACTGTCCCCCCATCTCCAGATTTCTCCCCATCAAAAACTAAATGAATGTTAAAGTTCATGCTGACAGTCATTGTTCACCTCCCCAGCTGCACCCTGTTCCCGCCGGATGACTGGATCAGGGACTGGGGGGAGCGTGTTGCCATAGCCACCTATGAGAAACACTAGACTGGCATTAACTGCTGACAGCACTGAACTTATCACCCACGTTTAATGCTGGCATGAATGGAGGGGCCCTGAGTAAGACACTCTTGTCTTGGGCTAAAAAGAACGTTCCCTGAACTGCTCCTGTGTGAGTGAAAGTGTGGACAGTTGAACCTGAGCTGGACCTGCTATTAAAATGTCCTCCTGAAGTGGCCCTAAAAGGCAAAAGCCAGAATTTGTAGTAAAAGGACTTCGTCCCATCTTTGAGGAGGAGATTGTGGACCTTAATGGGAAACCAAAACATAACAAGAACTCCCAGGATATTACTTTAAAGAATAACACTATTTGTGCTTACCCCTCCTGTATGTGAACAAGTATGGTAAAGTGATCAGTAATAGGTGCCATTTATTATTTCTGCGGGAGGTAATGTTACAGTTTGGGGTTATAAAAATAACTTGTCTCCTCTGAAGAGGAGATGTTTATTGTGGTGATAATTCCATGAAAGGGGGATGAAAAACATGCAGTCCTGAAATCAACTGGCCATTGGAACCCCCTGGCAGTCTGCTCTAATGTCTCCACCTTTGGGGATTAAACAGAAAAGGGAAGTGTTTCTCACATGGTCTCCCCTGTCTGCTTTGCGCATGTAGGGACTGCCTTACCTGAGTTGAGACCCAGCACAGAGTGGGCTTTTGAAGATCTTGTGGGCTGACGTACTTTCCCTTCTTGAGAACCTGAAATCAACCAACAATTATCTGTTTTTTAACCAATGACAGCTGTAGCCTGACCAAGTGCTGAATTTTTGTATTGAGGTAAAGCCTTGAGTTTGCAGGTGTCCACCAAGATAAATTAGGTATGTGGAGAACCACATAGGTCCAGGTCTGGAGATTGTGCTACCAAGGCCACAGATCGGTTTGTGAAGGTGCCTTAACTTTTGTTCTCTCCATCGAGGAGTGAGTCAGGCACTTTCCAGAGCTGAAAGGGTTTCAGTACGCAGCAGTTTATTTGCCAAACAAGCATGTACTGTACTGCTTGGATCCGGGGTGTTCCCATAGACAGACAGCTCTGTGCTATCTAAGCACAGGGAAGGTCAGCATGAGGCAGGCAGGGTCGGCCTGGGTCTGGGATCCTCTAACGAGAATTTAAGGGGAAACCTGGCAGCAGTCTAGAGAGCTTGTGTGGTGAGGCTTCCATCAGGAGGCCCAGCAGACGATCTCTTGACAGTAAGGCTCTCTTGGTTGAGATCAGAATGCTTCATGAAACCAATTCCAACCCAGAGTTGCTGCAAGGGAGGCATAAACATGATGAGAATTCTCTTGGTGCCTGGCTGTTTAATAAGTTCCTACCTAAATGGAGGTTTGCCCAATGTAGTTAAATCCTGTTTCAAAATCGGAGGTGACACACTTCGGGGGTGCTACCATAAAGTACACAGAAGGACAATTACCGTAGATCTGCTTGAGCACTGAGTGCCTGGTGGGCTTGGTGCCTGAGCTGCCCTTAGGTGGACTCTTGGTGGTCTTGCTTACTGCCATGGTTTTTGGGGGTTTCAGTTCCAGTTCCTTCCTCCAAACCTGGAGAATCAAAGCCAGGCACTCTCGGTTCCATCTGTCCATATCTCTGGCTCCAAGCTGCTTCACGTGCAGGAGGTGCGACAGGTGTTTCCTGAGCTGGTAGCTGGGGAGTCAGAGGAGGGCAGAGAATTTAAGGTCATAGTACTGAGAAAACCAATGTCGCCTGAAGTTCCTAGAAGCTATAGGATAGTAGTTGCTGAACTCTTGTGAGATTCATTCAAACTCCCATTCCTAATTTCAGTGGCAGTATGTTGTATATGGAGTTCTGTCCCTGTCCATCAGTTATTTGCTGAACTAGGTATCACTTAGATGAGTCCTTGCCAAAGTGGGACAGGCCGATGTGTAAACAAATGAAGTATGAGAAGTACTATGTGAGAGCTAGGAGCTAGGTGGCTGGTGTTTGTGCTGGGTTTTAAGGGATAAGTGAAAGCTTGCTAGGCAGGGAAGGGCATTCTGGGTAGCAGAATTGACATGATTAGAGATGTGGGCATTTGTGCATGAATCTTTACTAGTGGAGAGATGTGTGCAAAGGATTATGTATGTGGTAAGGCAAGGAGGATTGGAGGCTGGGCCCCACTGTGGAAGGAACCAGCATTTGGTCAGGGCCTCCTGTATACCAGGCACCTTGCCTGTGGTTAAGTCTGAAAGTAAACCCGTAAGGTAGACGTTATGAAGCTGACAAAGGCTGAGTATAGAGGGGAACATCATCAAGATGGTGACATAAGTCCATTTTGACTGCTCCCCATCACAAGAACAGCAGCTAATATTCATGGATAAGACAGCAGTGAGAAAATCCTGGAACATGGGGATGAGGCTAAAGCACCCCCTGCTCTAGAGACCGAGACAGATTTAGAAGGGTAACCGTTTGAGCAGCTCCATGCTGACAGCATTGCCTTCCCCCAGGCTGGCACAGCACCACACGGAGAGGTCTGCCCTGAGCCTGCTATGCTTCCAGTGGGAAAAGAGCCCAGGGTGGACATGCAGCTCCCCCAGCATCATGGGTTGCTTCTTGGGAGCAACTCCAGTCTTACTCCATGGGGACTGCAAGGGACTCTGGGACTTAAGTACTGGGAATACAGTGATGTCAGAGAAGGAATGAGGGGCTTGTAACAACCAGCATAGGGATCTTGGCAGAGCCTGCCTGTAGAGTCCAAGTAGTAGTTAAAACCAGTAGCTCTGTTTAGACTCTGTAGAAACAAGATGGCAGCACAGTCTGACCAGGGAGCCCACTGGTGTTCAAGTTTCCCTGATCCAGTTTCTTGTACAAAAAACCTTGCTGGCCTTGGAGCCTAGTCTGACTCTGCCCCAGCAGGAGAGCTGAGTCATAGCCCAGCCCATGGCTGAGTGTAGTTTCTGGTCGCTTCCTGACCAGAAAGGCTGGCCAGACCACCTGGAAGCTGTGTAGCCCAGCAATGCTCAATGCAAAGCAGGCAGAGCCGATCATCCACAAAGCCAACAGCATTGTTCAGCCAGGGACCTTGGGGAGCAGGGCACCTTGAATCAAGATCACGAAGAAGCCACCTTTGGAACCAGTTCGTCACTCTGCCTGGGTAGGGAAAATAATTCCAAGCCCTACCAAATACAGCCTTCAGCCCGTCCAACTGGGGACCTCACCAGAGTACGCTCTTGAAACCCATCCCATAGTCCTTAGAGTAGCACTTGGAAAGAGGACTGCCCGTGGCTTTCCCCCTCTACAGAATAAAACTAGTGGCTGTGTCTGGCCAGGGAATTCAGTGCCCACGCTGGGGCATCCTATCCAACCAGAGCCGGAAGGTAAATCCTAGCTCTGCCTACTGCCAGTCTTGACTAAGTATGCCTGACCAGAGAAGCTGGGCAACTTGCAGAGCCCAACCTACAGCCTCATTTGAGCAGGGAACCAAAGCAGCAGTCCTGTCCACCCACCGCCACACAGTCTTAGAGCTTAGGCAGCGGCCTTGCCCAAAAAGAGAAAGCAAGTCCCACCTGCCCAAGTACATTATCAGCAGACACATCCAGAAACCCAAACTGAGCTCAGTGTTGAAGAACCGTCTCTGCCAAAGCAAACTTGTGAGAGGAGACTGCTTATTCAAATGCATAGATGCCAACATAAGGAACCAAAGATACAACTCCCCCCACCGCCAAAAAAAAAGAAAAACCACAGGTAAATATGATACCAAAGGAAATAATGATATTTTAAGATACTTTATATAAGCTTCATGGTAATCACAGGGGTAAAACCTGTACTAATTACACCAAGGAACATGATAAAGAAGTCAATGCAGATTGATACCAGAAGGCATCAAAACACAAAAAAGACGGTAGGATAAGATGGAACAATGGATCAAAAAAACAAGACAGCAAAACTGCAACAGTATATCCTTACCTACTAATAATTGGGCTGAGGTAGCACTAGTGGTAAAGAACCTGCCTGCCAATACAGGAGACGTGAGAGACGTGGGTTCGATCCCTGGGGTGGGAAGATCCCCTGGTGGAGGGTGTGGCAACCCACTTGAGTATTCTTGCCTGCAGTATCCCATGGACAGAGGAGCCTGGAGGGCTACAGTCCATAGGGTCACACAGACTCGGGCATGACTGAAGCAGCTTAGCACACATGTACCAATAATTATTCTAAATGTAGAAAATTTAAAACAGAACTACCATATGACCCAGCATTCCCACTTCTGAGTATATAACTGAAGGAGATGAAAGCAGTACACTGAAGAGATCCCTATATCCACAGCAGCATTATCTTAAAATAGCCAGGACACAGAATGTCCTATGGACAACAGATGTGTCCACTGAGGGATGAATGAATGAAGTTGTTTTATATGTACACACACAATAGAATACTGTACATTATATATGTATTATCAGTTCAGTCACTCAGTTGTGTCCGACTCTGCGACCCCATGGACTGCAGCATGCCACGCTTCCCTCCCTGTCCATGACCAACTCCTGGAGCCTACTCAAACTCACGTCCATCGCATCAGTGATGCCATCCAACCATCTCATCCTCCGTCATCCCCTTCTCCCACCTTCAATCTTTCCCAGCATCAGGGTCTTTTCCAGTGAGTCAGTTCTTCGAATCAGGCGGCCAAAGTATTGGAGTTTCAGCTTCAGCATCAGTCCTTCCAATGAATATTCAGGACTGATTTTCTTTAGGATTAACTGGTTGGATCACCTTGCAGTCCAAGGGACTCTCAAGAGTCTTTTCAAAACCACATTTCAAAAGCATCAATTCTTTAGCACTCGGCTTTCTTTACAGTCCAACTCTCACATCCATACGTGACTACTGGAAAAACCATAGCTTTGACTAAATGGACCTTTGTTGGTAATGTCTCTGCTTTTTAATATGCTGCCTAGGTTGGTCATAGTGTTTCTTCCAATATATATATGTATTATATATATATACACAATAGAATATTATTCTGTCATAAAATAAAAAGAAATGCTGCCATTTGCAGCAACACAGACGAACCCTAAAGACCTTATTTCAGATAAAGGTAAATACTGTATTATTTCACTTACATGTACAATCTTCAAAAACAAATCCAAAGAGAAATCAGATTTGTGGTCATCAGAGATTGGGGGAGAGGAGCTGGATGAACATGATCAAAAGGTGCAAACTTCCAGTTATAAGACAAATAAGTACTGGGGATACAATGTACAATGTGATGACTATAGTTAACACTTCTTTTATGACATATGTGAAAGTTTTAAAAAAGTAAATCCTGAGTTCTCATCACAAGGGGAAAAACCTTTTACCTATGTGAGATGATGGTGTTCACTAAACTTATGTGGTAATGGTTTTATAACATATGTAAACCAAGTCATAATGCTGTACACGTTAAACTTACTCAGTGCCACATCTCAATTATATCACAATAAAAATTGGAGGGAAAAGGCTAACAGAGCCAGGAGAAGCCAACATTCAAATCAGTGCTTGTCTAGTCCAGCAGCCAAACACTGCTAATGACTTGGTCTCTACTCTGTTCTTGGTGGGGATGCTCAGAGATTTCTAAGAACAGTGGCAAAGGTTAAGAGCTGAGTCTTACGAAGACCATTCTGCGGGAGGGTGGAGCCTGGGTGGGGGAGCGGAGGGGCACCAGGGTGCTGGCCATATTTACCTCTGGTGTTTTCCTTCCAGGGTTTATCCCATGTGCACTTCCGAAGCTCTTATTGAGCCCTTGGCTGTTGTGCAGCCTCCCAGGGAAGCTGCACCAGGGTTCATTAACCACAGCTGATTAACTCCTCCTGGTGCGCCCACAGGGAGCTGCATGCCCAGTCTTAAAATACACCAGATGGGACAGAACCTTCTTCCCAAGTGCTCGAAGCTCTGTGCAGTGCTTGGTGCAGCCCTTCCCTCCTGTCCTAAAGGCTGATCGCAGTACAACTACAGCAGTTCTTCCTTTCTTTCCCCAGAGCATGACAAACCATGGCACCCCTTTACTAGAATGTACCATGTTTTCAAAAAGCCAATTATAGAGAGAAGTAAGCGTTATGGGACAACACGGCTCCCCAGTTCAATTCTTCCATATCCCCTGCTCTGCGAGCGGAGGCTGGGAACCGAGGGGTTGGCTGAAGCTGTAACAAGCTGCCACCTCACTGACTCTGGTGTGGAGACTGAGTCTGTCCAATGGTCTCATGTTCTCAAGGAGAATGTGCACTCCTGGTTTGCTGAGAATCCAAACACACCCAATGGTCCCTTTCAGCCTGGGTGTAGGGCTCTTGTGATCCAGCTGCTCCTTGCTTATTTACTTCAAAACATGCTGGAGAGGAGCTGATGGGAAGTGCCTTACACAGCAACTCCTCGTCACCACAGCAGCTTCCCAGCCCAGCTTGTCCAGTATCCAGTTTCAACCTTTAAAATAGTCAAGCCTTGACTGGTAATAAAACTCACATTCTAGGACGAAGTTTCATTTTCTCTGGGTCCCAGGTTCAATCTGCTCACCCCGTCCGGCGTGTTTTCAGCTGGCCCGCCTGCTTCCCTGGGCATATGTCCTAGGACGGTGACCTGAGTTTATGGGAGCTCATGTGCTAAGCCTTGCTCCCCACCCCTGCCCTCAGGGCCCCTGAGGGCACCTCGGACACCCCACCTCATCCTGGATGGCACTGAGGGCTCCTGGGCTTCAAACAGAAGACAGACACGGCTGTAGCAGAATCAATGAAGGGGTTTGAACTGTCGCTTGGCACGGGACTTGGCACAGTGTGCAGCTTTCCAGAAACCCTTTGGGAGCTGATGTCCCAGGACTCAGAAATGCACAGGGTGCAACCAGAGGGGCCTGTGTGCCTGCCTCCCCAGGTGGGCGCACAGACTGGGAGTCCACTGTTCCTGAGGAGAATGACTGAAGGCTCATTTGCTGCTGCAGACACTGGCTGACAGGACCTGTCAGCTGCTGACTCTTCAAAGGAGCCAGAGGCCAGTCTGACAGGCAGGCCCTGCAGCTGGGGAGCAGCTGTGGGACCCGACATGGCAAGCCTCACAAGCTTGTCTGGATCCCAGGTTTCAGCTGAGATACTTAACAATAAGTTCCTCTGGGATGGTAGCCAGTGTACATCCTGGCAGAACACCCAAGATGGGGGAGCGAGGACCCTTCCTATCTGTGGCTTCAGAGGTCACCGGTCTGAGTGGAAGGCCAGTACTGGCACATACCAGCTCTGTAAGCGGGGCTGGCTGATATACCTCTCTGTGCTTGTCTCCTCCACCGTGGAACGGGGGAAGATGAGTGTCCCCGGTATCCCTCTCAGGGTTACTGTGAGGATTACCCGAGTTAATACACGTACAACTACTTATAGCAGTGTCTGGCGGGAGTGCCAGATGAAGGCAACTGCTGGTATTAGTAACAGTGATAACAACAAACCCCACAACATTATAAAAACATGTTGATGCAGTGAGACCATCCAGACAGCCTGCTCTCCAGCCTGTTCTGAGGTGAACAGCGTGAGGTTGGCCTGTGCCTCCATTATTTTGACCACGGCACACACTACCTTCACAGAGAACCTAAGGGAAAGATACCTGGACTTAAGTCAGTTGGAACTTCGAGTGCTGGATCTGATCATTAGCACCAGCCTTGTTTCTTGAGAACGTCTGCTTGTCTGAAAAACAGGGATACGAATCCCTGTCGTGTCAGCCTGTGGCATGGTTGGGAGACTGAGGAGATCAGGCACGAGGTGACTGTAAGCAGGAGCCTAAGCAGACAGGAAGATGCCCTACAGTGATGGCCGTGCAGGCCCCAGGCAGCTCGCTGGGCTCTGGGTTAGGAGACTTCAGCACAAAGATCCTTGAGGCTTCTCCCTGGACCTCCCAAGACACTCAGCTCTCCCTCTGCCAGCGTTAGGGTCTCTGGCACTTTTATCTCCCAACAGGGGCATTGATACATGGCACGCCCCTGCTCGCACTGATCTGCTTGCTTTGTTCCCCCATCAAGCTTCCTCTCTACCGAGGCGGAGACCGCATGGCTCCCACCTGCCCATGACAGTTCCGGCCCTCCCCCTGTGGGTGTGGTCATCACTGGAAGGCCTGATCTGGACTGGGGCCCAGGGAGGGCCTGCGATGTGAAAGGGATTATGAGACATGTGAAAACCTGAAGCAAAGGACTTCCGCAGTCTTCCCACACTTACACCCGGGTGTATTCGTCTCAGTACTTCAGGAAGCCCCTCCACCACTCCCAGCGCCCACTCCACTTTCTGAGCTCACACAGGTTTCTATGATGACTCAGTCACTCGATGCACTGTATCTAATGCCTGAGTAGTAAAGAGGGAAAATTATCTTACATGTGCAGTACTTTAGAACTTACAAAGCACACATTATCTCATTCCAGCAACCTGTCACAAAAGCAGGACAGGTTGCAGCAATTGTTAAACACCATTTTACAGAGGAGGAAACCGAGGGTCAGGGAGGCCATTGCTCAACATCGGATAATGTGTTAGAGCTTCACCTGAAACTCAGGCTTCCTGGTTTTTCATTTACACCCCACTATCTTGGGTCCTTTCCTATCATTCTGGGTAAAAACACCTTCCAAATAGCTTAATATAAATTATTAAGATCTAAACATGTGGGAATCTCATAGGTAGGCTCAGTAAAGTTGGCCTTGTCAGGCCAGCACATGCAATCCACTAGAAAGTATCACAGAGGGCTTTCCTGGTGGCTCCATGGTAAAAAAAAAAATCCACCTGCCAATGCAGGAGACACAGGTTCAATCCCTGGTCTGGGAAGATCCCATATGCCTCAGAGCAACTAAGCCTGTGTGCCACCACCACTCAGTCTGTGCTCTAGAGCACATGCTCTGCAACAAGAGAAGCCACTGCAGTGAGGAGCCTGCCCACCACAACTAAAGAGTAGCCTCCGCTCACCTCAACCAGAAAAAAGCCCATGCAGCCATGAAGACCCAAAGAAGCCATAAATAAATAAAACTGCATATAAAGAAAGTGTCCCAGAGCAGAGGGAGTGTCGCGTCAGGTGGAGGACAGCCACAGAGCCAGAGCTGTGGTGGCGCCCTGCCTTCATACCTCCTCCAGGCCCGCTGGATGATCGCCGCGGCCTTGTTCTTCCTGCGGAACAGCTCCTTCCTGCTTCTTTCTCTCTGGATGATCTGCAGCCGCAGCTCTACGGGGAGAAGGTCAATGTTCACAGTCTGCCCAGGGAGGGGACCAGGAGCCGGATCAGTCTCCTTGGGTAGCCGAGTGTCTTCAGACCGGGCCGATGTCCCCAGCTTCCTGACTCCTGATCTCAACACCTCTGTGCTTGGTGGCAAATCTGAGGAGGTCCCTCCTGCGAGCTTGTCCTGTGTCACTGTGTTCCTTGGTGTCCGGTGGTGGAGAGGACTCTGCCCAGGGTGGACCACTTCCCCCTTGGCACTGCCAGGCCGGCTGGACCCGGCCGGGGAGCGCCTCCCTCCTCTGAGCTCCTGGCTGCGCCTCTTCTGGGAGGCACGCATGGCCTTGGGTGCTGCGTCCTGCCGCCGGCTGGCTTTCCAATGGCTGTCTTGCTGTGGAAGGCTTGTGGCTGCCCAGCTGGGCTCCTCGCCTTCCGCATCGGGCCCAGCCCCCTTGACATGGGAGGGCTGCTTGGAGGAGCCTTTCCCCTTGTCACAGTGCTGCTCACCAGCTGTCTCACCTCTGGGCTTCTCAGCAGGGCAGACTCCTGGACGCCTGTTCCCATCACTGCCTTCGCTAGGACTGAAGTGGACACAGGCAGATCGGCCTTTAGAATGTTCTCTGGCTGTTTCTTGGGGAGACAAGGAAGAAGGGGAGGAACCATTATTGTCCAAAACTTGGAGGGCAGGGCAGTTCTGCCCACTTGTTCACCAAAAAAATATTCAGACTTTTCCTTTCGTGTCACCGTGATAGTGATAGTATGATTAGGAAAAATTGTTTAACTTCTTTTTCTAGTAATGGTAGGTTAGACAACCTGAAAGCCTTCCCCTATAGAAACCTAGAAATTCTGACTAAAATATAATAAACGTTATTTTAAAAGCACCACAGTGCCTTCAAGAAAAATAAAAGAAATCCCTGGGGGCCAGAAACAAACAGAAAACTGAGAACTCTAGTAATAAGCTTGTGAGCTGATCCAGCGACTGTCAGGCAGGCGGTAGTGGCGAAGTGGGCGATGGCTGGTCTTATTAAATAACGGATTGTTTTAACATCCAGATAAGAACAGAAGACAAGCCTTGCAGGCAGAAAGTTAACTGGAAACAGGACACTGCATGAAGTCAGGACTCATGAGACAGTAAACTCTTGGGAAATGATAATCCAGATAAAAATATCTTCCCAGCACTGCTGCTACTGCTGCTAAGTCGCTTCAGTCGTGTCCGACTCTGTGCGACCCCATAGACGGCAGCCCACCAGGCTCCCCTGTCCCTGGGATTTTCCAGGCAAGAGTACTGGAGTGGGGTGCCATCGCCTTCTCTGCTTCCCAGCACTAGAAGATGACAAAGAAATTTGTCTCAGCCTAGGTTCCAGATAGGGTAAAGGGTCATCCATGAGAGTTTGAAACCAAAGTGCTGTGCCTCACATAGGTTTGGTATTCATTTATTCTCAACCCAGAGGAAAAATTAATATAAAAATTAGTCTCAGGATGGTGGTATTGCAGGGGGCCTCATAGAAGCAAACACAGGCCACACAGAGGGGACCTCCTAAAAATAACTTTGCAATCCAAAATTACAAAATACACAAGGAAACAGCCTACTATGAGGGATAGTTAACAGAGAAAAATAACAAGATTAGATCAACAAAAAATGTCAACTAATAGAACAATGTGTACGTGCACATACATGTGCACAAAACACACTCATTAAACACACAAAAGAAGTACAAAGTTAGAGAAAAAATTTTTAAATAACTAAACATAATTATCTAAAATGAAAATGTTAGTCTTGAGGTAATAAACAGTGAAGGAACTTCTGCTTCTATAACGGCAGAATTAACGCATACTCAAAAATCTAAAAAATCAAAAAGCTAAAATATTACAACCACCTGTTTGACAGGTGGCGCTAGTGGTAAAGAACCTGCCTGCCAATGCAAGAGACATAAGAGACATCAGTTCAATCCCTGGGTTGGGAAGATCTCCTGGAAAAGGAAATGGCAACCCACTCCAGTATTCTTGCCTGGAGAATCCCATGGACAGAGGAGCCTGGTGGGCTACAGTCCATGTGGTTGCAAAGAGTCAGATACAACTGAAGTGACTTAGCATGCATGTACCTATCTGAGGCACTGAAGAGCTAACAAGGCCAAGATCCAAGAAAATCAAGTGACCAGGAGATGAACAAGGCATTTGGGGCTACATATCCCTAAGGAAATAAGCTCCTTGAGGTTTGGAGGACAAAACTTGGAGTCCAGATTCAGCCAGGGAGCACTGGATTGGACTCCTCGATGGCTGTTCCAGGGAGAAAAGGTGAACTGGCAGTGGGCTGACCTTTGCTGGCACTGAAAGCCGCACTCTGCATCAAAGCCCCACTCTGCATCATCTCAGTTCTGGGACTGCATCATGGTGACCTTGGATTGCTCTTTCTCCTGAATGCCTGGCAGAAGTCAATGTAAATCCACCCTGGAGGAATTATTAATCATACCATGCTAGGCTTTAAGTCATTTCTCTAATTTTTTACACTCAATGGTCCAGTACTTAGTGAAAAATATACAGGGAGATGATACAAGAGAAAATTGAGAGAAGAAGAGAGGGAGGGAGAACAGACAATAAAACAGACACACAGGTCATTCAGACGTGTTTTCAGAAACAGACTTTAAAATAACTATTCTTACGTGTGGAAGAATATGTATATTCTTCATGTATGAAGGAATGGTATATAAGAAAATAGACTTGCATCTGCTCATGTGTACAAAACAAATATAGAAGGATAATCTGAAGAGACTAGACCCAATGGAGTGGGGAAGTGATAAAGAGATGAGGGAAATGCAAACAGTAGCAGGATGAGGCGGGAGAGACGCCTTCCTGAGTGAAACTTCCTGTACCGCTCTCTCAGACTTATTATAATGTTTCACATGTACCAAAACAAAATTAAAAAAAAAAAACAGTGAATCAAAATAACAATGAGATACCACTACACATGGTAAAAATCAAAAATACTAACATCAAATGCTGGTGAGGGTGAGAAGCAACAGGAACCCTCCTTCATTGCTGGTGGGATGCAAAATGGTACAGCTGCTTTGGAAGACTGGTAGTTTCTTAAGAAATAGAACATATTCTTATCATACAATCCAGCAATCCTGCTCTTTGGTATCTTCCCAGATGAATTAAAACCTTATGTCTACCCAACATCCTGTACATGGGTGTGTATAGCAGCTTTATTCATAACTGCCCAAACTTGAAGCAGCCAAGATGCCCTTCAGTAGGTGAACATATAAATTGTGCTATATCCAGACAATGGAATATTATTCAGCAATAAAAAGGAGTGAACTAAAAGGAAATGAGTTTTTAAAAAATGAACGTGTACCAAAAAGAAATGAGCTACCCAGCCACACAGAATATTATGAAGTGAAATATTACTATCCTTGCATGAATAGTACTAATACATATTAATAAGTGAAGGAGGTCACCATGAAAAGGCCATATACTGTATGATTCCAACTATATGACATTCTGGAAAAAGGGAAAATTATGGAGACACTAAAAGGCTCAGTGGTTACCAGGCGTTCAGGAAAGACAGTGGATTTTTAGGGCAGTATGACAGTTAATGTAATGTCAACTTGACTGGTGTAAGAGATGCCCGGAGAGTTGGTAAGACATTATTTCTGGGTGTGTCTGTGAGAGTGTCTCTGGAAGAGATCAGCTTTTCGATTGGTAACCTGAGTAAAGAAGACCACCCTCACCAAGGCAGGTCGGCATAGTCCCATCTATTTAGGGCTTAAACAGAAAAAACATGGTGGAGGAAGGGTGATTTTCCTTTTCTGCTAGAGCTGGGACACCCATCTTCTCCTGCCCTTGGGCGTAGGTGCTCCTGTTTGTCGAGCTTTTGGACTTGGGCCAGGACTGGTACCAAGGCTCCTGGGTGGCTCGGTGGTAAAGAATCCACTTACTGATGCAGGAGAGACACAGGTTCAATCCCTGGGTCAGGAAGGTCCTCTAGAGTAGGAAATGGCAACCCACTCCAGTATTCTTGCCTGGAAAATTCCAGGGATAGAGGAGCCTGGCAGGTGACAGTCCATGGGGTCACAAAGAGTCAGACACAACTGAGCACGACAACTTAAACCATCAGCCCCTCGATTTCCAAAACTTTGGACTCAGATTCAGAGCATCTGTTTCCTTGTTTTTAAGCTTTCAGACTCACTGAGTCACATTGCCAGCTTTCCTGGGTTTCCAGCTTCCAGATACCAGACTATGGGTCTTCTCAGCCTCCATAATCAAACAAGCTGCTGCTGCTGCTGCTGCTGCGTCGCTTCAGTCATGTTCGACTCTGTGCGACCCCATAGATGGCAGCCAACCAGGCTTCCTGTCCCTGGGATTCTCCAGGCAAGAACACTGGAGTGGGTTGCCATTTCCTTCTCCAATGCATGAAAGTGAAAAGTGAAAGTGAAGTCGCTCAGTCGTGTCCGACTCTAGCGACCCCATGAACTGCAGCCCACCAGGCTCCTCCGTCCATGGGATTTTCCAGGCAAAAGTACTGGAGTGGGGTGCCATTGCCTTCTCAGCATAATCAAACAAGCAATCTATACCAAATCTCCTTTAATGTCTGCCTGTTTGCCTGCCTATCTATCTGTCTGTCTGTCTGTCTGTCTATTTGTCTATCTTATTGGTTCTGTTTCTCTGGAGACCCCTGATAAAAGCAGTAAAACTATTCTGTATGATACAAGTTATACAGAATGTGTAACACCAGGCGTGAATGCTGTTGTAAACTGGACTTGGGTGATAATGATATGTCAGTGTCAGTTCAGTTCAGTTGCTCAGTCGTGTCTGACTCTTTGTGACCCCATGGACTGAAGCACTCCAGGCTTCCCTATCCTTCATCAACTCCCAGAGCTTGCTCAAACTCATGTCCATCAAGTTGGTGATGCTATCCAACCATCTCATCCTCTGTCGTCCCCTTCTCCTTCTGCCTTCAATCTTTCCCAGCATCAGGGTCTTTTCCAATGAGTCAGCTCTTCACATCATGTGGCCAAAGTACTGGAGCTTCAGCTTTAGCATCAGTCCTTCCAATGAATATCCAGGACTGATTTCCTTTAGGATTGACTGGTTTGATCTCCTTGCAGTCCGAGGGACTCTAAAGAGTCTTTTCCAACAACACAGTTCAAAAGCATCAATTCCCTAGTGCCAAACTTTCTTTATGGTCCAACTCTCTCATCCATACATGACTACTGGAAAAACCATTGCTTTGACTAGATGGACCTTCGTCAGCAAAGTGACATCTCTGCTTTTTAATATGCTGTCTAGGCTTTTCAGAGCTTTTCTTCCAAAGAGCAAGCATCTTTTAATTTCATGGCTGTAGTCACCATCTGCAGTGATTTTGGAGCCCAAGAAAATAGTCTGTCACTGTTTCCATTGTTTCCCCATCTATTTGCCATGAAGTCATGGGACCAGTTGCCATGATCTTCATTTTCTGAATGTTGAGTTTTAAGCCAGCTTTTTCATTCTCCTCTTTCACTTTCATCAAGAGGCTCTTTAGTTACTCTTTGATTTCTGCCATAAGGGTGGTTTCATCTGCATATCTGTGGTTACTGATATTTCCCCCAGCAATCTTGATTCCAGCTTGTGCTTCATCCAGCCCAGCATTTCTCATGATGTACTCTGCATATAAGTTAAATAAGCAGGGGACAATATACAGCCTTGATGTACTCCTTCCCCTATTTGGAACCAGTCTGTTGTTCCATGTCTGGTTCTAACTCTTGCTTCTTGACCTGCATACAGGTTTCTCAGGAGGCAGGTAAGGTGATCTGGTATTCCCATCTCTTTAAGAACGTTCCACAGATTGTTGTGATCCACACAGTCAAAGGCTTTAGTGTAATAAATGAAGCAGAAGTAGATGTGTCAGTGTTGGTTCATCAATTATTAACAAATATGCTATTCTGGTGTAAGGTGTTGATGATGGAGGAGTATGTGGATTTGTGAGTAGGAGTATATGGGAGCTCTCTGTACTTCCTGCTCTATTTTGCTGTTAACTTAAAACTGCTCTAAAAAGCAAACTCTAGGGCTTCCCTGGGAGAAGGCAATGGCATCCCACTCCAGTACTCTTGCCTGGAAAATCCCAGGGATGGGGGAGCCTGGTGGGCTGCAGTCCATGGGGTCGCACAGAGTCGGACACGACTGAAGCGACTTAGTAATAGTAGTAGTAGGGCTTCCCTGGTGGCTCAGTGGTAAAGAATTTGCCTGCCAATACAAGAGGCATAGAATTCAATCCCTGATCTGGGAAGATCCCACATGCTGCAGGGCAACCAAGCCCTTGTGCTACAGCTATTGAGCCAGTACTCTAAAGCCTGGAAGCCACAACTGCGGAGCTCGAGGGCTGCAACTACTGAAGCCTGCACTCCCTAGAGCTGTGCTCCAAAGCAAGAGAAGCCATTGCAACAGCCCACTGCAGTGCTTCTCGCACTGCAGTGAGAAGGCCACACAGCACACCTAGAGAGTCGCCTCACTTGCCGCAACTAGAGAAAAGCCCCCACAGCAGTGGAGACCCAGCACAGCCCAAAACAGATAAGAACAACTTTAAAATCTTTTTTATAAAGCAAACTCTACCATAAAGAGACAAATAATGAAGAGATGATTATTAATACATGTTATTACAAACTAATAACTAATAATGATAAAAATAATGTGATTTGGGTATTAGTAGAAACAGATCAGTGAGAAAGAACAGAAAGCTAAAAATATTCCCATTTACAAAAATAAAGATGGCATGTTGAATTAGATGAGGTGCTCACAGACCCTGGGCATGACCCCAGAGAGCAACGCTATGCAAGCCTACTGCCAGCACAGTAGCTCCAGACAGCTCAATGTTTATGGCTGCTGCTGCTAAGTCGCTTCAGTCGTGTCCGACTCTGTGCCACCCCAGAGACAGCAGCCCACCAGGCTCCCCAGTCCCTGGGATTCTCCAGGCAAGAACACTGGAGTGGGTTGCCATTTCCGTCTCCAATGCAGGAAAGTGAAAAGTGAAAGTGAAGTCGCTCAGTCGTGTCCGACTCTTCGCAACCCCATGGACTGTAGCCCACCAGGCTCCTCCATCCATGGGATTTTCCAGGCAAAAGTACTGGAGTGGGGTGCCATCGCCTTCTCCTGTTTATGGCTAGCATGACCACTTATTCTCTAAAAAGAAGCCATTCGATTACAAACTCACTATACAACAAATTAAATAGGAGACATTAAAAATTAGAAAATACATGTGTTTATTTTAAAGTGAGAAAAATGTTTTCTTGGCATAAAACCACAAAGAGAAAATCTCAGAAGAAAAAATGAAACAAAATTATAGGGTATCCATAAAAGTTTATTATATATGAGAGAGAAAGGTTACTATCCTTATTATATAAAAAGATTTTAGAACTATTAAGAAAATGAAAAACCAATATAAAAATTGACAAAGGATGTTAGTGAATAATCCAGAAAATAAATATACAAAGCCAATAAAAATATGAAAAAATTTCATCTTACTAACTAGGATTTAGTAAATCCATTATTTGCCTAAGTGTTTGGAGAGAGTTTTTTGGTTTTTGCTTTTGAAAGGGTGGAACAAACTTCTTCAACCTTCTTGGTAAGAAGTTTGGCAGCAAGTTTAAAGAGCTATAAATATTAGAGATAAACACAAAACTTTATATGAAAAGCTGGTTTACATAGTCTGCAACACAGGCATGATTAAACAAAGCATGCTGTATTCATAATCTGATGTAATAATAAGCAGCTATTAACACTTTTATTGAAAACAAAGAAATGATGTAAGAATATCTCAAAACAGGATGCCCACAATTTCCTGATTTTAAGAAAAATTAGATAATTTTTTACTTTTACTGTATAATTGTTTACTTTTAAGATTTTTTAAAAAGATTTTGTTTATTTTTAGGATTTTTATTTTTTCTTCTTTGTTCTTTTCTCTGATTTAAATGTTTTGGTAACATACATTAACTAATTTTATAATTATGAGAAAATGTCATTTTCTGTTTAAATAAAAAGTACCCCATTACCAAAAAAACCAGCAATTAGAATCAGCTAGGATGTGGGAAAGAACCCAAGATGGAATAAAAATAATAACAAATAAACCTAACACTATTACAAATAGATGAGGTAACCACACTAAAACGTGGAGAAGGGAACTTACCAAAGTAACTTTGTAAAATCATATTTTGGCTGAGTACTGTAAGACTAAGGAATGTGTGAAAATACTGCGCTCTAGTTAGTAAATTTATTTCTCAAACGGGTATGGGATGGCAATTCTAAGACTACTTTAGGTGTATAATGGGATTGAACAAATAAGCATATATATCACAGATAACTGAAGCCAGATCTGTCAGTTGGGAGAAAAAAATTTCAAATAAAAAAGATAAAAGCTAGAATAAAATCTATGGTGTCAAATGCAATTGGAGGTACTGATATGAAAACAGTGTGTGTGTGATATACACAAATAGATGCCCAATAAATATAAGAATTTCTCAGCTCTCTCTGTTGAAAGGGCTTAGGAGCAATGACAGTCCAACAGTGCTATGCACCTAGCTCTCAGATCTTGGTGTCTATGACCATCTCCAGCAAAAGGAACCAGGTTCCGTGCAGAAGTGTTGATTACAAGGCTTTGATGAGATTTCACGTTTGAAGGCACTGATATGATCACATATTGAGAAGAAAATGGATTAGAGGAATCCAGTAGATAAGTAAGACCAGCTGGGAAGTTACTGCAATAGTCCAAGACAGAGACGAAGGTAAACAAATGTTAGGTAGACCATGTGGCGGTAGTAGATGAGATATGCAGAACGGATCTGGAAGATATTTAGGAAGTAAAGGTGACAAGACCTGGTGACAGACTGGATTTTGAGTGGTAAAGTAAAAGAAGAAAATGATCAGATTTTACTCCTGGGATGGACATACAGATGGATGAATATGTCATTAACCAAGATCAGGAACAGGTTTACATGAAATCATGATCAATTCTATCTTGGACAGGTTGAGTTTGAGATACCTTGGGGATATCTAAATGATGACACAGTAAATAACTGAATATACATAACTGGGGTAAGGAAAGAGGTAAGCAAACAGAGTTTGCTGCCTTAGCCACCATGCATGTTCCAAATGTAAGGGCCACTGATACTCCCACCAGTCATACCCACTGAATCTCAAGCACTTAGCCAGTACCATACAGATATATATTCAACAAATGCTTATTATATCTCTTATGTGCCCAATACCCTGCTGGGATACAGAAGTAAGACATACTGGTCCTTCTGATAGACTGTTTAATGGCCAAGGATTCTTCCCATCTGAGGATCCATTCACCTTTCAAATGTGATTTTGCAATATGTCTGTGTCTCCACTCTCTTGAACTGGGCTGGCCTTGTGAATTGCTCTAATCCACAGAATGTGGTAGAAGGGATGTGATAGTTCTGGAACTCAGGCCTCAAAAGGGCCTGTGGCTTCTGCTTTCCTTTTTCAGGACACCGCCCTGAGAACAGTATGAAAGTAAGATGATCTACCTTACTGGAGGATGAAAGGGCATGTAGAAGAGAACTGAGACACCAACCGCCAACAGCCAGCGCCAATTGTCAGAAATGTGAAGGAAGACATCAGGACTTTCTAGCCTGACCACCCTTCTAGCGGCTACGAAAGCAAGCCCAGCTGATCCAGTAGAGGAACTGCCTAACCAACTCACAGAACTGTGAGAAATAATAAAGCATTGTTTTAAGCCACTTAGTTTGGAGGGTGGGGTGTTATGCCACTAGAGATAATCAATACAGAAACTGATACCTAAAAAAGAGGCTTGCTGGCCTAGCAAAAACCCAAAGCACTGACTTTGGGACTGGCAGGTGAGCAGAGGTTAGAAAGACAATGAAGAAACTATTAGTGAAGACTAGAGAAGTGCTATAGGAAGTTGCTATAGGAGTCGCTACAGGAGTCTGGACAAAAGAGAACCATGTAGCTCAGTGGTATGATAACTGGCAACCTGCAGTAACTTGGAAGACAGAAAATACACCTAATGAACTTATAGTTATGGCTTAGGAGTTTTCCAGGAGGAATGTTGAAGAAAATATCAAATGGAAGTTTTTAGCTGCATATGATAAAGTGTGGAGAGAAAGAGGGCTTCCCAGGTGGTGCTAGTGGTAAAGAACCTATGTGCCAGTGCAGGAGACATAAGAGACTCAGGTTAGGTCCCTGGAGGAGGACATGGCAACCCACTCTAGTATTCTTGCCTGGAGAACACTCATGGACAGAGAAGTCTGGCAGGCTACAGTTATAGGGTCGCATAGAGTTGCATATGACTGAAGCAACTTAGCACACACACACAGAGAAAGAAATAAGATAAAGAAAGAACTTTTAGCTAGACAAAAGAACTTCTAAGAATCTCAAGGGCATTTTTCCATAGTAGCCTGAGCCACCCAAAGTAGAGAAAGGCCTATTTGAAAAATAATCATTGATGTGGTTTTGGAACATGAAATGAACTCAATCAGATTCACAGGAAACCCATGAATATTTCTGAAATAATTGTATCACTGAGAGTACCACCAGCTTGACCTATGGAGGCAGTTTCAAACACAAAGGAGCCTCTGGGGCCTCAATTTCTCTTATGCTGGAAACAGGCTATGAAAGCTACTCAGCTGCAAATATGGGCTACGTCTCATTGAAAAGGAAGACTTCTCAGCAGGGCCAAGAACCCAGGTGGCACAGCCCAGAGCCAAGACGAACATGGCATAGAACACACACAGAGGAGTAAAACCAGACCTTAATCAAGGCATATTTCATATCTCAGAGTAGGAGCCTTGCTAATGTATAACCAGGTGGCTTTCAGAACTGCTATGGACTAGTGACTGCTATGGAGAAGGCAATGGCACCCCACTCTAGTACTCTTACATGCAAAATCCCATGGATGGAGGAGCCTGATGGGCTGCAGTCCATGGGGTTGTGAAGAGTCGGACGTGACTGAGTAACTTCCCTTTCACTTTTCACTTTCACGCATTGGAGAAGGAAATGACAACTCACCCCAGTGTTCTTGGCTAGAGAATCCCAGGGACGGCGGAGCCTGGTCGGCTGCCGTCTATGGCGTCGCACAGAGTCGGACACGACTGAAGCGACTTAATAGCAGCAGCAGCAGTGACTGCTATGTACCAATTTCTCCTCTTTTGGAACAGGAGTATCTATTGTGGTTTGTGTGCATCCACAGTTGTTCAGTCGTGTCTGACTCTTTCTGACCCCATGGACTGTAGCCTGCCAGGCTCCTCAGTCCATGAAATTTCCCAGGCAAGAATACTGGAGTGGGTTGCCATTTCCTTTTCTAGGGGATCTTCTCAACCCAGAGATCAAGTCCAAATCTCCTGCACTAGTAGGTGGATTCTTTACCTCTGAGCCACCTGGGATTCTGTTCCTATCTCACCACTGCTTACTGGATGCATGTGTGGGCCAATGTGTGTTCTTGTTGACTGTTCTCTGAATCAGAAAGATTCATGGGGAATCTCACACAGGTCTCAAGATCCCAGACTTCAAACTTGATGTGTTAACTGGGATGAGATTTTTGGGTCCTAAAGATAAGGGGTAAAACATTTTACATGTGGGAGAAATGTGAATAATCTGTGGCCAAAAAGTAACTGTGATAGATTGTTTAATAGCCAAAAATTAGTCCCATCTTAGTATGCAAAGATGGATTCTATTTCTTTATGTTATTTAGTCTGGGATGGTCATACAACTTGCTTTGATCAACAAAATGTGGTGTGCACATTCTTGAGCCTATTCCTCAAGAAGTCTTATAGCTTTTTCTTGTGCTTTGTTAGAATGATGTCCAAGACCACTGTGTAAGGAAGCCAGTCTAGCCTATGGGAGGATGAAAGGCCATGTAAAAGAGTCAAGGAATCCCAGCTGACAGCCACTATCAACTGCCAGATATTCAAGTCAGTCCATCTTAGACCAACCAATTCAGCTGACCTTGACCTGAATGTAGCCACACGAGTGAGTGTAGATGATGCCTGAAGAGGAACTGCAAGACCCACCCACAGAATATTGTAAATCACTTAGTTTTAGGGTAGTCTGTTACACAGCATTAGATAACTGATGCAATCCTGATTTTACAGGTTGTATAGTCTAGTGGAAAAAACAGACAAGTAAGCCAGTAATCCACTAACAGTGCAAGGTGATGATCTTTACATTAAGGATGCACAGGAAAGCTGTGGGAGCACACAGAAGGGAAAAAAAAGCTTCATTTGGTGGGAATGCATGAGTGTCAGAGGAAGGAGCATTCACTCTGAGAGCTAAAACATAAGAGGCATTTTAATTAACATGGGTAAGGGGACTGCTATATAATGATCCCATGCGAAGAAAGAATTTGAGGAAATACAACAGGAAGGGAAGAAAAGAGAAACAGAAAAAATAAACAAAATAAATGATACAGTGGCAGACTTAAGTGCTGACATAATTACCTTAAATGTAAATGGTCTACATAATATGAAACAAAAGAGCCCACAGTCCATGGGTTAGCGCTGAATCGCAAGGCAATACACTTACCATTTGGTTTTCTGGGTTCTGTTCTCTGCAAGTCTGAGGAGAGCTGCTGCTCCTTCTGGGGGGCTCTGCTTGGAGACCCTCTACCTGGAGATCGTCTGCAGGCTTTCCGCTCAGGGCCTTGGGCCTTGTCGCTGCAGGGGGGCTGTTTGCTGGGGGCCCGGCTCTGTCTGTGGGGCTCAGCTTGGGTTCTGGGCAGACAGAGAGGAGCATGGGGTCTGCAGGAATCTGGGCTTAGCCTTCCTTTCTGCTGTTCTGCCTCTCTTCGCTTGTTTTCTTCTTCTCGTTTCCTGGGAACAAAACCAAGGGCAGAGAGGAAAAAACTCAGAGCGTTACCTATTCAAGTATTCCTGAGTGAGATTTGATTTTTAAAAGGAGCTACCACAACACAGGGGGGATTTGGTAATTCACAATTTCACAGATTCCTGACTTTTCTATCTGAAAGGATGATGGAGCTGGAAAGAACCTTATAGTTCAACCTGTGCCCAGCGGGGACACACATGACATGAAACTGTTTGCTGAGATACAGCAGGATCCCACGGTTTGTGTCCCCAAGCTAGTGATCCCTGGAGCTGTAACTACACTCTTTTCTCCTGTTCCAGAAAGTACATCAGAACGCAACTGAGAATGATAAGCAGAGGGATAACCTTTAATCTTCTATTCACTAAAAAGACCACTGGCAAACCTTAACGATGACGTGAAAAAATACGCAAATAGACCTTGAGTAAGTCACTTTCCTGTCGAAGACCCAACTTCTCCAGGTCTAAGGCTTGTAGGACAGCTCGTGTGCGTGCGCATGTGTGCTCAGTTTTGTCTGACTCTTTGCAACCCCAAGGATTGTAGCCCGCCAGACTCCTTTGTCATGGAGTTTTCCAGGCAAGAATACTGGAGTGGGTTGTCATTTCCTGCCTCAGGGGATCTTCCTGAGCTAGGGATTGAGCCTAAATCTCTTGCATCTCCTGCATTGGCAGGTGGATTCTTTACCATTAGTGCCACCTGAGAAGCGCTTATATGATAGCTAATAATCCTGAACTGATTTAAGAGTCTGTTTGGATGTCTTGTGAAAGCCCCAGTGGCTCAAATGGTAAAGAATCTGCCTTCAAAGCAGGAGACTAAGGTTTGATCCCTGGGTCAAAAAGATCCCTTGGAGAAGGAAATGGTTACCCACTCCAGTATTCTTTCCTGGAGAATGCCATGGACAGAGGAGCCTGGCAGGTTGCAGTCCATGGGGTCACAAAGAGCCAGACACGACTGAGTGACCAATAGTTTTTTACTTTTCACTTTTGGAATGTCTTGATAAAATCAGGGCTATGTTTTATAATGAGATGGAGAGATTTCTTTTATCAGAGTATCTGGTATCAGGGTCCCTCTTAGTTGGGGGCCTTGTTTACACAAATATTTTAATAAGCTTGAGGACAGGATTGAGTGCTGGTAGAAGAGACCCTCAGGGCCTAGGTGATGACTGACTTTGAGGCTCCAGAGAAGAGGCCTGATCTCTTAGGATACAAAGAATTTATTTGTAGTTCCTGACAGGGAGGGAAGAGATGAAGAACAAGAGAGAGAATGGAGGAGGAAGAGGAAATGAAAGACTGGGTACCGCATGGAGCAAGAGTGGGACAGAGAATCCGCCCAGGGTGAGGGGACAGCCAAGGACTTTAGATCCGTGATTCACATACTTTAAGGAATGGGATCTCCTGGGATCTTGGTAAAACCTAGATGCTGACTTGCCAGGCCTGGGGTCGGGCTCAAGATATTGTATTTCTATCAAGCACCCAGGTCATACAGGTACTATAGGGCCTCTGACCACACCCTGAGAAGCAAAGCTTAAGAGAACAGGCAAGTCTCATGCAGACTGTTAACTATCCTCAGGTGCACTGTTAATTATACCATTATGGGATATGAAATGGGAATCTTCCTGATGACACCAGTTTTCTGGAAGGTCCCATGCTCATACATGCCTTTTCATAAGCAACATGAAAGTTGCAGGGCTAAGGTCCCAGACATAGAAGCAAGAGCTGAGACAGAGACCCCAAGCCCCCAGGAAGTCACAGAATTCAGATTTCCACAGACTGTGCAATGTGAAGCAAAGCTTATTTATATCTCAAGGGACAGGGAAGACCAGATGACAGATACCTGAGTCACACTTAAACAGAAAGCCTGGTCAACCCAACTCCCCTTCTGAAGGTCTCTTGGCCTGTGTTGTGAAGCCCTCCTGCTAGGTTCCCACTGGGTGCCACCCCAGAGACAGTGCTCCGGTGGGTCGTGCTGACTCCAGTGCAGCTCGAACGTTCTCATTCAGCTGTAGTCTTGTTACAGGCCTCTCAAAGCACTGACACTGGCATATGCTGCACTGCAATCGACAGGCGAGCCGGAGAGCCTGTCATCCTCAGTGCCTGCGATTCACACGGGCGGTGCCGTTTCAGGGCGATTCGTCTGGGAGAAGCCTGCTTTCAGAAGAAGGTGGAAGTATCTGGGTGGCAGAGGTGCTGCTAATTGATAACAGCCTTGCTCCTGGCAGGGTGGTGGGGAGCTGCTCTCTTTACGAGGCTGGATGAGAATGTTGGTCCTGCAGACAGACAGGCGTGTGGGGTTGCCCAGCTTGGCACCTGCGTGGATATATCACTGCCATCAACGGGGCCTTTGAGGTGATAACCTAGACTTTGTTATTTGAGCAGTCATTTATTTCGCTTTGTTTTAGGAGACCAAACAGCTCTCCTTTTCAATTCCAAGAAGCCGCTGTACAATTAGCCCTGGGGGGGCAAACTTTGTCACTGCAGACCTTTCTGGGCCTCCCACGAGGACAGCCATGGGACAAACAGGGGACCCAGCCTTTCAGAGCGATCAGGCTGGCCAGCACGTGGGGAGCTCAGCCTTTCAGAGTGATCAGGCTGGCCAGCACATGGGGAGCGCTGCCTTTTTAAGACTCCTCTGGAGGGGGAGGTTTGCAAAGGGGTTGGTTTTTCATTGTGGTAGAACTCAGTAAGCCGGGAGAAAGAATGTAACCAGGAAAATATATAATTACACCCTCAGCTGGTGAACAGAATTAATGTTTTTCAAAAACTGATGCATTTTGCACTTTAAAAAATCTTTCAATGCACACATTCCACAAATGTGCATTTCACGAGAGCTGTGGTTCTTGATGTAAAAGTTGTGATCCTGAGGAGAAGGAGGGGGGATTAAAACTAGGAATTATGCCTGACCTGCATCCTATTTTATCTATACTGCCTCCTTGAAACAAAAAGCAACAACCACCACAATCACCACAATCACCACAACCACCACCACAGAGACACACACACAGGAAACAGCTCCTGAGAACAGAACATGATCCTGTGTGTGTGTGTGTGTGTGTGTGTGTGTGTGTGTGTGTTAGTTGCCCTGGGGAAAAAAGGTCCAGAACCACTGCTTAGAGTCTAAGATGCTGAAAGAATCTCAGTTCACTGAGGCCAGGCTCTTATTTGCCAGATAAGGAAACTGAGGCAGAGAGCTTAGTGACTTGCCTAATGTTACATGCAAAACTATATACAGAGCTGAGCTGGACTTGGCAGCTTTACTTCGTCCTGTAAAATTCACCTCACAAAATCAATTTTTAAGAATTTCAATCTTCTTCTATCATGTAAAAAATGAACTGAGTCATAAGAAGAAAGTGGCAACACCACATCAAAGTGACCATTAACAGCACTTCAAGTTAGCTTCTAGCTTAGCTTTTAGTCCTGAACTCTTAGAATCAATAATTATCCTAAAATTTCAGTGTGTTTTCTCTGACTAACTTATTGCAGAATGTCAAAGATCTTTAATCTTCAGGATGGGCCATGCTATACACTTGACCTATTTTTGTAAAGTTCAGGAAACAAATAAAAGAGGACAAACTAAAGTTATTCTACTTTACATGAAATCTTAAAGAGGAAAAAAAACCCTGGCCATGACACAGCAAGCAACATTTTAGCTGGAAATTTATTAAGATGGCAGAATCTTAACCAGTCCCACATTTTCCTCCCCTTTTTCTCTAAGGGAAATCAGCCAGACAACAGCTTCTGATGGGCCACCAATTAGTCTGGCTTGTACTGTCTTTCTAGAGCAATTTGAACCACTCCCTAGAGGCTCACAGTATAAAAATGTGAGAAAGCCAACCAGGGATCATCAGATCTCTGACATCTGCTTCAGGTGCTGTCCACCACAGGGTGAAGAGGGTCTCCAAAGGATGGGCTAGAGGAACGGGGGTTGTTTCCCCCAGAGGAAAAAAGACCAGAGGCGTACTTTGCTGGTGCAAATCTCTGAAGGGCTGTAGTGGGGCAGAGATATACCCTGGAACTCTCCCAAGACAGATCTAAGACCCAAGGGAGAGGACTTGACAAATGAGTAGCCGAGATGACAACAGCAAAAAAAAAAAAGAAAAAAGGCTGATAAGAAACCAAGTGAGCTCTGCACTGTGGCAGTTATCATCATAGCCAATGAGGTTTATCCGAGCTGCAGTTATTGCTAATTGAAAACTTTTCCAAGGAACGAATGACCTAGAGTTGGACCTAGAGTCCAACTTGGATGGACCTAGAGTGAAGTCAGAAGGAGAAAAACGAATACTGTATATGAATGCATATATATGAAATCTAGAAAAACAGTACTGATGAACCTATTTATAAGGAAGAAACGGAGAGGCAGATACAGAGAACAGACTTGTGGGTATAGTGCGGAAAAGAGAGGGTAGGGTAGAATTGAGAAAGTACCAGTGACAGATATAGACTATCATGTGTAAAACAGAGTTACTGGGAAGCTGCCATAGAACACAAGGAGCACAGCCCAGCTCTCTGTGATGACCTAGAGGGGTGGGATGAGAGAGGAGAGGGAGGCTCAAGAGGGAGAGGAGAAATGTGTAGTTGTGACTAATTCCCCTTATTGTGTGGTGGAGGCCAACACAACATTGTAAAGCAATTATCCTCAATAAAAAAAAGAAGAAGGAAAAAAGAAACCAAAATATCAAAAGATTGCTTGTCGTGCAGAGAACTAGGTCAAGGGCAGTAACTTCAACGACTTGAATGTTCCACAGCTTCAGCATCTCAGCATTGGAGGCATCTGTTTGCACAACACAGCACATTCTTGCCTCTGGGTCTGGAAAGTTTAAGTCCTGGAAGTTGATGGAGTTTTTTTTTCCCTACCCCACTGTGTGGCTTCCACAGAGAGTTGTATTAATAGTTGTCCAGTTTCATCAAAAAGAAAGCAATTCTGCCAGACACCACAGAAATAAAGCAGCTCATTCTCATTCATGAGTACTCAAGTTGCCAGTGCCATGAATACAGGACTAAGAGAGGTTTGAGAGATGTGATTAAAATGGTTTCCACAGAAAAGGAAGGTTAAGTTAGCGTGTCCTGCTGTTGCACTGATTACACCTGCATTTGCCCTGGTGACTTTCTTGGTCATAGTCCTGGTGTAGGCTTGGGGCCAACTAATTTTCTTAACTTTCTCAAGGATTTGGGAGGATACTGGTATGCTCTGCTAGGTTAGCTCTGAGTCATAAGAAGATTTTTCCTGAACCATGTTGCAGAATTGATGGTGGCAGCTTGGTGCCACTCTCTTAACAGCCATTGGAGACAACATGCACAGCTGAGTGAGCACTGGGTTAAGACAAAAGCTGATGGGGGGCCTGGTGACCTTTGGCACCAACAGTTACATATTGCATATAAGTCAGAGAAAAGAAGCAGGGCCCTTCCATGCCAGCCTATCAGATAGTGCTAGGATCTGGAGAGCCTACTGCACAAGCATGGCTGGGGGTTGTTCCCCAGAACCAAGCCATGGCAGGAACCCTGGCTTAGGGTAAGACTGAGATCCATGTGCCAACCTCCTCCCTTACTAGCTGAGTGATTTCAGGCAAGTTAATCGGTGTTACCATCCCCTGCATGAAATGAGTTTAAGGACAGTTGCCTTGTTTACTTTACTGAGTTATTGTAAGGGTTTAATGTACAAGAATTTTGTAAACTGTAAAGCACTATATCAATATAAGTAATCATTTTTATTTTATTGACAGGTAAAGCTGTTAAGCTGTCACTGGTTCTGGCTGTAAGTGAAGAAATGTGGGTGTGGCATGAATGCCTCACCATCTAGGAGTTACAGGGCTGGGCCTGATGATATTTTCAGGAAATGCTCATTGTTGAAACCACACAACCCCTTTTTCTGTAGAAGCCATATTAATCACATCTCTCAAGCCTCTCTTGCGTGTGTGTTAAGTCACTTCAGTCATGTCCAACTTTTTATGACCCTATGGACTGTAGCCTGCCAGGCTCCACTGTCCATGTGATTCTCCAGGCAAGAATACTGGAGTGGGTTCCCATTTTCTCCTCCAGGGGATCTTCCCAACCCAGGGATCGAACCTGGATCTCCTGCTTTGCAGGCAGATTCTTTATTATTACATGCTTGCTATTAAAAAGCAGAGACATCACTTCGCTGACAAAGGTCCATATAGTGAAAGCTATGGTTTTTCCATAGTCACACAGGGATATTGGAGAAGGAAATGGACACTCACTGTAGTATTCTTGCCTGGAAAATCCCATGGACAGAGGAGCCTGGTGGGCTACAGTCTAAGGGGCCGCAAAGAGTCAGACATTGCTGACCAAGTAAGAACATAGGGATATGAGAGTTGGACCATAAAGAAGGCTGAGCACCAAAGAATTGGTGCCTTCGAATTGTGGTGCCAGAGAAGCCTCTTGAGAATCCACTGGGCAACAAAGAGTAAAACCAGTCAATCCTAAAGGAAATCAACCCTGAATATTCACTGGGAGGACTAAGGCTGAAGCTCCAACACTTTGGTCACCTGATGCAAAGAGCCAACTCACTGGAAAAGACTCTGATGCTAGGAAAGACTGAGGGCAGGAGGAGAAGATGGTGACAGAGGATGAGATGATTGGATGTTATCACCAATTCAATGGACATGAATTTGAACAAACTCTGATGGTGGAGTATAGAGGAGCCTGACATGCTACAGTCCATGGGATCGCAAAGAGTCAGACAGGACTTAGTGACTGAAGAACAAGAAACATATCAAAGGCTTTAAGTCACTAGAAGTATGGAGGTACCTAACACAATCCCTGCTCTCCAGGAACTGACAATCTAGTTGGGAAATCAGACCCATACCTCCTGCAGATGCTGAATTCGAGATATGATGCATGCTAAAACAGAAGTATTAACCCAGAGCTGGGGGTTGGGGATATGGGAGACTAATTAAACTGGAAGATAATAAAAAGGTTACATAGAAATAATGTCAAAGTTAGAAAGGAGGGAAGTGAGAGAAGGTTATTTCAGGCAGACAGAGGGCACAGCTCTCATAGAATCTTTGACTCAGAAGAGATCTGAGAGCCCGGCTCTTTTATATAGTTTTTAAAATTCCTTATATATTTATCCTGGAGAGATGATAATTCAATTTCTCCTGGAACATTTCCAGTGAGAGGAAACTGATTACCTCAGAAGACAGAAAAGGTTTGGCTCTAACCTTTTCGGTTGGTACTGCACTGGATGGGGGGTGAGGGGGGAGGGTCTGTCAGATTCTATCTCTTCATTGTTGCTGAAGCACAGGCTTAGTAATATTTGGTCTTTGACTTCCTCTCAAGGGAATAAGAAAATGTCATGCGTTTTAGGACCTTTGACTTATAGAATGTTATAGCTGGAAGGAACCTTAGATATCATTTAGTCCAATTAAAAAAAAAATCTTTCTGTGATTCATGAACCATCTTAGAGAATGTGATAAAAATCTATAGATCCTCTCCTCCCACCAAATGTACATGCGCTCATAACATACAAAATACTGCCTACAGTTTCAGGGCATTCATGGAGCCCCAAAACCTGTCCCGAACTAAAAAATTTTCTTTTCATTGAGAAACTGAGGCTCAGAGAAGTGGAATAGCATGGAGTGGAATGATGGAAGTGTTCTCACGCATCAGACCACAGGCGAGCAGAAGATTCAGAACTAAAGGTCAACCCTGAAGAAAGGCACTGACAAACGGAAGATGTTTGGGGAGCAGGCTGCAAGGGGATCTATTACAAAGTGAGAAGGAGAGCTGGAGTCGGAGTGCGAGTATCAGGAGCACCTTCTTTAATTATCTGGAAGTTGGTTTATGGAAGAGGATTTAGACTTTTCTCTTTTGCTTCAAGGGGCAGCTCAAGATCAAAAGGGAGAAAAGAACGCCTGCCAACAGTGTGACACTCAGTCACGTCAGATTCTTTGTGACCCCATGGACTGTAGCCCACCAGGCTCCTCTGTCCATGGGGTTCTCCAGGCAAGAACACTGGCAACAGAACTGTCCACTAGTGAAATGTGCTGCCTTAGAGGCACAGAACTCCTTGTCACTTGACTTTTTGAGGACACAGAACAACCTCCCATTAAAGGAACTTGAGCATCATGAGAGCTTGAACTGGGTGACCCAAACTGGATTTGATTACATAACTCTAAGAGACAGAGTCTCATACACTAGTCAGAAAGAAGCTCAGGTCTCCCAAAAGCGTGGGGGTGTAAGGAAAGCTGTAAGTGAGGAAGTGAAGAAAGTTCAAGACGATTGAGATGTCAGGGGTGAGGGTGGGAGGGTGGAATTAGTGGAGAGAAAGGTGAGACTTGGAGATATAAGCACAAGTAAAATGTTACAGGGTCTGACGTAGCATCACGAATGACGCCTGTGTAGAGTGGTGGGACAGAAGGATTGACACAAAAGGACATTTCAGAAAGAGGAATTAGCACAACTGGTGGTGGCAGCACTAGCAGGGAGATCAGGAGGTGAAAAGAGAGACAGCTGTGGTGACGCGTTGCACGGTTCACACAGTGAGCCTGAAGTGACAGGGACAACAGGGCATGCAAATGGAAGTGTCCAAAGATCTGACGCAGTGGCAAGTAACAAAGGACAGCAAAGTGGAAGTGCCCGGTGGAGAGCTGATGATCTAGGATTAGAGTTCCAGGAGATTAAGATGTCAGAGAGATGAAGGGTTTATCTGCAAAGATAAAGTAATTTAAGTTTTAAGAGAAGATGTATTTTCAATGAAAAAAATATGGCAAGGAAAGAAGTCTAAGGGGCTAGCCTGTAGCGCTGACTTCAACGTGGTGGTGGTATAATTGAAAAGATGTACGAAGGGAGAGTTCAGAAAGAGAGGGGATCTGAGCTTAGAGAGTGAACAAAAACCCAGCAAAAAGGAAGCTTCAGGGAAAAAGAGCGATCAACATAAACACAGTCCTATTTTCATGTGCATTCAGCTCTGTGCTTTGGCAGGTAGATTACAGTAGTGTTCATTTTGGCAACACAGTGGAGGTGTAGTATGAGTTATAAAGTGCTTTTAAATGGATTATAGGTATTTCCTAAAAAAAAAAAAAAGCAAAAAGCCTTAGAAAATATGACTACAACTTCTCTCTCTATCAATTTCTCTGCCAGCAAAATAGAAATCACTTTAAGTTTAATCTTTGACACCCTTACTTTAAGGAAGGTGATTTCTGCCATCCTAACATGAGAAGCTGGGGAGGGTATGTTGAGGCAACGTGATGTGTCTGGGCTGTCTTAGTCAATGAGGTGGCAGCAGCAAAGGCTAAATTTCACATTCTGATTTCTGTTGCTTAAAACCAAATTCAAAACCAAAATGAAACACTGACTCACATTTTCAGGAATAACTTTTGAGAAATAAAATGAACACAAATTAAATCAGTAATCCTCAACTCAACCATTTCTCTTGGAGATCTATGCTACAATGACTATTAGGAGGTGATGGTTAAGAAGTGTTAAGAAACTCATTTACTCCCAATAATGATGACCCATAAAGGGAAGACTGTGACTGAGAAAAACTAAAGGAAGCTAACATTTTCAGTTTTGGTAATTTCAGTGATTATCACAGGAAACACAGCTCCCATTTACAATTTTTTTAACAATCAATTTCAGAAACTAAGAGTTAAGAACAGGGCTTCCCTCATGGCTCAGTGGTAAAGAATCTGCCTGCCAATGGGTTTGATCCTTGATCTGGGAAGATCCTACATGCTGTGGAGCAACTAAGCCTGTGTGCCACAACTATTGAGCTTGAGCTCTAGCACCCAGGAGCCACAACTACTGAAGCCCATGCATCCTTAAGCCCCTGCTCTGCAACAAGAGAAGCCATCTCAAAAAGAAGTCTGTGCACCACAAAAAGAGTAGCCCACCTCCCCGCAACTAGAGAAAAAGCCGCATAGTAAGGAAGACCCAGCACAGCCACACACACACACACACACACACACACATACACAATCTTCCTGTGATCTTTATCATCAGATGTTTTGGTTTTATACCTGCTAATGCAATACTCTCTTGCTATTTAAAATACCCAACATATGTATAACAGAAAAGCCAAACAAAAACATAATCTAAAATCAATCACTCACAGTGAAAACAATCACAATGTATAATAAACTTCCTGGGTGGCTCAGATGGTAATGCATCTGCCTGCAATGCAGGAGACCCAGGTTTGATCCCTGGGTCAGGGAAGATCCCCTGGAGAAGGAAATGGCAACCCACTCCACTGTCCTTGCTGGGAAAATCCCATGGACAGAGAATTCTGGTGAGCTACAGTCCACAGGGTCTCAGATATAGCTGAGCAACTAACAGTTTCAGATTTATAACAGGCACAAATGACTATTTCACACACTATATCATTACCCAAACAAGTGTGAGGTCCTCGAAGCAAGTACTATTTTCTCCTTAGGCTCAAGTCAAGAGTGTTGTATGTGCAGTAAGAATTCAATCAGTATTTCTGGAATAAATTGCATTAGTTAGTAGGGATTTTTTCAGGAATTGGTAGGGGAGAGCAAGTTATTTATACAAGTTGGTTGCTTTAATCAAATCAAAACTAGACCTATATTTGTCTAGTAGAAGCAGGCTAGACATTGGCGTGAGTTTCTCTTGAAAGCAGGAAGGGTGAGAGGATCAGATACTCCTTTGTGGCTCACTGCAGGCAGGGCCCTCACCCCCAGCTCCTCGCCATGGGTGGGTATGGCAGTGATGTCTCCCAGAGTTAGAACCCTGAGCACTAACCTAGAGGAACAGCCACCAAGTGGAGACAAGGCCGTGGTCCTTCCTGTTGGCCTCAGTCCCCTGAAGGACTGGTGAGCAGAAGTGGGGAGGTGACGTGGATGTAGGGATCACAGTTACTTCAGATTCCCTCCTGGTTCCCTCTCCTGGCCACTCCCACCACCGTGCCCCCTTCCACGCTGATGCCTGAGTTGTGAGAACACAGTCTCTAGAGCTCACACTTACTTGGCAGCAGCATCCTTTCTCAACTGCTCATGCTTCATGAGGAGATTTTTCCGGTCTCGGAAAGCTTTTCGGACCTTGTACCCTTTGTAGACGGCCTGGATCTTGAAAGCAGCGATGTCCTGTATAGCTGCGATGGACAGGGCACCATGCTCCAACATGAACTGGATCACTTCATGACGCTCCCCAAGCAGAGCATAATCCAGGGGGGTGTACCTGAAGTAGGGAGATTTTTTTTTTAAGTGTTGTAAGGTAACCCTGCTTATTTAACTTACATGCACAGTACATCATGAGAAACGCTGGGCTGGAAGAAGCACAAGCTGGAATCAAGATTGCCGGGAGAAATATCAATGACCTCAGATACACAGATGACACCACCCTTATGGTAGAAAGTGAAGAGGAACTAAAAAGCCTCTTGATGAAAGTGAAAGAGGAGAGTGAAAAAGTGGGCTTAAAGCTCAACATTCAGAAAACGAAGATCATGGCATCTGGTCCCATCACTTCATGGGAAATAGATGGGGAAACAGTGGAAACAGTGGCAGACTTTATTTTGAGGGGCTCCAAAATCACTGCAGATGGTGACTGCAGCCATGAAATTAAAAGATGCTTACTCCTTGGAAGGAAAGTTATGACCAACCTAGATAGCATATTGAAAAGCAAAGACATTACTTTGCCAACAAAGGTCCGTCTAGTCAAGGCTATGGTTTTTCCAGTGGTCATGTATGGATGTGAGAGTTGGACTGTGAAGAAAGCTGAGCACCAAAGAATTGCTGCTTTTGAACTGTGGTGTTGGAGAAGACTCTTGAGAGTCCCTTGGACTGCAAGGAGATCCAACCAGTCCATTCTGAAGGAGATCAACCCTGGGTGTTCTTTGGAAGGAATGATGCTAAAGCTGAAACTCCAGTACTTTGGCCACCTCATGCGAAGAACTGACTCATTGGAAAAGACTCTGATGCTGGGAAGGATTGGGGGCAGGAGGAAAAAGGGGATGACAGAGGATGAGATGGCTGGATGGCATCACCGACTCGATGGACGTGAGTTTGAGTGAACTCTGGGAGATGGTGATGGACAGGGAGGCCTGGCGTGCTATGATTCATGGGGTCGCAAAGAGTCGGACACGACTGAGCAACTGAACTGAACTGAACTGAACTGAAGGTAATTCAGAGCACAGTTAAACTGGTGACATTATGCAGTAGGAGGAAACCTCATTCTAAGATGTGGAATACTCCTCAGGCATGGCTATCTTCTGTCCTCCAGGGCTGTTCCTTTTTCTCTGAGGAGCACAGAACAAGGGTGGAGCTGGTATCTGGTGTTTTGCACTGCTGACCATGTCTATTCCTCAGTTTTGCTCACTTTCTCACAAATTAGGGGCTTTGAGAATATATGATCACTTTTCTTCCTCCCCATGTTCTAAGTAAGTCCTTAATCCTATCTAAAAAACACTGCAAATAATATTCTGTGAGGTTCCTAAGTTTGAGCCCATGATTACCGATAGTTAATGTTTATGAAATGAAAAATATATCTCCAAATGGAGAGAGTCAGTCTGTGAGAAGAATGGCCCTTTAAATCCCTGCAGAAATGATGGATTATTAAACAAGTTGGGACAACTGTACGGTCATCTGGGAAAACAAAAAAAAAAAAGATTCTTACATTACTTTCACTCCAAAATGAATACTGGATGAAGTAATGATCTAAATTTTTTTTTTTAAGGGAATTCCCTGGTGGTCCAGTGGTTAGGACTCCTTGTTCTCACTGCTGAGGGCCAACGTTCAATTCCTACTTGGGGAATTAAGATCCCATAAGCTTCATGGTGTGGCCAAAAAAAAAAAACCATGAAAGCAGAAGAAAAAAATCATGGACAATTTTTAAAAATATTGGAGTGGGAAGTTTTTTCCAAAGAAAGATACAGAATGCAGAAACCTTAAGGTTGATAAATCCAAGTACATAAAAATAACATTGGGCAAAAACACCAATAACAAAGATAAAAGATAGTTCTTCAAACAGGAAATACTAGGGGCTGCTAGCATATAAAAATATGTTCAATGTCACTCATTTAAGAGAAATACAATTTAAGACTAATATGAGTGAGCACTTTAACCTAAAGATTAAAGAGGGAGACAGGCTCTCTACATACTAGGGAGGCAATCCAGCAATATATTTCACAATTATTCATGTATCTGCCCTCTGCTATAGCCTTTTCACTTATGGGCATTCACCCAATAGATCTGCTCTCCTCTGAAGTGCTTTATGTATAAGGATATTCACAGAAGCACAGTTTGAAATAGTAAAACAATGGAAACAACCTCAATTCCATCAACAGTGAAAGTCATTTAGTCATGTCCGACCCTTTGCAACCCCATGGATTATACATTCCATGGATTTCTCCAGGCCAGAATACTGGAGTAGATAGCCGTTCCCTTCTCCCGGGGGATCTTCCCACCCCAGGGATTGAACCCAGGTCTCCCGCATGGCAGGCAGCAGATTCTTTACCAGCTGAGCCACCAGGGAAGCCCAAGAAAACTGGCATGGGTAGCCTATCCCTTCTCTAGCAGATCTTTCTGACCCAGGAATCAAACTGGAGTATCCTGCACTCAGGCAAATTCTTTACCAGCTGAGCTACCAGAGAAGCCCTCCATCAATATAGGACTGGTTAAATAAAGTAGAGGCCATCCCATCATAAAGTCATCTGCATAAAGCAGCCATTATTGTGTACATGAATAAATAAGGAAAAATCACCAGGATGACTTGTTCAGTGAAGGGAAAAAGAAAAAGTAAGAAACCAGAACAGTATTATGATGTGCTTCACTGATATAAAAAGAATATATCGCTCTATGCTCACCTATGTAAAATACTGATATAACTCTCTAAAAGTTTCCCAAGAAAATGTGACAGTGATGTCTCTGAGGAGGAAGCTAGCTGTCTCAGAGGCAGGGATAGGACGGATATTTAGTTTTACTAAATGCCCTTTTACGCTTTTTAAATTTTCTACAGTGTACATACCTTTTTGATAAGCGTATTATTTAGAAAAGATGGGCATTATTATTATCATAGAGTTATATATTAGAATTTCAACTGACTACTTTCTAGATCTGTGATTTTAGGCAGATTCTTTTAAAAAATACATCTTCTCTATTTTTGGAATATAAAACAAACCAGATAAATATACAGAAGAAAATAACAGTCATCTACACTCTCACTCTCAGACTTAACCACTGTTAATATCTTGGGAAGTATGTTTCCTTTTTTAAAGAAAAATAATTACTTTGTAAAAATGACACACAGTTTAAGAGTTTAAATGATGTAAAAAGTACTAAAATTTGAGGTAAAGAAAATACCCCCAACCATCCGACTGGGGTAATAACAATGGTTGTCACTTCCTGACCAACTTACGCCCCACTTATCCTCATACAGATTTGGTATGATGAGAGAATAAAATAATCAGTGTGAAGAAGACAGCAGTGTGCCTGGCATGAGGGAAGCAGCTCAAAAAAAGTGAGTGTGATTAGTGCTATTACAGGACACACATTGCAGCGCTTATATGTTGGTGACAGCACTTATCACGAATATTATTTGCACAGACCCAAACTAGCATTTATGACTGCTGAACAACTGCCAGATCAGCCTCCTCTGGATGACTGTCACTGAGTCAGCGCAGTCACTGGTGTTGGAAGGAAATAATCAGCTGATTGATGAGCTGGAAAAATGATCACTATATGGGTGCATGATTAGACTCAGAAAATCAGCCAATGATTATAGAAAAGAAACTCTTCAAAACTCACCTAACAGTCACAGTAAGATACAAAAGGAAGAGGTTTTCAGTAAATGCAAAGGGTAGTTTGGTCACTTTAGTAAGGAGACTCTAAATTCAGAAGCAAGTTCTTGAATGCTAAAATGAATGAACCCCCGTTTTAGGACAGCTTGATCTGCCAATACTGTTTAGAAACCAGAAGGCCATAAAGTAGAGGTGCCTGAATAAACTTTAAAACATTATTTACATGTAAATAGCGTTTTGCAAATTCAGAAGAACTTTTACAAAATCCACTATATCTTCTAAAATGCCTTGCATGACTGTACTTTCCCCAATAGAAAAAATCATCAGAGAACCACTGCAGTGAATTTGACAGATTTAGTTTAACACACTCACTGTATAAATGAATAAACAGACCTGGAAAGATTAAGCAGCATGCTGAAGTCTATGTAACTAGTTACCTGCAAAACCTAGATGGGATTATAATCAGATGTTGCCCTGTTCAGTACAGTAATCCTTCCATAATTCATCTCTCAATCATTGAATATATGTCTCCTACGGAATGAAACTGCTTCTAAATCAATGTGCAAATGACATATGTATTTTTATTAAGCCTGATCATTTTTTCTATAATTATTAATATGTAGTATCTTTCATATAGTATATAAGAAGGATTATCAAAATATGGCTTATGAAAGTGAGGCCCAAGTTATGTGTTTACTTACAAATATGACAAAAAGAAATGACATGGGCATAATATTCCCTAAAGAATGCTGAACCGGAAGTCAGCAGACCTGTGTGTCCCTGGGCATTCTCTTCACTTCTCTGAGTTTCTGTTTCCTCATCTGTAAAAGGTGAAAGGAAGGAGAGAAGAAGAACTAGATTTCTCAGGCTGCTTGTGGATGGAAAGTTGCATTTCAAATATGTTAAATATTTTTATTATAAAAAATCATATTTTTATTATGAGAAGCTTTAAGTATAAACAAAAGTAGAGCAAATAGCACATTAATGCTTTATACACTCATTACCAAATAATTAGCAAAATTTTACTACATTCACTTCATCTACTCCTTTCTTTTTTATTTTTGCTCAAGTATTTTAAAAGCAAATCCCAGAGGAATTCCCTGGTGGATCCAGTGGTCAGCACTCAGAGATTTCACTGCCATGGGCCCAGTTTCAAACCCCTGTGGGGAAAGATCCCACAAGCCATCAATCAATCAAGCAATAAAGCAAATCCCAGACTCTGATCATTTAATCTCTCTGCATTTTAGATTCATCTATAATAAGGTGAACATAATCACAATGCCATTGTATTAACAAAATTAACAGAAATTCCTTAGCAAGATCTAAAGCCTACTCTAAACACACATTTTCCTGATTTTCTTTTAAAAACTGTTTTTTTCCTCTTTTTTTTTTTTTTTTTTACAATTAGTTTCTTCAAATTACTTCTTGGTCAATTTTTTGATTCAAGTAGACACAAACTAAATACCTAGCAAGGTTTTAAGACTAAAGCCTATACTTACTGTTTAGGCAACTGACTGCATTGTGATTATTACTATTGAATCTTTCTTCATCCCAAACTCAACTGAGACACATTCGAGCACTGTGAAGATTCCCATCTATGTCAGAGTATGGCTGTCAGATAGTTATTGACTGAAAGCCAGCACTAGGTGGCAAAAATTATGTCTATACAGAGAACATCAAGCGGTTTGTGTCAATGCATGTGAAGTAAAAATTAACAGTACATTGATGGTAACCAGTCAAGAAACAATGCAGATAAAGACAAGAGACAAGATACAATTGGACTTGCCATGTGGGAATGGTCTGATGGAACAAGTAGAATGCCTAAACTGGAATGTCAATAAACATAAAAGGCAGAGCCAAGTTCTGACATTTGTACATCAAAGTGCATTGCTGATGAAACATTAAAACAGACTGGGATATTGCCACTGTCTCTTTTCATCCATAGACTGGCAAGTACACTTTGGAGGATTTTTCCTTTGGTCTTTTGGTCTGTAATTAATATATGCTTACTCCAGGAGGTGGTAAGTACCTTAATTCATAAGCTTACTTAGGTCTGAAATTCAAAATTCAGCATATAAATAGACATTGAATTACAAAAAATTATTTTTTTATTGTTTCCTAAAAAATAACACTCAGGCAGTAAATGGTTTTATAAAAAATATACTTTATAGAAATATATCATCCCTAATTCTTAGGATTCTTAATCTTTTTCTTCTGCAGGGTTTCAAAGGGAGAAGCCTCTGGCACCCTCACATACCTGTTTTAAGGTCAAATCCTCAGCCTTGAGGATTCTTCTGGCTTTCCAGTTTCCTTAAATGTCCAAATGCCTATCTTCATCTTTTTGGTTCTGCAGTTGTCATTTGACTATAATAGAGATGTGGAGTTCTTTATATAATCACTCTCAAAGTAAGGCACACTAATCTGCTTTATCTAAGTTTGCCTGTGGTCTAGTATTCCACATAAGTTTCTAATGAAGGTATGAATGAGGGTGATGCTACTGGGAGCCTGAAAACACTGATCTGACAATTCACCAGTTATTTACTGAGCATCTACTTTATGAAAAGCACTGTGAGCAATTCAGAGATGACCACGAGTTCTCTACTAAAAGGAAGACAAATTCTATAAAATCATAATAAAAAATGAAATGTGCCAAGGGCTATAAAGATTCACAGTGGGGAGGAGAACATAGTTTGGGACACATGACTGCAGGACCAGGACAATCTTCTTAGATGAGACTGAATTTGAACAGTAGAATGACAAGATTAACAACTATATTAGCGATCTGATTGAGAAAGGTTACTTTGGAAGGTAATGAATTGAATGAGGGAAAGATCAAAGGAAGGAAAACAAGTGAGGAGGCACTGCAATAGTTTCAGAAAGAGGGAGAGAGGGCAAGACAGTGGTGCTGGTGATGAAGTGGAGATGACAGTGTGAACCAAGGAGGAGTGTGAGTCTGAACTATAGATTGAGAACGTACCAGCACCCAGGTGAGTGCTGAAGCCTCAGTGGTTGGTCAGGTTGCCAAAGGAGGTAGGCTGAGAGAATAGATACATTCTCCTTGAAGACTGTTTATATTTGAAACAGAAAAAATGCAACAGAAGCCAAAAGAAATGGAGAAGGACCATGATTAGAAGAGAATCCTAATTCTAAGAGAACTGGGAAAACATACTGTCACAGAAGCTTAGAGAACATACAGGCTCAAGAAGGTGAAGAAGAGGAGTCAACAGAGAGGAGATGCAGAAGGGCCAATGAGGGGCGCAGAGAGGACATCATGTGCTTTATCAACTAGGAATCTGTCAGGGACCATTCAGATGCAGATTTCAGTGTAAATGAGAGGGCGGATGCCAAACTGCAAAGGCATGAATGGTGACAATGAAGAAAAGCAGACAGTGAAGACACTGTGAGAGAAGGCGAAGAAGATAAACCTCAGAGAAAAGAGACTTGGAAAATAAGAGATGGAGGGTACAAATAATGGGGAAAGGCTCTGAAAGAAGTGGGAAAGATGAAGGGGTTGGCCCCATGTTTCCTCTGAGACAGCGAGCTTAGAGAAAACCCCTCTTTTTCTACAAAGTGTCCCACCTCCTGATAGAAAGAAAAAGCTGGTGGTGGCTGAGAGCGTAGGGATGGTGCCACTGCAGGGCCACTTTAGTGACCGTACCCACGAAGATGAAAACTAAAGCACAGATCTGGGTAGGGGGCAGGGGGCAGGTATGGAAATCTAATTACCATCTTAGTTGTTACCTACAAATTACTAGAATCTTCCTAGATCCAAGACCATCAAGAATGTCTCCTGCTTAGACTTCACACTATGTTGAGTCCTTTTTATTGGGTCTGGGTCACTGGATAGCAACCCCAGCCTAATTCTGTGAATCTCATATTATTTAAGAAATCTGTATTAAGATGAAAATCCTGAGCTTTAGCCCCAGTTTCTCCTTATTTTTTCATGCTACATGGTGGTATATCTGTTTACTAACTGATAATATCCTCTTCATCAAGAGAAACTTCTTGAACATATAACACATCTCACTGGCCTAACTGAATTCTTAGTCCTGGTCAGTCAGGACTCCCCTGATTTGATGCTAGACACACATCAAAAGAAGACCTACATTTCTTCTGGAAAGTGTGAGCTTGCCCTAAGTAATGCCTGAAGTTTCTAATAACTTTAAAATCCCATGATTCTAATCAACACTACATGGAACTTTTGTTTTCTTCTGGTTCAAGATTTCTTAGTGTAGTGTTTCCTGATGAAATACTATTTCTGAACGAGCATCTAAACTTGAGAATTTTAAAATGTGGCAGAAAGGATGTGAGATGAACAATGATGCATTCTTTTTGCCAGTGGCTTACCTCTCTTCATTGTTTTCCATCTGATTAGGGAAAGCAGCAAAGTCTAGTAGTAATTTAATGGCATCAAGGTATCCATTGTTACAGGACCAGTGCAAAGCTGTTCTTCCCTACAAGCATAAACAGAAATCAAATACATCTGGTGTCAGTATTTTGGGACACATATTTATTTATGCTAACTCCAATATATAAACATTTCTCCCAGTTGCTTACTTACAGAAAGAGAAAACATTAAGTATACAGTGGAGAAAATGAACGGTATCTTAACCAAGTGATCAAAATTAATACTACGTTAATAGACTTCCCGGGCTTCCCTGGTGACTCAGTGGGAAAGAATCAGACTGCAATGCAGCAGACACAGGTTCGATACCTGGGTTGAAAGGATACCCTGCAGGAGTATGTGGCATGGCAACCCACTCCAGTATTCTTGCAGGGAAAATCCCATGGACAGAGGAGCCTGGAAGGCTATGTCTATGGGGTTGCAAAGAGTTGGACATGACTAAAGTGACTGAGCAGTAACAGCAGCAAGGGACTTTCCTGGTGGCACAGTGGAGAAGAATCAACCTGCCAATGCAGGGGACACAGGTCTGATCCCTGGTCCAGGAAGATTCCATATGCTGTGGAGCAACTAAGCCAATGCGTCACACCTACTGAGCCCTCGGTCCCAACTATCAAGCCCTCATGCGTAAAGCCTGTGCTCTGCAACAAGAGAAGCCACTGCAGTGAGAAGCCTTGACCACCACAAGGAAGAGTTGCTCCCACTTGTCACAACTAGAGAAAGCTCATGCAAAGCAACAAAGACTCACTGCAGCCGGAAATAAATATATACTATGTTAAGAAGTATCACATGTTTCCAAAAGTGATACTCTGAGGATTCAGTATCATCTACGTAATATTCCATCTCGAATGTAAATCCTGAATCAAATTATGATGAATCATTAGGCAACAACAAATTGAGTGAAACTCTAGAAAATAAATGGTCTTTATTCTTTAAAAATTTCAATGTCATGAAAGAGAAATAAAAGTCAAGAAGCACTGCTAGATAAAAAGGAATATTTCATAGTGTTAAAGAAGTCAAAGAGGAAGATACCACAATCCTAAATCTGAATGCAACTAATAGCACAGTCTCCAAATATATAGGATAAAAACTGACAAAATTAAAAGAGGAAACAGTCATATCCATAATTACAGTGGGAGGTTTTTAACCTACGTCATACAATAGTTGATAGCAGAAATAGATTAAAAAGTAGGAAAGGTATAGGCAGCATGAACAATACAATGTAAAATGTATATAAAACATTGTATTGAACAATGACAAAATTAGTATTCTTTTCAAGAGTACACAGAACATTTACCAAAATCAACCATATGCTGGAACATAAAGAAAGCCTCAAAAGCTTTTCAAAGATTAAAATAATGCAGAGTATTTTTTTAAACTAAAATTTAAGCTACAAATCAGTGCAGTAGGCAGAATAAGGCACTCTGTTGCAAAGATGTCTGCTTTATAACTTCTGGAATCTGTAACTATGCTATATTAAATGGAAAGGGGGAATTAAGGTTGTAGATGGAATTAAGGTTGCTAATCAGTTGACTGTGAGTTGGATTATCCAGTTGGGCCAAGGTAATCACAAAGGTCCCTATAGTAAGTTAAAGAGAGAGGCAGAAGGTGAATGTCAGAGTGACGCAGTATGAAAAAGTCAACCAGTCACTGCTAGATTTGAAGCTGGAGAAACGGAGCCTCAAGCCACAGAATGTGGGTACCACCCAGAAGCTAGAAAACTCAAGGAACAGATTCAAGGAAACAGATTCTCTCGAGCCCCCAAAGAGAATGAAGTCCTGCCAACACCTTGATCTTCAGGACATTTTGGAATTCTGACACCCAGATCAGTAATATGACAAATTTGTTTTGTTTTAAAGCACTAAGTTTGTGGTAATTGTTACAGCAGCAATAGAACACCAATATAATCATTAACAAAAAGATAATGAGAAAATACCCAACTGCCTGGAAATTAAACAATACACTTAACTAATCCATAAATCAAATAATAAATCAAAATGGAAATCAGAAAATGTTTGTGTTGAATGATAGTGATAGTACAGTTTATCCAAATTTGTAAGATGCAGCTAAAGCAGCATTTAGAGTAATAAATGCTTACATATATATATTGGAAAAAATCCAATGATTTAAAATTTCATCAAAAGAATTTTTTAAAGAATATTAAATCAAACCTTATAAAAGCGGATGGTAGGCAATAATAAAGTAAATATCAATGAAATAGTGAAAAATTTCAAATATAGGAAATAAAGGAAATTTTATAGACTTGCTGTGAGGATTGAATGAGTTATAAAACATAAAGCTCTTAGAACTTTGAAATATTAAGCATCCATGATTATGAAAAAGATTATATACCAAATGAAAAAATACTGGTGATAATTTTAAGTAAGCAAAACAAAATGTGGTTTGTAAAATCATATATATATATTTATATACCTATATACATGCCATGTATCTATATATTTTATAAAAATTATAAAACTATTCTCATCCTATGGCTTTTAAAAATTATATATGTGTATGCACAAGGATTAGAAGAGAACATGGACAAATAAAAATCACTTTTAACTAACAGATTTGTGAGTGATCTCTTCACTTGACAAACCATTTTACTTAATTTTAGTTAACAAAGAAGCAATGCTGCAAACACTTTGGAGCAAACAATAGAGAAAAGACCTAGAATTTTTACCTCTTTGTCTTGAATATTAGGGTCTGCGTTGTTTTCCATGAGCACTGCCATGCAGTTGATATAGCCCCCATATGCAGCGCACTGCAGTGGGGTTCTTCCTGCGTAATCCTGCACATTTGGGTTGATCTTATTTTCTATCAGGATCTGGCAAACATCTGCATTTCCTCCCAGCGCGGCCCAATGTAGAAGAGAATGTCCATCTTGGTCGACTAGATCCACCCTTGCTCCACCTGAAACAGCAAAAATAAAGTGAAAATGTCTAATATAGGGAGCATTTATCAAAAAGAAGAGAAGTTTAAAGAATATAACAGTCCTTTAAATGCTTTACTCTTAGCAAAAAACTTTCATGTATATCATCTATTTCAGATTTTTAAATAAGCCTGGGAGTTGGTCAGGATAGAAATCGTTCCCCTTTTATATGAAGTGAAACTGAGGATCAGGCAGATACAGTGACTTTTCCCAAATCAAACAGCTACTAATAGGTGGAGCTAGGAGTGATTCTCGAGTTTCCTGACACCAGGCTCTTTCCTCCATGCTTCCACCCAGGCAGCTCTCTGCGATGTAAAGCTGTATTTCAAAAGGTAAATGTAAGAAATCCTACCTTTTGAGACTGACTTGTTATGAGCACTCTTAATAACTAACCTTTGATGAGTGTCTGAATCACATCTTTGTGCCCCATCTCACAGGCTCGGAAAAGTGGAGTATGTTTCATGACATCAGTAGCATCTACTTGAGCGTTATTTTCCAATAATAACTTCACGGTGCTGACATGGCCAGAAAGTGCAGCAGCATGTAAAGCTAAAAAGGGAGCAAAAGAGAGTGAAGAACTTTTAAGTAACAACTTTACCTTTTTACTATCCTAACTATGTATATCTTCTTCTTTTGATTTTTTCATCATTTTGGCCAAATGCAATTTAATCTTCAAGATTATCTATTTTTCACTTGTATACACTTCTTTATATCTTCCCTTCTACTGGTATGTATTATTACTCCCACTTTTCCCTTCCTTCTACCTTTCTCATCTCACTGTTTTCTTCCTTTCTATCCTGTTGGTCTGAAATGGTCTCCTTAGTTACTAGTTTATTATCTTTTCCTTTTTCTGAGAGAGCAAGAGAACAAAAAATGACAAAGAGAAATGATTTAAATGATGCAGGCAATTCTGCCCACCAACCCACTCACAGTCAGTATATGCCTCTGAGGGGATGTGTGATGGGAGCCATCAATCTACTGGTTCTTCACTTGGTTACCTGTGTTCCTCTTGCAGTTGGTCTGTGTACCCACATGGTACTAAAATTGTGTGCATCTTACTGCCTTGAGAGCATTATTCATACAACATGATTCCAAATGCAAGTCAGCTATTTCCTCAGGGCCCAATTTTAAAAAGAGCAATTCATTTCAAGATTGGAGGAAAAAACCAAGTGGAATGTGGTCTCGTCTCTGGTAAGGGGTTGAAAGAGCAGTTTTGACTATGTGTGAGTTTCACATTGCACTGATCCCTCTAGTACTTATGTCATCACTCTTTAGATTATTCTTTAAATTCTATTTAAGTCATCATTCTCTAAATTCTTCTCAATGTTTCAGGGTATCTGTCTAGAGGTATCTAAGAATTATGGCTCTATACTGTCTAGGACAATGTTTTTTTTTCATAAAGTATGATCCATGGACCAAACCTGGGGTGCCTATAAAATGCAGATTCCTGGGGATTTGTTGAGATGCCACTATGGGCTGGGTGCTGGAAATTCAGTAGAATAGCTAAGGTTACATTTTCATAGAAGAAGCAAAGCAGAACAAAACAAAAACAAGGAATTAATAACATTTATGTGTTAGATGGTGATAGATGGTATAGTTAAAGAAGTAAAAACTATTTTGATATGTGAAGTGACCTGGGGATTACTTTTGATTGGTGGTTAGGGAAAGCCCTGTTAAGGTGCTGACATTTAAGCTGAGACTAAATCATAAAAAAAGAGGCAAAGCAGAGCTCTCAAGGGAGACTAGTCCAGGCAAAAAGAATAACGAGAACAAGGACAGGGATGAATGTACGTGTTTAAGGAAGGCAAAGAAGCTGCAGCATATGAGTGAGAGTGCAGTAAGCCAGAAAGGTAGAAAAGGCTAGATCATAAATGGCCATCAGGTCAGAGTGATGGAGGACACTGAAGGGCTTTATGTAGGTGAGTGATGTTTGATTTATGTTCAAAACGGATCACACTAGCCATTTTGAGAACGCATTCAAGCAAATTAGAATGTAAGCGGGGAGACCAGTTAACACTAGTACAGTAGACTGGGTGAAAATAGTGGTGGCTTGAACTAGGGTGACAGGAATGGAGACGGAGAGAAGCATAAAAAATTTAGAATATGTTTTGGATGTGGAATCAACAGGATTTATTAACAGGAATTGATGTAGGATCTCTGTTTAATCTGGGAATATCTCTAGTAATTGTTATGCATATGAGAGTTTGAAAAGCCTGACCTAAATGCCTGAAAGGTAGATTAGCCTAGACAAGATGGGTGTGAGAGCCTTCAAGTATCTGAAGCATGTCGTGTGGAAGACAACAGAGAAAGCAACATTCAGTCTGAAAAATATTGGCTTAGTTTAAGGCAGCACATCCTAATAGAGTGAGATTAAGATGGAAGTAATGGGTGAATTCCCTGGTGGTTGAGTGGTTACAACTCTGCACTTTCACTGCCAAGGGCCCAGCCAGGTTCCATCCTTGGTTGGGGAGCTAAGATCATAAAAACCACATGGCACAGCCAAAATAAAAGAGAAGTTTTGGTAATGAGTTCTCTGTATTGGAGCTGTTCAACTGGAGGTTGAAAGACAGTGAGGAGATGTCTTTGGTGAAAAATGTTGCTGAGAATGTTATAAGGCAGATTAAGGCACATATTACATCTGTGACAGTTCAGTGATTTTCACATTTAAGACCATAAGAATGTTAGTTTTTTCCCTCCCAAGTGAAATTTTATAAAACATTCAACATATAAAATAGTTAAGAGGTGAGTGTTTCTGGTTAAAGTAGGGGTAGGGGTTACCCATTCAAGCACCCACTCCCTCAGCAACACTTTAGGTACCTCTATGGGAAGGTACTGGTCTGAAGAACACAGCTTAGAAAACCCTGGACTAGATGTAATTTTAAGGTACTTTTTAATTCTGAAATTCTATAACTGTGTAATGTGGCATCAATTGTGTAATGTGGTATCAACAGATACTCTTCAGATAAATATCAATGTCAAGTTTTGTTTTGTTTTTTTTTTTAAAGACAAAATTTCAATTGAGTAAAAGAATTAAGGATCTTGTTAAAGGAAATTTCCCATTTCTGATTATTTTCATTTATTTTAAAACAATTTTAGACTACAATAATTGTTTCTTCTTTGAAAAAACACATTTACATAGAACTTTAAAAAGTCTTTCCAATAACTTTATGTTATGGAGAATTTCAAATGTTATTCAAATGTAAAGGCACATCTTCTTTATCAGCTCATCAGTCAATGGACATTTAGGTTGTTTCCATGTACGGCTATTGTGAATAGTGCTGCTATGAACATAGGGGTGCATGTATCTTTTTGGAAGGCTACAAAAAAAGATAAATAAAGCCAAGAGTCTCTGGGTGAATACTGTCATCACCCAGCTTCAACAGTGATCTTGTTGGCTAATCTTGTTTCATTTAACTGCTATCCATTCCCCCACTTCTGATTGTTTTGAAGAAAAGTCTAGAGTCACATCCTTCTGTTTGTGAATATTTTAGTTAGTATGGCTGAAAGACAAGGGTTCTTTTTTAAAACACAGCCACTGTATCAGAGTATCTCTCAGATACTTTAACAGAGAAAATTAAATATGAAGGATTGCCCGCCTTGTACTGAAGAGCTAAAAAAGCAAAAAGGAAACACTAAGTTATCACTGCTGCTAAGTCACTTCAGCCGTGTCCAACTCTGTGTGACCCCATAGACGGCAGCCCACCAGGCTCCCCCATCCCTGGGATCCTCCAGGCAAGAACACTGGAGTGGGTTGCCATTTGTATCACAGAGGCTAGCAATTCTAAGGCTGAGGGAACAAAAAGAAGAGGATGGAATTATTACCACTTTAAAGGCTTAGAGGAGGCGCCCTGCAGAGCTGAGACTCAGACCTCTGAGGAGGGGCTCTGCTTGGCAGGTCCTGTAAGTGCTGGAAAAACCACCAAGTGAATTAACTGTTCCCACTGGAACAAGTGATCAGTGCTCTGCTGAGTAAGACTGACTAGGATATGCTGACAGGAACTAGAAACAAATATAAGAATAGGAAGCAAACAGGAAGCTGTAATCCCAAGCTCCTCTTCTGGCTTTCCAGTCTCCCTGTACTGCCCACTGTGGGCTGACTCCCTCTGCTGGTAAAGAGCAAATGTGGTTTGCAGAACCCCAGCCCCAGCAATGCAAAGAAAATATAGGCTCATTTTCATATCTAAAAGATGGTAACACAAGTTTTGTAACATCAGATATACCCAGAGAGTGTTCACATTTTCCTGATAGCTTAGTATTTTGTTTTATAGTTGATTTATTTGGTCCAAATAATACTTATAGATTGCTATTGATAAGAACTCATTTTTAATTAAGGAAAAACAACCCTCTAAAGGGATGATGAGTGCAATTGTGTGGTAGTTTGAGCATTCTTTGGCATTGCCTTTCTTTGGGATTGGAATGAAAACTGACCTTTTCCAGTCCTGTGGCCATTGCTGAGTTTTCCAAATTTGCTGGCATATTGAGCACAGCACTTTCACAGGATCATCTTTCAGGATTTGAAATAGCTCAACTGGAATTCCATTACCTCCACTAGCTTTGTTCGTAGTGATGCTTTCTAAGGCCCACTTGACTTCACATTCCAGGATGTCTGGCTCTAGGTGAAAAAGTTGGCTTAAAGCTCAACATTCAGAAAACTAAGATCATGGCATCTGGTCCCATCACTTCATGGCAAATAGATGGGGAAACAGTGGAAACAGTGGCAGACTATTTTTTGGGGCTGCAAAATCACTGCAGATGGTAACTGCAGCCATGAAATGAAAAGAAGCTTACTCCTTGGAAGGAAAGTTATGACCAACCTAGATAGCATATTCAAAAGCAGAGACATTACTTTGCCAACAAAGGTCCATCTAGTCAAGGCTATGGTTTTTCCAGTGGTCATGTATGGATGTGAGAATTGGACTGTGAAGAAAGCTGAGCGCTGAAGAATTGATGCTTTTGAACTGCGGTGTTGGAGAAGACTCCTGAGAGTCTCTTGGACTGCAAGGAGATCCAACCAGTCCATCCTGGGTGTTCTTTGGAAGGACTGATGCTAAAGCTGAAACTCTAATACTTTGGCCACCTCATGTGAAGAGTTGACTCATTGGAAAAGACTCTGATGCTGGGAGGGATTGTGGGCAGGAGGAGAAGGGGATGACAGAGGATGAGATGGCGGGATGGCATCACTGACTCGATGGACATGAGTTTGAGTGAACTCCAGGAGTTGGTGATGGACAGGGAGGCCTGGCGTGCTGCAATTCATGTGGTTGCAAAGAGTCGGACACGACTGAACGACTGAACTGAAAGGGATGATGGAGAGGAACTCACTGGCATAGAAATGTCAGGAAGGTATGTATCACTGATGTATAATAGAATCTCCTTAAGAGAAAGAGCCCAGGGAATGAATGAATTTGAAAATTTAGGTCTCAACCGTAACTAAGATGTACATCAGAAAGACAACTTTGGTTGAGAATGCAAGTATCCAAGCCCATACTTCATTAAAATACATGAAATGTTAAACAAAGAGTGATGCCAGTGATAAAGACTGCATAATAATAAAAGTCTGATAAAAAATTAAATACTGAGATCATTTATAAACTCAATGCCTTATGTGTCTGTATAATACTCCTTAAGAAGCTTAAGGTCTATGGTGAAACTCTGATAAACAAATACTTTTACAAGTTGAAGTCTTTATCAAAATTGATATTACCTAAAAACTCTTTTTAAAAAATCAGAAGGTGTGAAGGTCTAAGTATAGGGAGGGAGATATTAGGTATAGCAACCACATTCCCCTCTGTCTCCCAAGTGCTCTATGAACAGTTTTGGTGATTAAAAAGACAGAAAGATCTCATCCAGGATGACAGGTAGGTGCAAATGGCTCTAGAATGTTTTCATCTATAAGAAAACAGAACATTGAGAAGCTCGCAGCTGAGGTTTTGTTCCATTCAGTGTTTCTGCGCTGTGATTTTTCTTTCTGACTTGTAATTTGTATATACAGGTGTCCTTTGTTATCTATGGGGGATTGGTTCCAGGAGCCTCTACAGATACTAAAATGTGAAGATGCTCAAGACCCTTTCATGAGATGGTGCAGTACAAGTCAGCCTTCCAAAGCCACAGATGCAAAACCCTGGATATGGAGGGCTGACTGCAGTACCCGGCAACAGCTGTGTCACCCAAGGTGACAACGGGTGTTACAAAAACAAGGACTTCTCTTAGTAATCAACACATCCTTCGAGGGCTCTCTTCTTAGAAAAAGAGATTAAAGGAAGCATACAGGAAGAGCTTTCGAAGCTTTGAAGCTTCTAGAGTCATGGGAGGTTAACTCTGAAATGGGAGATTCAGGAGAACAGCAGTAATGCTGTTCAAAACTGAGAAACAGCATATTAAATGAGACTGGTGAGAACATACATAGATGTGTGCCTTCTTTAAAATATAATTCCAAATTTTTGAAAATGTAGTTAATAACTGCTAAGTATGCATAGTTTTTAAAGAGCAGGTTTATGCTTTTTTTATGCAAAGATATATGATCAGAAGAGTTCTGCAATTACGTCTAAGGAGCAACAAGGCTTGTAAATCAAATGTCAAAATTCACTTGATAATAACATAGGGTAATTTTAGCTGTAATACTTGGAAAAATAAAGCTGTTGGAGTGATATCCTGGCAACCTAAACCTAAAAAGTAAAGATCAATGTCAAATAATATTAGATTAGGAACAATGGTTTCAACTTACTATTTTGCAAGTATTATAGCACCATCTATACTCTGAATCCTGAATGAAAGCTGAATATGTCTGCCAGTTCTTACCTGTACCTCCATATTTATCTGCCATATTAATGTCAATGTCAGATTTTAAGCTCAGCATAGTCCTAAGGACATCATCATTGCCTTTCCCAGCAGCCCACATAAAGGATGTTCTTCCTTCAAGGTCTGAATCATCTTTTACTGATGGATGTTTTAAAAACACTTTAACTGTTTCCTGTAAGAAAACATTTAAAAATTTGAGACATGAGAGCGGCATTTTCTATGGCAATAAAACCAGTGTTATATGTGACCTCCACTAAGAAGCAAAGTATTTTTTGGTCTACTTTTGAATCAAATGAAATTATCTTTTTATGAATAATAAAATTATAATTTCCATTGAAAATAACAATCTGCATTCCTTATGTATTGGTTTTAGTTTTCACAGCATTTCAAAATATAACTTAATTCCCTCGTTCAATATTCTTATAATTGACAATGATTATTCTCAATTAAATTTAAAAATTTAACTGCAGAGAAGAAACTATGTACTTTTTATTATTTTTTAAAATAGTTAATTGATTTATCAAATGATGAGCGGTGGCTACTGAGAAGTGCAGTGTTCAATTCATCTAACAAGTATTATTCAGTAATTCCTGCATTTTAGGTCCTTCCTCTATAGAATCATACAAAAATGAGGACCCTTAATAATTCTTATAGTGTTTGACAATTTTAATGGCAGTTAATATTCATAGCTACTTCCCTGGAGGCTCAGTGGTAAAGAATCCACCTGCCAATGCAGGAAATGTGGGTTCGATCTCTGGCTCAGGAAAATCCCCAGGAGAAGGAAATGGCAACCCACTCCAGTATTCTTACCTGGGAAATCCCACGGATAGAGGTGCCTGGCAGGCTACAGTCCATGGGGTTGAAAAGAGATAGGCATGACTTAGCGACTAAATAACAACAATATTCACAGCACTTAAAATTGCATCTTTCCTCAAAACTCAGATGCTTACAAACTTATAGGAAGATCATAGACACTTTTGCTTGGATGGAAATAAAATAGTTTCAGAAAAAACAATTTCTGGAGGCTGTGAGTTGGCTAAAAATGCATAAAATGTTGGTGTTCAATACTTTAGAGCAAGAAAAAATATAAGGGTTCATCTATTCCAGTTCCTCATTTTATAGATGAGACTTAGGCTCAAGGCCACATAAATACTGGTAGCAAACACACAAGTAGAATCCAGGGTTAAGTCACCACACTCTTTCTACTGCAACACACACCGCTTCCTAGTCTTAAAACTAGTTGTTGAGCTACTGTGGTATTATAGCTTAGCTCCCAGGAGCTAGTGTAGGTGCTTATTAATTTACATTTGAATAAAGAAATAATTTTTTTTAATGTTGGTGATTTTGGGGGTTTCTTTTAACAATCTGCAAACATTTCTTTTGTTCAGTATGTTTTCTAAGTGATGAATACTTACAAGGGTTTTATGGGGTTTTGATGTTGGTTGCAGTGTTTTTTATAAAGGGAATTATAACCTCTTGCAACTTAATAGAGTCTAAAGGAGATCAAGGGACTTGAAACTGAGCTTAGACTTTGCATCATTATTAAAAAACTATTTCTGTAATTGGCAAATTATCTAAAGCAAGTGTTTCTTTGAAAAAACGTCTATAATGTTCTAGTATTCTTTCTTACTTTCATTAACACAGTTACTTAACTACTGGTTTCTGTACATAGTTAAATTTGGAATCTAAGAGTTGGGTTCTAGACAAGGCTTCCCCAATGGCTCAATGGTAAAGAGTCCACTTGCCAATGCATGAGACATGGATTCAATCCCTGATCTGGGAAGATCCCACATGCCACAGAGCAACTAAGCCCATGCACCCCAACTATCAAGCCTGCGCTCCAGAGCCTTTTGGCTGCAACTACTGACCCTACATGCCACGACTACTGAAGCCTGCACGCCCCCGGGCCTGTGCTCTGCAACAAGAGGAGCCACGGCAATGAGAAGCTCACATACCACAATTAGAGAGTAGCCCCCACTTGCTCCAACACACACAGCAATGAAGACCCAGCACAGCCAAAAATAACAAAATAAATAAATAAATTATAAAAACACAAAAGTATATTTAAAAAAAACATTGTGGGCAAATCATTTAATCTCTTGGAATCTTGGTTTCTTCATCTCTAAATAGGGATAACATGTCTTTACATAGGCCTGTGTTGAACTATGGATTGAATTATGATTTCCATAGATTGACTATATTGGGCCAACTGAATTTCTTATCTATTCATAATAAGAATGAACCCCACCTCAAAACTTAAGTATTTTTCTGAGATCTTGGGAGATAATAGAAGATAAAGGTTTACCGAAACTGTAGGTGGTAAGTAGAATCGATTTTTAGGATTGCCAGGAAGGAGAACTATAGCTATATTTGCTGTGGGTACCAGAGAGAAAGAGAAGTGTGAAATTAAGGTATTTTAGCAATCTGAGTATTCAGTGTACTATTCAGTGGTGGATTAGGGGAGGTGAGGAAGATGGAATTATACTGTGCTGATGATAACATTCTAATTTAAAAGGAGATAACTGTCATGGTTTACTTACAGCAAAGTTACTCTGAGCTGCATAGTGCAAGGGTGTTGCTCCTTGGCTGTCAGATGGAATGGTTCCAGACTTATTTCTTTCTAAAAGGAGATGGACAATCTGTGCATGGCCTGAAAGAAGACACAAGGTAGTTATCACACAAAAGGACTGATTCATTTATGGTCTATTTGAAGGAAAGGGGTAAGAAAAATCACTAGCACATAAACCAGTACTCACAAGGGTTTCAGAACGGTCCCTAGTGCAGCTTCTAACTTTTTACCAAAATACTATGATTAGGCAGCACAAAGGCAAAACCTAAATACTAAAAACTCAATGCTTTGATCAACAAGGAAATGACTAATTATAATTGCCAGACTGAGAAAAAACTGTATATCATACCAGCTCACAGCATCCCCTGGTTCACCTTATAAAACTGCCCATCAAGAGGGAGGGAAGGTGTCAGAAGGCAGGCCGTCTCTGTCCCTAGTCTCCAGGTTCTACTGCACAACCAATCAGAACTGTATGGTTGTTCTCTTCTGCTATTCAGGTGGACCAGCTATAACACAGTTTCTTGTGACCTCTGAGGCCTTCTGTCTATCACTTCGTACCTCCTTCCCCCAATGTTTGAATACCTAGGCAGTAATTTCAAACCCCAGAAGTGGGCAGGAATAGTGAGGCGCTGGTAGAAAAGAGTGCTCTGCAGTCCATTTTGGAGGATGTGGAGGAGGTCTCCCCAAATGAAGGACTGTAGAAAGGATCAAAGAATGAACAGACCTGGTAACAGTATATTTAGGAAACCTCAATTTCATACATGCCATTGCTTCAGTGTACAGGGAGTGAGGCAATGACACAGAAGCCACATTAGCAGAGCAAGAATACACTGCATGAACGCCAGGCAGAAAAACAGAAATTTGCATGGGAGTTGTGCTCCTCTGCCTGCTCTTCAGCTGTGGTTTGAGACAGAGTGCTCCACAACACAAACGGGCAAAAGTAGGGTCAAGGGCAATTTATGCCACACACTCAATCTAAATATTTCTCATCTTGTTTGAGAGATAAGGAGAAAAATTCAGAAAAGGCTTTATGGAAACACTCTAAGACAGGGGGAAAGGAACACCATCAGAAAGAACAAGAGCATACCTCAGAAAATGATCTAGAGAAGGATCTGGAAGAAAATTTCAGGCAACAGTTTGGCATCCTTGACTTTTACAAAGAGATGGCCTCTATGAAGTGAAACAGTATCCTAAGAAGAAGATAATCTAAAATGAAAGGGTAATGGAAGGAGGTAAAAATATAAAAAGCTGAGATAAAAAGAAATATGGATGATAGAAGGAAATCAAAATATAGCCTAAAATATAATCTATAAGAGGCAGAAAGAAAGCAGAATTCATGAAAAGAAAATTCAGTTTAGTGATACGCAGACAAATTTGCAAAAATGCAGAGGAAAAGGAAATGAAACTAAACACTGAAATGAAGACTGAATAATAATTATAAATCTGACTATAAAACCAAATGCAAATGTAAGAATCATTTAAAAAAGAGATAACATGTAATTTAAAAACTAAGTCTATAATAATAATATTTTTATAATTATTACTATTAATAATAACTGTCAGATCATATTAACAAACACCTAAAGGGTATAAGTGCAAGTATGCCAAATTCCTCATTTTAAATAGATGGGAATCAGTAAATGCAGTTTTGCTCTTGACTCAGGCTTAGGCTTAAGAAAGCTTTTAAAATTTAAAAGTAACTACTAGTAAAACCTAGAAACCCTCCCGAAACATTAGGAAATTCAAAACCAGATAGCTACAATGTAATCCATACACCACAAGGCAGAAAACAAAGAAATCAGGAAAAACTCCAAATTAAGGAGAAAAAAAACTAATCCTCAAAGATGAGAATAACGGAAAAAAGATCAAATTGTACAATTTGTAACAGTGACTGTCAGTGGGCAAAACTCCTTCACTAAAAGGGAAAGACTCTCAGATTGCCAAAATTCAGACAGATACACATATATAATCTTCCATATAAAAAAGTGTTCCCCAAAAATGCTAAGTAAAAGGCCCATCAGGAAATATGAAGAAAAGAAAATCAAATATAGTATTAGCTGAAACATAAAATTAAAGCCCTTCTCCAAAAAAAGCAAAGGCATTGAACGTGAAGATTATTTTATATTTACATTTGTTAACAAATGCACATTGGTTTTATAATAACAATTTTAAAAGACATGTTGTTGAAATTACCATATAACAGAGAATACATTTATAAGCATACAACAGAGGAATTTAGGTACAAAGTACTACATATCAATTAAAAACTATTCAACTCACCTAGCAAAGCTGCCCAGTGAAGCGGCGTTCGAAATAAGTTATCGTAAGATGTTATATTGCAGCTTTCGTATGAGGTCAAGACATCTACCACTGTCACATTCCCATCAGCGACTGCAAAGTGAAGAGGTGTTCGACCCTCATAGTCTTGCCAGTTCAGTAAAGACTCTGTTGGAGCAGCATCCTATTTTTAAGGAACCAGAGACTTCAGACACACATAGAATCCTTAAAAAAGCCACATTTGATGTAAGTATTAACTGAGCAATTTTTGAAACCTGTATATTCTCTCTCAGCAGAAGTGATAAAATTTAGAAAAAAGTATACAGTCTAAATCTTAAAAATTTTAATTTCATATTTAACTATAAAAAGTACAGAAAAATAAATGTACTTGTACTATCTAGATTAAATAGGAATCAACATTTTCCCTAACGTGCTTTTTGAATCTGTTATGGATTCAGCTAAAGCCATATGTTTTGTATTTTTGCTTCATATGTATACGTCCATAAACAATAGATAAATTTTGTGTGTTTTCAATATTTATACTTATGCATTATGCCATGTATATCCTTGAATTTTTTTCTTTTAAAATTATATTTTTGAATTTTTTTATTTCAACACAATACATGTGGGTATCTGTAATGATACTAATCTATTTGTTAAACCACAATTTAGTTATCAATTCTCTTGAAAGTCGCTCAGTCACGTCCAACTCTTTACAACCCCATGGACTGTAGCCCACCAGGCTCCTCTGTTCATGGAGATTCTCCAGGCCAGATTACTGGATTGGGCAGCCTTTCCTTTCTCCAGGGGATCTTCCTAACCCAGGGATGGAGCCCAGGTCTCCCACATTGCGGGCGGATTCTTTACTGTCTGAGCCACCAGGGAAGCCCTTACTGAAGGATATTTAGGTTACTTACACAGTTTTCCACTATTAACAAAAATGCTGCAATGCATTTTTTGCATTGCACTTCCTTTACATATCTCCTTATGGCATATATGTGAGATTTTTCTCTAGCCCAGACATTTTGAAGGGAAACTGCTGGGTTGAAAGATATCTACATCTTCAGTTAGGTATTGTTAAAACTGCTCTCCAAATGGCTGTACTAATTAACACATCCATGACAATGTGTAAAGGCTTTTATTTCCCCACATACTGGCACAAATCAACCACTTGATATTATCAAACTTAAAACATTTTTCCTGTTACAAGTATGAAAAGCATTTCACTGATGCTTTAAATTGCATTCCTTTTATGAATGAGGTTGAAATTTTTTATCACATGGTTATTAGATTTTTGGTTTAAACTGACAGTTCACAACATTTATTTGTTTTTCTACTGGATCCTTGTAGAGATATGATGCACTGCTTAGGTCCTCCTTCCCTACTACCTCCACGATCTTCTCCTGTCAGCTTTTTGGAATTGCTTTAGCTGAAGAGAGTTCCTCACCCACCTCAGGTCTCTTTTCAGATTAGGTCATACCCAAAGTGAAGCCCTCCTGTCCCAATTTAAGAACTCTTTGAAGGGCCTTTCCAGGTTTAGAGCTCTCTATACAGTCAGCCTATTTTATAAAAGAAGAGTATGAAAGGTATTACAAAACACTTCAAAAAAGAAGTAGAATATTACCATGGCAGCAATCTAGGACCTTGAGTCTCCCAAGGACTTAAATGCACTTATAGAGGAGGGAAAAAAAAGCCAAATTTGTAAGGAAGATATTATTAAGTGAGAATTACCCTCCATAGACCTCAGATTTCGGAATTAACACACAGAGAATATAAAATTACTAATGATAAAACACGTAAGAAAATAAAAAATGGGGACTTCCTCGGCAGTCCAGTGGTTAAGAATCTGTGCTTCCAGTGCAGCGGGGATGGGTTTGATCCTTGTTGGGGGAACTGAGATTCCACAAGCCACATAGCACAGTTAAAAATTTTAAAAGTGAGCAAGGGAAAAAGCTCTCAAAAGATCAGGCGGATCTGAAAAAGAACCGAGGAGAACTTTTAGAAGTGAAAACACCATCACTAAGATTGAAGACTAAACAAATAGTGTAAACACGACTGGATGCAGCTGAAGAAAGACTTGGTAAACTGGAAGGCAGATCTGATGTAACTACCCAGAATGTAGCAGAATGGGACAAGATGAGAGAAATGTAAAAGAAAAGGTAAGACACATGGAAAGTAAGATGGAAAGGTCTAAAATATGTGTTATTGGAGACCCCATAGGCAGGCGTAGAGAGAAAGAAGCAGAAGCAATACTGACATAATGGCTATATATTTTCCAGAACTGAGATGCGATAATCAGAATGTATACTAAACACGGAAAGAAAAAAAAAAAAAAAGGCATACTAGACACACTGTAGTAAAACTGTAGAATACTATATAGATTAATTTTTAAAACCACCCTGAGAGAAAAGATAATCTATAAAGGGATTACAATTAGACAAATAACAGACTATTTAAGAGGAACAATGAAAGGCAGAAAGCAGCAAAATAACAGTCTAAAAGAGCTGATAAAAGTGACTACCTAGAATCGTGTATACAGAAAAACTACATACTCAAGAGCATTGTAGAAATGCAGACATCCTTAACAGTTGAATTAATCAGGGAGTTAACTACCATACATCTATACTAATAGGAGTTCTAAGAATTTATTTCAGGGAGAAAGGTAATAACTCTGGAAGGAAAATTGGAGATCCAAGAAGAAATGCACAACAAAGGAATCAGTTAACATACAAGTAGAAATAAATTAATCATTGTATAAATAAAACAATAACATCGTCAAAAGTCTAATTTGTGTGTTATAAGCAAATAGGACCAAACATTAGACTACCACAGCATGTAAGTTGTAATTTGGGAAGAAATGATTAAAAAACCTCAAAGAATCTACTGATAAACATTCAAAATTCGTAAGTATAGAAAGTTGGTTAGATATATAATTAATGGCCAAAAGTATCAACTGCATTTCTATACACCTGCAACAACCAGTTAAATTCATACCCTAGATAGGGTTTTTAAAAAAGGTTCAAAGCAGCACTGTTGTAAACAGCAAAAAGCTGGAAACAGTTTCAAAGGTCTGTCAATAACAGAATGAAAAATGTGTGTCATTTAATCTTCAAAAAATGGAATACTATTCAGCATATAGCAGTAAAAAGTAATAATATTACAGCTACACGCAGCAACATAGATTAAAACCACCAACTTAACACTGAGCAAGAGAAAAGGATGTCGCAGAATACATACAGTATGATTCTATGAATACAAAATGCAAAAATGTTAAAAATGAAACAGTACATTGTTTAGGAATGCAAACATATGTGGCAAAACTATAATGAAAACCAGTGGAATAATAAGCACAAAATTGAGGGTAGTGGCTGCCTCTGAGAAAGGAGAGAAAAGAATGCTACTTGGAGGTACCCAGGGAACTTAAACAGTGATTTACTTGGCTCCTCCACTCAGTGATGAATACATAAGTTTCCTTATTCCTTATATCTTAAATGTATTTATTCATTTACATCTACTTACTATTTGATAAGAACAAGTATAAAACAAAGTCAGGGATGATAAATAGGAACTCAGAAAAGTAGCTGATGGGGGACAGAAATGAGCGTGGTATAGGCAGAGAGAATGCCTTGGGAAGCAGGCATGCAGGAAATTTCTGTGTGGTCTTAAATCACAGTATTAAAATGCTCTATTTCTTGCTGATGAGCTCATACGTTTTTTGTTGTACTCTTTTGTGTCATAATTTGCTTGTGTGCTATAAAATGCTTTTGCATACAGTGGATAATTCATAACATAATTTCTTTTGGGGGGTAAGGCCATCCATTATACCTACCAGAATGCATCGCACTGTGTGAACGGCACTTGGATCTTTGTGGTTGGCTGCCCAGTGAAGTGGGATCTTGCCCTCGACATCAGGAATTCCAATGTTAGAATCATGCTTGATGAGCAGCTTCACATGCTCAGGGTTATTGTAGTAGGCACTCCAATGCAGAGCTGTTTGCTGCAAAATGGAGAGATTTTCAAAATGACATTGACAACAGAATAGTGACAACACAACAAACTTTTCCCAAACTCTTACTGCATGACAGCTACAGCTGTAAGACTTCTGTATATTTTCTCTCCTAGAGTCTGTATCAGGACAACTCTGGGAGATGAGCACTCTTGAACTTGCACGTGACTGATGAGGAAACTGAGCATAAGGAGGATAAGCAATCTGCTAAATGGCACAAATGCAGTAAAAGACTTTTACTCAAGTGATTAATGGGTCTTTGTGGATTGAACAAAGTGCTTTTTTTCAGTGAAATATTTATTTTCTGGCCGTAGCATGTGGCTTGAAAAATCACAGTTCCCCAACCCAGAGAACCCATGCTCTCAGCAGTGAAAATGCAGAGTCCCAACCACTGGATGCCCAGGGAATTCTCAGTGAACTATCAGCACTACAAATGCTGTGAGTTAGGAATAACATCAATTTACAGTAGTTGTAAAATTAAAAAATTGATCTCAGAACTTCAGGTTATATGAGTGACTACTAAACAAAATTTAAAAATCACATTAAGAATACTATGGGAGTGAAAAGATTATTGAGTATCAACCCAGGGACTTAATTATAAGAGTTAATTTCATGAGCACGCAGGAGTTTGCAAGACTCTTATGATTAAGTGCCTGATGAAAAGGAAGAGGATGACTGCCTTTGTCTAACTAAAGACCACATTTTTTTCCTGTAAAGAATAATCAGAATGTTGATCAAAACAATGACCAATGTATACAATATGTTCGAATTCAAGAGCAGGGAACACAATGAATCCCAATAACAATGTCAGAGCAAATATTACAATCAAAATGAAATTAATAATAATTTTACGGCTAATATTTATTGACAGCATACTATGCACTGGGCATTGTGCTAAACACTTGATATATACTATCTCATTTTATCTTCAACAACCCTGTTGTCCCCTTTTTGCATATGGGAAAATTGAGGTATAGAGAGGTTAAGTAAGTTGATGGACACAGAACAAGTAGCGGCTTCTACGCTGAAACCCAAGACAAAGTATGCCAAAGCCCAGGACATTAAAGCAATTATGCACTAAGTACATTATTTGGGGGCATTTGGTCACCACAAATCTCACAACAAATTGCAACTATCATGACTAGCAGTCAAATAATGAGTTGGAGTTAGACAGGCCTGGGTTCACATTCTAGCCCTGGCACTTGGATCTTTGGTAGAATTTTAATCTTCTTGAGCTTCAGTTTCCCCATATGTGAAAAGATGATACTACCCACTACACTAAGTTGCTAGCAGGACACAATTTAAGTGAAATCCTTTACTAGGGCATGTGGAGATTTGGAATTGTTCTACCATGTATGAGTGGTAATTGAGGCCTTCTTCCTTGAGGCTTCACATCATAAAATAAACTGTCTGCTTTATGTTCTACTTGTCTTTGATTCTGATAGTCTGTTCAGATCAGATCAGTCGCTCAGTCGTGTCTGACTCTTCGCGACCATTACCTTGTTTTTATCCTGTGTGTCCACTTCTCCTGGTGCCATAAACTTCAGCAGAAGCGCCAAACATTTAGGGCTCTTGTGCCGAGTAGTCAAGTGTAAAGGAGTCATTTCTTCCAGATCCTTCTGCATCCAGTTTGCTCTGCGTGTAAGTAAGAGTTTCATGAAACGATAATTTCCCTAAATGAAAAATAAGAGACAGTAAGAAGAAATGTACTTTGGAGCCAAAATTTTTTTAAAATTTTTAAATGCTTTAAGCATTTTAATTATTCTGCTGGAGTAATAACATTCAGATAAATTAATAAAAGGAAAAATACTTAAAATTCTACTATACTATCAGTTGTTTTATTTTGTTCATGTTTTTTTCCAACTGTTTTCTACATACCTACAGTTTCCTTAGGGGTTGGTCAATATTTCATTGTGTTATGCCAAGATATTTTATTTAATCATTCTATTATCGTTTATAACTTTTTGAATAGAAAATGCTACAATGTATATGATTTTTCACTTAGGTTTTTTTTTTTTTTTTTTTTTCATAGAATAAATTACCAGGAACAAAATCACTGGGTCAAAGGAGTTTGTGTATTTTATGCTTTTTGGTGTATCTTTCAAATTGCTATCTAGCAGCAACAATGTCAGAGAAGGCAATGGCACCCCACTCCAGTACTCTTGCCTGAAAAATCCCATGGACAGAGGAGCCTGGTGGGCTGCAGTCCATGGGGTCGAGAAGAGTCAGACACGACTGAGCGACTTCACTTTCACTTTTCACTTTCATGCACTGGAGAAGGAAATGGCAACCCACTCCAGTGTTCTTGCCTGGAGAATCCCAGGGACAGGGGAGCCTGGTGGGCCCCTGTCTGTGGGGCTGCACGGAATAGGACAGGACTGAAGTGACTTAGCAGCAGCAACAATGTATGAATGTATTAGTTTCAGCACAATCTGACCAGCACAGAATATATTATTTATATTCAAAGTATAATAACTTTGTGAAGTAAACAGAGATTTTTAACCCCAATTTAGAGGTGAGAGAAGTGAGATTCAAAGGGGTTAAATATTTTTTCCATAGCAACTGGTTAATAAGAAGGTGGTTACTGTTCTTGAAGAGAGATATTTATAGTTACAACTAAGATATAAGGAACTTCCTCACAGTTCAAGTTCCAGACGCATATGGTCACATGAACACCAACCCAGAAGTCACTGTGGGCCACCCACTGCAGGCAGTGCTGTCCACATAGGTTAAACCCTCCCATCTGGCACAATCAATCCATCTGGAGAAAGCAGTTCTAGCTAAACTTCTTTCTCCAGGTGGATTGAATGCAATTGTACTTGGGCTTCCTTTCTGGCTTAGGCAGAAAAGAATCCGCTTGCAATGTGGGAAACCCGGGTTCGATCCCTGGGTTGGGACAATCCCCTGGAGATGAGAATGGCAACCCATTCCAGTATTTTTGCCGAGAATTCCATGAACAGAGTAGCTTAGTGGGCTATAGTCCATAGGGTCACAAAAAGTCAGACACAACTGAACCATTAACACATAATGGTACTCAGGTCAACCACTATACAGTATGCCTGCAGGAGCTTTGAAACCCTTGAAGAGTAGTGCTTTCGAACTCTTCCCTGAGATCTACTTCCGTATCTCCAATTCTGATTGGAGACTTCAATACGTTTGGTACCATAGATAATTCTATTTCTTTCATTTTTATTGGAGTATAATTGCTTTACAATGTTGTGTTAGTTTCTGCTGGACAACAACATGAATCAGTTATAAGTATACATACTTCCCCTCCCTCTCGAGCTCCCCTCCCCCCTCCCACCCGTTTAGGTCATCACAGAGCAATGAGCGGAGTAATCTGTGCTATACAGCAGCTTCCCATTAGCTATCTATTTCACACTTGGTAGTGTATATGTGTCAATAGTGCTGCTGCTGCTGCTAAGTCACTTCAGTCGTGTCCGACTCTGTGCGACCCCAGAGACGGCTACTCTCTCAATTTGTCTCACCCTCTCCTTCCCTTCTCCATGTCCACAAGTGTGTTCTCTATGTCCATGTCTTTATTCTTGCCCTGCAAAAATGTTCATCAGTACCATTTTCTAGATTCCATACATATTTCACAGTCAACATGAACAAACTATATACCATGATCAAATTCTCTGCCGTTCTCATGCCTATTTCTCTTTCTCTACTCAAAGCATAGTGGCAGGCAGGGCAGCCTATCTTCTTCATCTTCTGAGACCCTCTTTGGCATTGCCTTTCTTTAGGACTGGAATGAAAACTGACATTTTCAAGTCTTGTGGACACTGCTGAGTTTTCCAAATTTGCTTGCATATTGAATGTAACACTTTCACAGCATTATCTTTTAGGATTTGAAATAGCCCAATTGGAATTCCATTACCTCCACTAGCTTTGTTCATAGTGATACTTCCTAAGGCCCACTTGACTTCACATTATAGGATGTGAAGATGCCAAAGTACATTCAAACTACTGCACAACTGCACTCATTTCACACACTAGCAAAGTAATGCTCAAAATTCTCCAAGGCTTCAACAGTACGTGAACCGTGAACATCCAGATGTTCAAGTTGGATTTAGAAAAGGCAGAGGAACCAGATATCAAATTGCCAACATCTGTGGATCATCAAAAAGGCAAAAGAGAGTTCCAGAAAAACCTCTACTTCTGCTTTACTGACTAGGCCAAAGCCTTTGACTGTGTGTATCACAACAGACTGTGGAAAATTTTTCAAGAGATGGGAATACCAGACCACCTGACCTGCCTGTTAAAAAAAAACTGTATGCAGGTCAAGAAGCAACAGTTAGAACTGGACATGGAATAACAGACTGGTTCCAAATTAGGAAAGGAGTAAGTCAAGGCTGTATATTGTCATCCTGCTTATTTAACTTATATGCAGAGTACATCATGAGAAATGCTGGGCTGGATGAAGCACAAGCTGGAATCAAGATTGCTGGGAAAAATATCAATAATCTCAGAAATGCAGATGACACACACTTATGGCAGAAAGCAAAGAACTAAAGAGCCTCTTGATAAAAGTGAAAGAGGAGAGTGAAAAAGTAGGCTTAAATTCACATTCAGAGAACTAAGATCATGGCATCCAGTCCCACCACTTCATGGCAAATAGATGGGTAAACAATGGAAACAGTGACTGACTTTATTTTGGGGGGCTCCAAAATCTCTGCAGATAGTGACTGCAGCCATGAAATTAAAACACGCTTGCTCCTTGGAAGAAAAGCTATGACAAAACTAGACAGCATATTGAAAAGCAGAGACATTTCTGTGCCAATAAAGGTTCATCTAGTCAAAGCAATGGGTTTTCCAGTAGTCATGTATGGTTGTGAGATTTGAACTATAAAGAAAGCTGAGCACTTAAGAATTGATGCTTTGGAACTGTGCTGTTGGAGAAGACTCTTGACAGTCCCTTGGACTGTAAGGAGATTCAACCAGCCCATCCTAAAGAAATCAGCCCTGAATATTCATTGGAAGGACTGATGCTGAAGCTAAAACTCCAATACTTTGGCCACCTGATGTGAGGAACTGACTCATTTGAAAAGACCTTGATGCTGGGAAAGAGTGAAGGCAGGAGGGGAAGGGGATGACAGAGGATGAGATGGTTGGATGGCATCACCAACTCAATGGACATGAGCTTGAGCAAATTCCAGGAGTTGGGGAGGGACAGGGAAGCCTGGTGTGTTGCAGTCCATGGGGTCACAAAGAGTTGGACACGACTGAGCGACTGAGATCTCTAGTCTTTCCCATTCTGTTGTTTTCCTCTATTTCTTTGCATTGATCACTGAGGAAGGCTTTCTTATCTCTTCTTGCTATTCTTTGGAACTCTGCATTCAGATGCTTATATCTTTCCTTTTCTCCTTTGCTTTTCACTTCCCTTGTTTTCACAGCTATTTGTAAGGCCTCCCCAGACAGCCATTTTGCTTTTTTGCATTTCTTTTCCATGGGGATGGTCTTGATCCCTGTCTCCTGTACAATGTCACGACCTTCAGTCCATAGTTCATCAGGCACTCTATCTTATCAGATCTAGGCCCTTAAATCTATTTCTCACTTCCACTGTATAATCATAAGGGATTTGATTTAGGTCATACCTGAATGGTCTAGTGGTTTTCCCTACTTTCTTCAATTTCAGTCTGAATTTGGCAATAAGGAGTTCATGATCTGAGCCACAGTCAGCTCCTGGTCTTGTTTTTGCTGAGTGTATAGAGCTTCTCCATCTTTGGCTGCAAAGAATATAATCAATCTGATTTCGGTATTGGCCATCTGGTGATGTCCATGTATAAAGTCTTCTTTTGTGTTGTTGGAAGAGGGTGTTTGTTATGACCAGTGCATTTTCTTGGCAAAACTCTATTAGTCTTTGCCCTGCTTCATTCCGTATTCCAAGGCCAAATTTGCCTGTTACCCCAGGTGTTTCTTGACTTCCTACCTTTGCATTCCAGTCCCCTATAATGAAAAGAACATCTTTTTTGGGTGTTAGTTCTAAAAGGTCTTGTAGGTCTTCATAGAACCGTTCGACTTCAGCTTCTTCAGCGTTACTGGCTGGGGCACAGACTTGGATTACTGTGATATTGAATGGTTTGCCTTGGAAACAAACAGAGATCATTCTGTCGTTTTTGAGATTGCATCCAAGTACTGCATTTTGGACTCTTTTGTTGACCATGATGGCTACTCCATTTCTTTTGAGGGATTCCTGACTGTGGTAGTAGATGTAATGGTCATTTGAGTTAAATTCACCCATTCCAGTCCATTTGAGTTCGCTGATTCCTAGAATGTCGACATTCACTCTTGCCATCTCTTGTTTGACCACTTCCAATTTGCCTTGATACGTGGACCTGACATTCCAGGTTCTTATGCAATATTGCTCTTTACAGCATCGGACCTTGCTCTATCACCAGTCATATCCACAACTGGGTATTGTTTTTGCTTTGGCTCCATCCCTTCATTCTTTCTGGAGTTATTTCTCTACTGATCTCCAGTAGCATATTGGGCACCTACTGACCTGGCAAGTTCCTCTTTCAATAGCCTATCTTTTTGCCTTTTCATACTGTTCATGGGGTTCTCAAGGCAAGAATACTGAAGTGGTTTGCCATTCCCTTCTCCAGCAGACCACATTCTGTCAGCCCTCTCCACCATGACCCGCCCGTCTTGGGTGGCCCCACGGGCATGGCTTAGTTTCATTGAGTTGACAAGGCTGTGGTCCTAGTGGGATTAGATTGACTAGTTTTCCGTGAGTATGGTTTCAGTGTGTCTGCCCTCTGATGCCCTCTTGCAACACCTACCGTCTTACTTGGGTTTCTCTTATCTTGGGCGTGGGGTATCTCTTCATGGCTGCTCTTTAAGAAAGTTAGAGATACCAAGGGAAAATTTCATGCAAAGATGGGCTCGATAAAAGACAGAAATGGTATGGATCTAACAGAAGCAGAAGATATTAAGAAGAGATGGCAAGAATACACAGAAGAACTGTACAAAAAAGATCTTCATGACCCAGATAATCACGATGGTGTGATCACTCACCTAGAGCCAGACATCCTGGAATGTGAAGTCAAGTGGGCCTTAGAAAGCATCACTACGAACAAAGCTAGTGGACGTGATGGAATTCTAGTTGAGCTCTTTCAAATCCTGAAAGATGATACTGTGAAAGTGCTGCACTCAATATGCCAGCAAATTTGGAAAACTCAGCAGTGGCCACAGGACTGGAGAAGGTCAGTTTTCATTCCAATCCCAAAGAAAGGCAATGCCAAAGAATGCTCAAACTACTGCACAATAGCACTCATCTCACATGCTCGTAAAGTAATGCTCAAAATAATCCAAGCCAGGCTTCAGCAATATGTGAACTGTGAACTTCCTGATGTTCAAGCTGGTTTTAGAAAAGGCAGAGGAACCAGAGATCAAATTGCCAACATCCGCTGGATCATGGAAAAAGCAAGAGAGTTCCAGAAAAACATCTATTTCTGCTTTATTGACTATGCCAAAGCCTTTGACTGTGTGGATCACAATAAACTGTGGAAAATTCTGAAAGGAATGGGAATACCAGGCCACCTGATCTGCCTCTTGAGAAATCTGTATGCAGGTCAGGAAGCAACAGTTAGAACTGGACATGGAACAACAGACTGGTTCCAATAGGAAAAGGAGTACGTCAAGGCTATATATTGTCACCCTGTTTATTTAACTTATATGCACAGTACATAATGAGAAATGCTGGACTGGAAGAAGCACAAGCTGGAATCAAGATTGCCAGGAGAAATATCAATAGCCTCAGATATGCAGATGACACCACCCTTATGGCAGAAAGTGAAGAGGAACTAAAAAGCCTCTTGATGAAAGTGAAAGAGGAGAGTGAAAAAGTTGGCTTAAAGCTCAACATTTAGAAAACGAAGATCATGGCATCTGGTCCCATCACTTCATGGGAAATAGATGGGGAAACAGTGGAAACAGTGGCAGACTTTATTTTTTGGGGCTCCAAAATCACTGCAGATGGTGACTGCAGCCATGAAATTAAAAGACGTTTACTCCTTGGGAGGAAAGTTATGACCAACCTAGATAGCATATTCAAAAGCAGAGACATTACTTTGCCAACAAAGGTTCGTCTAGTCAAGGCTATGGTTTTTCCAGTGGTCATGTAGGGATGTGAGAGTTGGACTGTGAAGAAGGCTGAGTGCGGAAGAATTGATGCTTTTGAACTGTGGTGTTGGAGAAGACTCTTGAGAGTCCCTTGGACTGCAAGGAGATCCAACCAGTCCATTCTGAAGGAGATCAGCCCTGGGTGTTCTTTGGAAGGAATGATGCTAAAGCTGAAACTCCAGTACTCTGACCACCTCATGCAAAGAGTTGACTCATTGGAAAAGACTCTGATGCTGGGAGGGATTGGGGGCAGGAGGAGAAGGGGACGACAGAGGATGAGATGGCTGGATGGCATCACTGACTCAATGGACATGAGTCTGAGTGAACTCCGGGAGTTGGTGATGGACAGGGAGGCCTGGCGTGCTGCGATTCATGGGGTTGCAAGAGTCGGACACGACTGAGCGACTGAACTGAACTGACACCGTCTACATCCTTAACATTGTTGGTAATGTGGCTTTTAAATAATATAATTACAATGCTTTAATGTTCTACTATCAGGGGCTATGAGAATTAATAAGGAAGGCATTTATTAATTGAGCACCCCCACCCCCACTGTAATGAATGTGAGGCTCTAAGGCAACAGGGAGGTGAGGAAAGAAGAATGAGACTTGTCTGCTTGCCTCAGAGGCAGGAGTCAACTCAGCTCCAGGGTAGAGGCTGAAATAAGGGAGAAAACTAGGAAAAACATCCATAAGGCTGTCTACACTAGATGGGCAAATCTGGAATGGATTGAAAAGCATGGATGCAGCTCAGTTATTTCCATTCAGAGTGGTTTTCCTTGACCACCCTAGGGAAAACTTATTTTGTTCTTCTTTACTGCAGAATCTTTTCATTTCCTTCACAGCACTTTCCCCAGTTTGTAGTTACATACATATCTGTTAATTTCTCTTTACTGAGATCTTCCTCACAAGTAGTAAGCATCATGAATGCAGAGGCTATGTTTTATTGATCACTGTGCTCGGCATGGTTCCTGGCAGAGACTAGGTGCTTAATAAATGTTACTTGAAGGACTGAGTGAATAGGAGGATATAAAATATCTTCTATAGCTTTTTGTTTTTATTTAAAACTTATTGACATTTGCTAAATTAGTGCATAACAGTTAAGAATATTAATTCTCAAATATGTGGTATTTGGTTACTCTTATTTTTTAAGATTTATTTATCAGTGCTTCATTCATAGTGGACATCATTTATCTGGATTTTTTTCATTTCACCCAGTGCCAGTTCCAATTTTTGAGAAGGTACTAAAATTTCCTCAAGAGGGCACCCTGCTCTAAATCTCTTGCTATCTTTCTTTGAAAAAAGAAAAAAATGCCCAGGAAAAACAAACCTATGTTGTACTTTATACCAAAAAAATAAGGTTTGACCTTTCTGAGCATAACATTTCAAATATTACAGAATAATTCATCATGACCTTTTAAAGATAGTCAATCAGACAATCATTGTGATTTTGAAATTAAGAGGAAAAGGGAAGGAGAAGAAGGAAACTAGAATATGTTAGGGGGTGGCTACTGAGTTATAGACACGAGGCTTATTATATTTACACTCCACATTATTCTGGGCTTATTATATTTACACTCCACATTATTCTACACAAAACATGGTACATTTCAGTAGTAATTACTCAATCATTCAAAAAACATTCTTGGAGCCTTGTTACAAAGCAGACAAGAGTAGAATGTACTTTATTTTGACACAGATTTCATCTTTTTTCCTCACAGAAGTATCAGGGTAAATTTTTACATATCAAATAAAAGTATCTTCATGTGCTTCTAATTTCCTCATCTGTAAAACAGGAATAATAATATTACCTGAGATTATCATGTATATGAAATGATAAAGGTAATATCTGTACTTAGAACAGTACACAAAGCAAATGATGTTCGCTAATTTTATTACAAACAGTTTTCCAATGTGGAGGAAGCAACAAAAAACAGATGGTCAAGTGGAACCAAGAATGGCCCATGACTGAGGGCAAGTAGACAGAAAGATCCGACTGAACACAGTATACGTAGCTCAGCTAGTGATTAAGGAGAGAAGCAAGGTTAGGAACAGGTGAAAATAAAAACAGATGGAATGTTCTATATAATGGCTTTTCTGATTTTTTTTTTTTACATTGAGAAAAATGTCTATACCTTCAGATAAAGGTGATACAGTACCAAAAAGAACATACCCAATCGGAATTTAGTGGGGAGTGCTGCTGGGCTGTGCTTAGTCGCTCAGTCATGTCCGACTCTTTGCAATCCCATGGACTGTAGGCCCCCAGGCTCCTCTGTCCATGGGGTTCTCCAGGCAAGAATACTAGGTTGACATGCCCTCCTCCAGGGGATCTCCCCAACCCAGGGATCAAACCCAGGTCTTCTGCATTGCAGGAGGATTCTTTACGAGCTGAGCCACCAGGGAAGCCCATGAATTCTGGAGTGGGTAGCCTATCCCTTCTCCAAGAGATCTTCCTGACCCAGGAATTGAACCGGGGTCTCCTGCATGATCAGGCTAGCTTCTCCTATTCCAAAGGACACAGACCATCTGAGATACTATTGACAAATGCTGGGACTAGAAAAAATTTAATCCTTTTGGACCAAGATCAACCTCCTTGGTTTTATAAATAAGCATTTGTTAAATGCTCAGTGTATACAAACTCAATTCTGAGAATGAACAGAGGGGACAGACAACTCTTTGAGCTAAATTCAAGAGAGTATTCCTAGTAACAGTGGAAAAGAGGAAAATACTAGTTTCAGGCAGCAAGCTGTTTTGATAACCCCCTGAAGACTGTATGACTTTGGAGACCCGTGTTATAGGCTACTCTGTTTCCCATAAAGCCCCCTCAATACAAGTGCAAACAAACAAAATGTTCAAACATTTCCTCACTATTGCTCCAAATCAGGACTTCTTAAGTTTTCAGGTTTATTATGGCACAATTACTTTTGTTTTGATACTAAGAACTTAGTATCATCTCTTAGGGCCACATGACATGATCCTGAGCTGAAGACTGGGGATCTACTTTTATAATTCCGGACTGGGTAGGAAATAGTTTAAGAGTGAAATAGATAATAGATCAAAAGAGTATATATTCTTAAGAAAATTCTGCAGGCAAGTAAGCAGAAATGAGAACTAAAGTTACAAAAAAGTCCTATTTCATCAGTAAAACGATATTAACTCTGATACGATGTCTATTACACCACTCAAATGTGAAAATATTTCCTAATGGCTCTGAAACATTGAGTAAGATGTCATTTTTCGGTTTGGGGTTTTTTGTTGTTGCTGTTATTATTGCTGCTGCTGCTGCTAAATCGCTTCAGTCGTGGCCAACTCTGTGCGACCCCATAGACAGCAGCCCACCAGGCTCCCTTGTCCCTGGCATTCTCCAGGCAAGAACACTGGAGTGGGTTGCCATTTCCTTCTCCAATGCATGAAAGTGAAAAGTGAAAGTGAAGTTGCTCAGTCGTGTCCAACGCATAGCGACCCCATGGACTGCAGCCTACCAGGCTCCTCCGTCCATGGGATTTTCCAGTCAAGAGTACTGGAGTGGGGTGCCATTGCCTTCTCTGGCTGTTTATTGTTAGGTACTAATAATCTTCATCTTAATCTTTCTAATTATTAACATGATGATTTTTTGTCTGTCATGTAAATGATTAAGACATTTGGATTTTCCTCAGATACATGAAAAGGAGTATAATATCTAAAAGGGTAAAAGAGAATGAAAAAGCTCTCTGACCTGGAGAACAGCACTTGAAATGACTCTGACTCAACTCAAAATGCCACTTAAGTTCATATTTTTGTCTGTCCAATTTGCTAAGATGAACTCCTTTTTTTTTAGGAAAAGTCATTTAATCTAAATAACAAAGATATGGAGGTTTTGAGTGAAATACTTTGATATTTTAATTTTTCATTTTAAGAAATAAAATATAACATAGATGGTTAACACTCCCTTTGTGCCCTTTCCCAGCTCTATTCCCTTTCTATCTTTGGAGAAATTGGTGATTATTATTCCCATGGATGTTTTGATATATTTTATTTCTTATAAATACATGTATTCATAAACTACACAGCATTATTTTGCATGTTTTCAAACTTTATATAAGTAGCCCTCCAGGAATCACTTGCCACCTTTTACTCAAAGCAATATTTTTGAGATATATCCAAATTGCTTTGGTTCATACATTTTCACTGGAAACAGCATTCTGTCATATGAAAATAGTATATTTATTTATCTCTAAGGGAATATTTAGCTTGTTTCTCATTTTTCACTATTACAAACAATATTGGAATGAATTTTCTCATATATATCTCTTGGTACATGTACCAGAATTTCTGAAACTGCTGGGCTGAAGCTGTTCTCTCAAGTAGGTACTCCAATTTACATTCATACCAGTTATGTTTGAGAATTTTTGTTTCCCCACATCTTCTCCACACTTGGTTTTGTCAGACTTGCTAACTTTTGCCAATGGGTTCACAACTGTGCCTTATCATGGATTTAATTTTCACTTCCCTTCCTGAGGTGGAATGTCTTTGTTGGCTATTTGTTTCTTCTTCTTGAACAGCCTTTTTGTGTTGTGTACTCATTTCACAGCTGAGCTATTTGTTTTTTCCTTACTGATCTGTAGGAGTTTCCTGGATACTAATTCTTGACTTATTTAGCAAATACCTTCTCTCTTTGTGTGGCTGTTCTTTTGGCTTTGTTTACACACTTCTGCTAGGAATAAACTCATTATCTGAAATGATATTGTTAGTTGTCTCAGCATTAGATTTCTTCATCTAGTTTGTTTGCGGGTTCATTTTGAAGCAGAGATTATTTGCTGTTATTTTTTATTTGTTTTGTTTTCCTTTTTTCCTCTCTGCTCATCTTTATAGCTGCTAACACCCAGCTTCTGGTCCATTTAAGAATTTGTGTTTATGATGATGTTTTGCAGCCCCACGTCTACTGATATTAGGGGTACCACAGTTACTGTCACTGAGCAGGTAGATAGCTTCCTGCTCCTGAGACTTGATCTTTGTCCTGCTCCTGCCACTTCTCTAAAACAGCTTCCTCTAAAGTAATAGTCTCATGTCAAGACAAAGAATATCCCCAAATTCTAAGCAATTTTTTTTTTTTTTTTTTGCTTTAGTGTGAATACAGGACTGCACATAGCAGCCCTTTTCCCCACTGGGACACTGAAGAGACCAGATATTTTCCCCAAACCTATGTTTCCTGATGCATTCTTGTTCTATGTCCTCAGCATTTATATTTACTCTCATGGAGGTTGAGGGAGAAAACAACTGTCCATCAAGTGTTCACTTTATTTTGTTTTCATTTATAGGTTTATGTATAATTTTGTCATGGAAATATAACTATATATATATATATATAATAGCACAAATAAAAGTAAGGTAGGCATTCTGCCATATTTTATCTAAATCCTAATCATTCTGTACCCCAAAAGATACATTATTTAAAACTGAAATGGAAGTAATGTAAACATGATTTGTTATGATTAATTCTAATATCTATATAATTACATATTTATAAACTCTCAAGGCATTTACAATATTAATTTTTAATAAAAATCACTATCCCTAGGAAGTATATGGAGAAGGAAATGGCAACCCACTCCAGTATTCTTACCTGGAGAATCCCAGGGACAGAGGAGCCTGGTGGGCTGAGGTCTATAGGGTTGCATAGTCAGACATGACTAAAGCAACTTAGCAGCAGCAGCAGCAGGAAGTATATAGGTCACAAATATTAATAACCTCTTTATATCAAGCTTTCCTGTAATGGCTGCAGACACAAATCAGTCTTAGAAATACCACAGTAGTGTCGGGAGAGGCACTCTGCCATGGGGCTGGAGTGTCCCTGCACGTTCTTATTAAGTGTGCCAAGAATACAAAGCCTTGACTCCTCTACCTGGGCCATTTCTTGGAATTGGTTTTGTACCGAGCAAACTTGTGGGACATTCATGTCTCCTTGAGCGTTAGATCAAGAGCAGTCTTGTTTAGTGTTTACTAAAGTAAGTAGTAAAGTTGGAGATACGCCCCAGTTCAGCATCCCTCAGATGCCATGTGAACCCACTGTGTGCTCAGTGTCCATCTGGGGCCTTGGCAATGCCTCCTGGTTCTTGGTGTAAAGGAACTGATGCAAAGATGCAAGTGATTATGCTTTCTGCTGTGCCATCAGTAATAAGCTCTTTTGTCTCTGATGGTACTCATATATCTTCTGCCAGTACTCAGAGCTGATTTATTACCTTGTAGTAAGTTGGTACATACAAAGAAAAAAGCAGGGAAGTAGGATAAAGTAAATCCAACACCTGACATTACAGGAAATGAGGAACGGATGCTGACAGAGACATAGTCTTCTCAAAGAGTAAGGACAAGGGCCCTGCAGGTCAGGTTCAGGGATGAGAAGATTCCATGTGGAATCTTCACACACCCACATGGTGGGCAGGGCTGGGGAAGTAAAGGACCCCACTGACCTGTCTGTTGACTCAGTGATGAGGAGTAGGATTAAAAGAACCTGCCCAAATGATGCCTTGGTTTTGGCTCACCTTCCTCTGGGCAATCAGAGAAAGAGATGACAGCATGACAATGGGGCAGCAAGCTGAAAGGCAGTGTGGTTGTGGTTGCTGAGCCAAGGGCTTTCCAAAGTGGAAATAAATGGTGAAAGCAATGAGACCCTGCTATTTGATATAGAACTTTGGGTGGAATGAAAACAGTAGACGTTCCCTTGGTTGAGACTTGAGTGAGCAACAGCTCAAAAGTGAAAATGAATGCAATGCCTGTTTAATAATGCAGAGCCAACTGCGCCATGTACCCAATCCCTGCTATAGTCTGCTTTGTCTGGTAATGAGGACAAAGCACTGGGTGTAGAGGTGGCCACTGTTTAAAGCAAAGCTGCTTGTTTAATGGTGCCCTCAATACATAGAGGCTCCCCTGAGTGCCTTGGCCTAATTTACTGATGATCTGGCTAAGTTAAAACTTGATGGCACCCACTGCGAGGCAGTCCAAACACAACTGGGAAGCAGTCCAATCTCAATGGCAACTCTGGATGACCGACTATGCTGACAACAGGTCAGCCCAGTGGGCTGAAGTGAAAGCCATTGTCCTTAACTTAGACACTACTCTTAGGGATGGGACATGCTTTTTTTAATGCATGGAATGTTGTCAATGTTCAAGTCATCTGATCTGGCACCTGGAAGACTATAAATGATAGTTTAAAGACATCCCTCTATGGGGCTACAAACTATGGAGATAAATTCTAGCTATCAATTGAACAGTCTGGGTCAGTCATGTAGATGCCCACTGTAAGGGCCTATTCTCTTATGAGACCAGCTGGCATCAGGCTGCTGAATAAGCCTGTATTGCCAAGGTCATTGGCCATTTGCTTCCTGGATTCCTCATTGCACTAAACATGGTAATGAATCCATCATCACAGATTAGACCCAGAGTAAAAGGTCCATGTTTGATGTAGAAGCTACCACTGCATACCAGACTTGCTTGTTCTTCTAAATTGGCCGATTTCTCTTAAAATAAAGGAGGCCACTTTAACAGGGCATTGTCCCTGCCCATTCTTGGTAGGGATTTTGACCAACCCCTTTCAGGGACACCTTGTGCCTCATGATTGCAGACATGTTTCAGGTTACAATGTCACTGTTCCAGTCTGATTAGTCTATATAAGCCACAGCATTGAGGCCCATGAAACTGAAGTGTTTTTCATGTTTTGGGTTTCTATACCATCTGACTATGATGTGTCTTTTGTCACAAAGACCATCCAAAATTGGGCCAATAGTTGAGTGCCGAGGACCAGCCCCGGCTGATCCAGGATATTCGAAGGGGAGACGGCGTCGGCGACTATTTACTTATTTATCAAAGATATAAAGAGTAATAGAATGAGGATAGCTCAGTAGGAAAATTCAGTGGAGAAAAGAAGCTGAGTAGCTTGGTTTACGCGGGAGACCAATAAAACTTCAAGACAAGAAGTTTGCACCACTTACGTAGGCCGCAGGCGCCCTCTCGAATAGCGGAAGGTGCCTCACCCTAGACACCTTCTCGAGTGGGTCTTAGAAGCCCAGGCATAATTAGTAAGCATGGTGGGTTCCGCGCTCCAGATGGAGACTCAGCTGGAAGTTAAAAGAAAGAATGACATGGGGAGACCAAGCGTTGGTGAGCAAGGCCCGTAGCATTATTTTTAACAGGGGCTTTTATACCCTAAGTTACACATAGAGGATAATAGGGGATGCAAAGTCAGCAGTCTTTGATTCTTATCAAAAACCAGGGTTTCTTTCCTGCAAATTTATCGTATACAAATGGTTTAGGTGATTTACATCATCTTCTGGCCAGAAGGCCTACTAACATTTTATGACTCTTGACAAGGACTTATCAACAAAGACTTACTTTCTCTAAGAGTAATTATTTTAAGGTTTTGCGCCATCTTCCGAAGATAAAATTGCATTCCTATAGGGCGGATGTGTAATGGGTTTACAACAAAGGAAAGAATTTATTACCTTAAGGGTCTAAAGTTACTAACACCAAGGCCACTACTTATTTTTTCTACATACCCACTATTAATTAATACATATTCAAGGATACAATTCAGGGGATGTGAAAACTTGGCAACAAACATTGACTCATCAATGAAATCCTTTACTAGTTTATTCTGACAGTTTCTAACTCTCTGAGAGGCTCTAAGCTATTTGAATATCTTAAGCTTCCCATGCCTCTGGAGGCTAGGAGACTGTAAACAATCGTATGCATAGCTGCAGGAGTCCGGGTAAACTTGTCAGGCGAGTTAGAGAGCCATCTGAGGGGTTTGGATTTAAACACTCCTAATTGCCCAGGAACTTTATTAATTGGAGCTGTAAGTTAACTCTTTGACAGAGAGAGAGAGATATGGTGGTAGGGGACAGCCCCCAGTAAAGTCAGAGGTGAGAGCACAAAGCAATAAAGTAGGCAGACTCCGGTTTTTGGGGGGAAAATGCTCGAGAATATCCGGGGGGACTCCTGAGGCTCGATCCCACCTTTGCGTATGCCAAGCCTCCTTCCTCATGACATTTGTCATGAGCAGAATGCCTCACCGGCTCCCCGCAGTTGAGATATTTGATGGACATTCTATGCCCCATAATGTTTCCAGGAATCTGAAATAATCAGGAGCAGGCACGGCTTCCTTAAAAACAAATTCAAAAAGATTTCTAACTCTACTTCTGTTACCTCTTCCTGATCCACACACCTAATAGAGAGGTAGTTTGGTCACTGTACATGGCCACTCTCAGAAGAGTTCATCTCCTCATGGCAGCCTCCTGGGAAATAATCAGGACAAAAGGAGTCGGGGGTTATACACAGCTATTTTGAAAATGTAGGATTCATACCCTAAGAGTAATCCCAGGCTGGCCTCGTGGGTATACCCTCTGGGTGGCATGTGTATGTACACGCTCAGTTGTTAAGTCATGTCCAACTCTTTGTGACCCTATGGACTATAGCTCACCAGGCTCCTCTGTCCATGGGATTCTCCAGGCAAAAATACTGGAGTGGGTTGCCATTTCCTACTCCAGGGGATCTTCCCGGCCCAGGGATCAAACCTGTGTCTCCTGCATTCGCAGGTGGGTTCTTTACCACTGCACCACCTGGAAAGCCAACGGTGATCCATGTTTAACAATAAACCCCAAACTAAAGTGGCTTGTGCCTCTTCAGGTTTTAGGTTTATATCTGGAGAAGAGAGGGAAATATTTCTCCACTGGGCTTAGGGGTTGTTTTTCAGCCCATCTAGTGCCTCCTATAATTACTGGCAATAACACTGAGATCAGCAGGTCAGCCAAACTCTCTTGCATGTATCGTAATAGATAACAGAGTATATCTTGGCTGTGTAAAGTAAGACCTGCTGTCTCCCCTGGTACTTAGTCACAGTGGACTTAATCCAGGACACTGAAGTCAATACTGCAGGTTGTTCTCATTCTGCAGCTTAGAATTCTATCACTTAAATGCTATATGAGACATATTAATTAGATTTGTTCCTAGTCTCTGTTGGTCAGATTAATCAGAGTAGCTGATGGAATGGCATGCTCATGTGAAGAACATGGAGGGCCAAGTGGTGGGTTGTTGGGAGAAGCAATTTACCATGGGTCCTAATCAGCCATGCATGTTCTTATTTCAAAAATGCAGAGACTTGACCATTCTTGGCCTAGGCAGCTTCTCTGGGCTGTGTCTGCTGCAATCAATTTGAAGGACAGGACATCTCTTCCCCTGGGTTTACTAACTGCTCATTACAAAAGTGTGATTCCTGAAGTTCAGTGTTCCTCTGTGCTGTGATGGAACCTACTGCATGTACAGCACCTATGTGGGCCTTCGGTAACTCCCTTATGGTTCTTTGGGGAAAGGGAAATCAGTGCAAACAGATGGGTGCTGGTGCTTTTTTCCTACACCGTGAATAATAAGTTTCTTTGTCCCTGACTTGGAGGCTTGTGTCTATTGTCAACATCCATGAAGTAGTAACAGACTAACTTCTTAGCTTGTATACAGGGTAAAATAAAACCTTAGGCCTTGAAAACAGTTCTATATTATTGCAACATGAATGAAGTATAAGAAGAAGTGAAATGTGATTACAGAGGTGAGTAGGGGCTAGAAAATGGAGAGTCTAATACAACATGATGAAGAGTCTAAAACTTATCATGTAGGTAATGGGGCACCAATCAAGAGTTTAAGGAAATGATGTGAGTACATTTATGTTTTTAGAAAATGCCCTGGAGGCAGTCTGAAGCACTGATTTGAGGCAAACAAATATTTGGCAGTGCAACTGGTTAGGGGGTTACAGCAGCGATCCAGAATAGAAACATTGGCAGCTAAGCGGAAATTAGAAGACGGGCTGTGAAATGTAAGAGGACTCCTGAATGGGTCCAATGGAGAGTGGCGTCAATAACCAAAAAGACAGAAGGAACAATAGGATTCAGGATGAAGATTTTGAGTTCTGTTTTTTTAACATGTGGAGTTTAGGGTGTCTGAGGGAAACCTATACAGAGATGTCCAACAAAAAAGAAAAGCAGAAAAAGAAAAGAATCTATATGGATCTGAAGATTGGAAGAGATGGATTCAGGAGACAAGGTTATAAATCAACTGTTTTATCAAAAGACATAATTTCCGGCATAAATGAAAGCACATAAAACTGGAAAAATGAATCTATACATCCTAACTGAAATGTAAACATAATTTAAATAACCACATAAATAGCTTAGCTTAGTATAATGCAATCCATACTCTTCTTTTTCCTAGACCACAAGATACTGCTACCATATTAAATACAGAGTGTAAGTGAATTGGAAAAAAGATGGGCCTTTCCTTATTATTAGTGCCTGCTTGGATAATTTTTTGGCTCCAATTAGGTGTCTCACTGTACTTTGGTTTCATGCTTTTTATCATTTTTTTTTTTTTAATTTAATGTGAATCCTTACAGGAAACAATTTTAAAAACCAAATTTTTGAATGACTGAGCTATAGAAATGATTACATGGATTACTGAGCTATAGCAATGAAATGAAATCCGTGTTGCTTTTTCCAGTCAGAGACATTCTCCTTTCATTAAATTTCTGGTTTCAAGCCTAAATACTGTGTTTTACAGGTAAAATCTCTAATTACTCAACACCTATGATGGTAACCACATCACTAACATGTCACCTTAAGCATATCTTATTTTTAAAAAAAAAAAAAAAAAGCTATTTGACAATTCTCTAAGCAAAGGCTAAGAATGGCACTTCAAAGGCAGAATGGGAGCTCTATTTGTTGCTTTTCAAGTTTAAGATGTTCATCCGTCTGGCAGAGCAGCTAGACAATACATCAGCCAAGAACATCTCTCGGGCTTAAAACAGATTCTGGCTCTCAAGAAGGATTTGACTGAAGGAAAGGCAACATCTTTAGTTGCTCTGTGGCTGAACTCTACTAATACTTCTCTTCAATGCCTCCTCCAAACCTTGGCTCCATCCACTAACTTGGTTTCCACAGGAATAGACAGAATTATCAAGTGGCACACAGTCAAACAGCACAACAGAAAAAGAAAATATTACTGTTAAGAAAAAAGTCGACAGACTCTTCTCTAAGAAAAGAAACTATAGAAAGGTATCCTTGACTCTGAGCTTCCTTACACAATGCTGGATTTTTCATGTGAATTTTCTGCCTGATAGGGACAATTTTTTAAGATTAGTATGAAAGTTAGTCCCTTCAGTAGAGAGCATTTCATACAAAAAATAAATATTAAAAAATTGTAAAATGCTGTGATGCTTATTTCCACACGTACAATTCCCTCGTGCTTGTGAGCTACCCTCATTTATTTAGAGTGGTGCTTTAAGTTGGCACAAACTTTTGGGCTGATTATAAAATGTATTTTGTTTCTCATAGTTGACATTTTATTTATAGGTAAACATTGATTTCATCTTAAATCAGTAGTTCTCAAACTCTAGCATGCATCAGGATCTCTGAAGGGCTGGAAAACAGACTGCTTGGGGACTTCCCTCAGAGTTTTTCATTCACTAGCTCTGGTGTGGGGTGTAAGAATTTACATTTCCAACAAGTTTATGGGAGATATCAGTGCTGCTGGGTCCAGGAGTTCACACTTTGAGAATCATTGTTTAAACAAATGACCTAATTATCAGAGTTCTCAACCATGAAGAACTTAAAAAAGCACTCACAACCACCAAAAAAGAATGCGTCTCATTCGAGGTCAATGAAGTGAGAATTTGAGACTCTGGGATTAGTATTTCCTAAATGCTCTACAGGTAATTTGAAAATGGTATCAGGAGTGAGACTTGCTAATTCAACAATTCATTCGATACTCAACAGTTCCTTACTATGTAATGACTCTGAATCAGATACTCTGCTAAGGGTTTTGGAAGCTTTAAAAATACTTAAAATACATATGCATGATCATTATACATTACAATGTAGTACAAGCAAGCAGGGGCAAGTGCATAAAAAATACAAAAATACACCAGGAAGGTTGGATGACAACCTTCAGAGGAGGAAAGAATTTACACCTAGTGTTCTCATTGTTTGATGAACATTATAATCTGCCTGGTCTGTTCTCCTCACTGACCCTGAGCAGTCTTCTGAGTTGCAATGAAAGCAGTTACCTTTAAAAAATCATGTTTTATGTTATTATCATATGTGAAACGAATCACCAGTCCAGGTTCAATGCATGAGACAGGGTGCTCAGGGCTGATGCACTGGGATGACCCAGAGGGATAGGATGGGAGGGGGGTCAGGATGGGGAACACATGTACACCTGTGGTGGATTCATGTCAATGTATGGCAAAACCACTACAATATTGTAAAGTAATTAGCCTCCAATTAAAATAAATTTATATTTTAAAAAATCATGTTTTAGTACTAAATTCAGAAGCTAAATCCAAACAAATCTTGCTGAAGTTATGGGTTCCTTTGAAGCACCCCAAGTCTTGTAGTAGGCACCATCTTTAGTTTTTCAACAACGTACCTTCTATTGATCCTAACATGCAGTTAAAAAAAAAAAAAATCAATTCATCTATTTGACTAAGATATGTTCCTTTGGGGAAACTGTTTCAAACAACTGATTGAATCCATTTGTTGCCTTCTCTACTTCAGTTCCACACTATGGATAGATTTCTTAGATAGTGGGAAAGACAAATGATAGATAAATATGTAAATAAATTCAATTATACTCAGAAATCTTTAATGAACCTCATTCAGGCTACTCATTAAAGGGTTTCATTAAATGCTGAGCACTAAGTAGTTATCTGACTTCATAACTATGACCCATCTTCAAAATAGTAGCCAAGTCCCCACAATGAATGGTGATACCTGAATTCAAACACGTGCCTTCTAGTCTCAAATCTAAGCCATCTTCAAAATATCATATCAAACACCACCTCCATCTACAGATCAACCCCTGAACTCTGTACTGCTCCTCACCTTTCTTCCACTGTTCTGGGACCTTTTCTCTTGAAACTAAGAAAGAGGCAACTGAGTTGGTAAAAAAAAATAATGCTGCAGTTTAGCAGTTAGAATGGGAAAGAAACATCAGCAGATGAAAGATTATTTTCATTGTTCCATTTGATAACTTATCCCAGGCTAAGTGTCCTTTTTGCCACAGCTATGTTTTAATTCTAGTTTAACAGTCCTTCTAAATTCAAGCACATCACAATTCTTAAATCAACATTTAGTATTGCCCTCAAGCTCTTTGTGAACCAATTAGATATAAACAAATACACATTTTAGAAAGCAATTCAAAAATTATGAATTATATATTTCATATGTATTAAAAACTTTGGAAAATTATTAAAAATTTGGAAAATAAGTAAAAAGATCACCTACAATTCCATTACCCTAAGTCTAATATAAGCTTTTTTTAGCCTCTTGGTACAATCTCTTCCACTTATTATTAGCTTTTTTGTTTAATGTGAGAGGTCATTTTTATAGTTTCCATCAGACCATACACCTAATTTCATATCTGGAACAAGCAGTAACTGATTAAAAATAACATTTTAGGGCCTACTCTGTGTTTCTCTCTAAATAAATCTACTTCTTACCTATGAAAAAAAAACTTCTATTATTGGCAGCTATCATAATAATAACTGACTCAGGTGGAGTGGCCAGAGGAGGCTAATACTTGTGGGTGAAAGTTTGAGGAGTAATAAGATATTTACATAGTTTCAAATGAGCTCTCCACAAAACACATATTAATCACAAAAAGAAAGCAAGTAAGGTTACACTGGAGCAACCTGGGCAGATGGCACTTTATCCAAATAATCAAAGTCATCACAGTAATGGGACAAATAACATCATGCGTTTCTGCTATGGTGCACTAAGAATACCACACATCACTCCTGCGATATTTTTACCAAAAATGTATAATCTAGATTATGAGGAAACATCAGACAAATTCAAAATGAAAGACAATGTAATTGGTCTGTACACTTAGAATGTGATGTCATATGTGGTCACACATAAAACACTCACAAACACACACACACAGAAGATTAAGGAACTGTTTCAGATTAATGAAAATTAAAAAGATATAATAATCAAATGAAATGCCTAATCCTGGATTTTCTCTTAGATAGATGATATTATTTGGATCACTGGAAAAATCTAAATAGGATTTGATAATAGTATTTATGTTAGTTGCTTGGTTTTAATAATTGAACTGTGGTTATTTAGAGGATGTCCTTGTTAATAGGAAATATGCACCAAAGATGCGAGAGCAAAGGGGGATCATGTCTACAACCTACTCCAGATGGTTGAGAAGACAATGTCTCACACTCATATACACTGAGAGTAAAGGATAAAGCGTATGTGGCTAAATGTGCGCATCTGGGGAATGTGGGTGAAGGGTACATGAGAATTCTTTGCAGTATTCTTTCAACTTTTGTCTACATTGGAAATTATTCCAAAATATAACGCTAGAGGGGGAAGAGAGGGAAAAAAAACTTAATTTTATTATAAAAGTAGTAAGATGTTCATTAAAGAAACTTCAAAAATGAAGAAAAATATAAAGAAATCAATGAGCAGCCTGCACTTCACAAACATGAGGGAACCATGGCTTACATTTTGATTCTCTTACTCCCTGTCTCTTCCTGTAGGACATGTTTCTTATCCTCAGATGGGCATTTAAATTTTGAAATGTTCCATAATCATACCTTTATTAATATTCATAATATCCCTTTTATGAAGGCCAGAATCATTGTCAGTTCATAGATGAAGAAACACAGATTCAAAAATTTAAACTATGGGTTGACTTTAGAAAGATAATCAGTTTATATAACAGAAAAAAAAACAATGCTACTGGATGGCTGGTTGACTATGATTCACAAACCAGCTGCAAGGTAGCGTCCCGTAAAACTGTAAGTTTGGAGATGATTTGGGGGATTCCTTCTAATACTAAAATGCCACAATTTTAATTTCTTCTATTATCACCAACATTTTTTTTGTATACAGAATGTGCAGTGCCTAGCACGGTGCCATATAATATATATATATTATATATATAGTATTAATAGGTACTAGATAAAAATTTCTGAATGACTGACAAATGCATAAAAGTGGTAATACATTATGAGGTTATGAAGATAAGATCATGTATATAAAAGTGCTTTATGAAGTATAACATTATTATAATTATTATTATTGATGTAGAATAGAAAACAATATAGAAAACAAATTGCTCATTCTAACATAGAGATTAAAGTTAAGATATGCCACCTCTTAAAAAGATGTCACCTTTTTGAAGGAATCTAAGAAATTTACTATGAAGTTTATTTCTATATTACTCTTGTTTCAAGTATAATTCACCTTATTCTCATCAATAACCAATTTAACAGACTGTTTACAGATAGATGGAGAGACAAATGACAAATTAGTACCCCCAAGGTTTGTGGCATGGACATAAAAAGTGAATTTATTTTTCAGATACCTTTTATAGCCATAGTCTTGCAAGTAGAAGACATCTTATCTGGTTTACTATTGATCCAAATGACAAGGCTGAGCATCAGATTAAGGATATGTCAGAAACCTGAAAGAAGGCTACCAACAGATGCAGTGGGATGGTAGCTTCTTTCAAAATGATCTATTAAGGCCACAGTGTTTACAAAGGCAGTTGAGAAAACACAGCACAATATACAGGGTTGCATCGAGTAATCAGCAAGAGTGCCCATAAAAACTTCTGATACACTAATGTGAACCCCCATACACCATTTATGATACCTGTTTATCTCCAGCATTAAAAACTATTCATAGATTTTTTTTTACGCTAAAACAAATGATACAGGCTTTTCCTTCACCTCACATCTTTTTCCTATTGTTATAGTTGCTTTCTCCACAAATGGTAGCGTTCTAAGACGTCACCTGTTTTAAGATGACGGGAGATACTATCTAATTTAAACTGACTGCAAACCAGGAAGGTCAAGTGCAATTTGAGATTTTAATTCTCAGATATATTCTTTGATGATAGTGAAATCTGACTTAGCTAAGTATGGTAATGATCAAAAAAATGTCATACCAAAATAGAGTCCTGAAAAACAAAAATTCCAAGAGTGTTTCTTATATACAGTACACTATTTTCATGAAAAAATAAACACCTTGAGGATAAAACACCATACATATATATATATATATATATAGCAAAAAAAAAAAAAAAAAAACCTGATCAGAGGTGGGAAAATCTGTCATACATGATCACTCTGGGATTAGCACTTCTTTAAGGGAAGATCCATTATTTTATATACTAGAAAGAATTGGAGAATTCTGTGAGGATCATGGGAATAGAAAAAGCTTCAGAAAATTCCCCTTTCAGATGGCTTTAAACAGACTTGAACTGTTTTTTCAAAACCCAGAGCACTCTAACCAATTTCAAGGGACCAACATTTGACATTGTTATAGACTAGAGACAGAGAGCAATCGTCTAAAACTATTTAAAACATCAGCAAAATATTCACTTTTTAGTTTGCCTTTTTAGCTAGCATGAAACATTTTACAGCAATAATAACATTTTTTAAATTTATCTTCAGCTTAAACAGTAGCACACATAAGTTTCAATGCACTATCAGTATTAAATGGTATGAGATACAAGTTAGAATATCTGGGGTTTGATCATGGCTCCAACTAGTCTGGGTTTTGATCATGGCTACAGCTAGTTTCCTAAATAAGAGCATATCATTATCTATCATTTATTTGTAGATCTAAGGCATTGTTTTTAGATGTGATGAGTAAGACAATTTTCAGGGCCCATGTTTTTCAGCTGTGAAATAAAGATATTCAATTAAGTTATAAACTAGTATTTACCAAGTCTTTGACCAATTCCTTAAGCTGCTTCCCTGATAGCTCAGTTGGTAAAGAATCTGCCTGCAATGCAGGAGACCAGGGTTCAATTTCTGGTCAGAAGATCTGCTGGAGAAGAGATAGGCTACCCACTCCAGTATTCTTGGGTTTCCCTTGTGGCTCAGCTGGTAAAGAATCTGCCTGCAATGCAGGAGACCTGGGTTTGATTCCTTGGGTTGGGAAGATCCCCTGGAGAAGGAAAAGGCTACCCACTACAGGATTCTGGCCTACAAAATGCCATGAACTGTATAGTCATGGGGTCACAAAGAGTCAGTAACCGACTGAGCAACTTTCACTTTCAGTTAAGATGCTATCAGTTTACGCCTTAAAAAAGTGTTGAGATAAAATGATTTTGAAAAATACTGGATTCAAAAAAAAACCACGCAGGTTTCTTTACTGTATCATTTTTCAGAATCTTTAAGATGCTAGTGTGTATTGCAAATTTCCAAGAAATAACATTCAGTATTTCCCAAACTTTTCTGATGATGGGATGCATTTTTCACACATTTCATGAGACTACCTGTCCTAAGGAAGGAGCTTTGGGAAATGCTGTACATAATGATTTTCAAGGTCCTTTTTAAGCTTTTATAATTTTTATTTATTTTTTTTAATAAGAAACATAGAGCAGGTTATTAACTACCCTCATTTTTCTTGGATAGAATAAACCTGGGAAATATGCTTGGGGGGGGGGAACTCTCACAAAGTCAAGGAGAAAGTCACTTGAGACTATAATTGTCAATAATAAAAATCAAGCTACTGGATAATGTAAAACATTGGGAATAAATGACAGCAAAGGCGGCAAGAAATAAAAATCACCCAAACCACAAAACACTTGAAGCAGAGATTGTTTCCAATTAAATCTCCTTTCACCCTAATTTATCAGAGTAACCAATATGTTCTTCACAATGCCTCAGAAAATGCAGAAGATGCTAAACATTAAGTATATACTGGGCTTTATGTTTTGTATTAATACCTTAGGAGACAGAATTTGCGTATAGCTGTGGTGAAGTACCTATCTTATTACCTCCAACACACCTTGCATTCACGCTCTCCAAGCCCATCACATTACTTTCATGCTCAAACTCCCAATCACATCCTTACCTCTCTTCTGCCAGTGGATAAGAGATATTGCTCTGGTTAGAAGAGATGGAAGTAAAGAGGGCTGTAAAGCTCAGAGCTTCCAAGTGCAGTCATGCACATCTGAAAGGGATTTTTGGTAGCCCACAATAAATCTAGTTAGTCCAAGGAGACTAAATTTATGAATGAGTCTGCTCAGTTATACAGCCAAGTTCAAGAATGACTCTGCTGACCTAAGAGTAGAATATTCAATGGAAAGGACAAGCTTTGGACGTGTGGCAACTTTAATTCTGGAGGCCACCCAAAATAAGTAAGCAATGCCTATAGATGCTACTGTATGAAATTGAATGGTTTATGCTACAGACAAGTAAAACAGGGAAGAAAAGGATGGGGAAACCAGAAAAGAGGAAGGAAGTGAAATACAAAAAGAATTAGGATTAAATAAGAAAGAAACTTACAGGAAACGAGTCTATCTCTCATTCTCTTCTATAATTAACTTCCTTAGTGTTTCTTTTTAAAAAAATGCTAAGGCCATTTCTGCTATTCAGTCTTGGCTCACTCAATTCCTTCTATCTGAAATTCTATCCCCCATTTCTGATCTTTGTCTAAGTTTGACCATTTCACTAGGCCCACCTGAAATTTCAGGCCTTCCATAAATTAGGTTTATCCAGTATAGGAAACAGCTATTTTAGTTATTTTAGACAGGAAGAATTTTTCATACAGTGATTTATATACTAAATAATCAGAAGGACTCAAGGGTTCAAGGAATGATTCCTCTCACAATGTAAAGCTGCCACTGTGACGACAATATTAAGTTCAATCCAAGTCTGCACCTACATCAGGAAGTAGCAGGGGTGGGGGGTGGGGTGGACTGCTCTAATAACTGCCTCTCAATACCTAGCAGGAAGAACACTGGAAACTGGAATGGGCCATACAAGCTTCCCTTGATAGTTGTTACCACCCGAGAAACCCTTACGGCCTGAGTTCTTCAGAAGGTACACTCAGTATGCTGACACTGTCTTATAAGAAAAATACCCTCTTCAAGTATAGGCCCATTCTCCTTATCTTGGGTATAGGGCTCTTGCAGGTAGAATCACAACATATATTCTTTCTGCTTCAATAAAATCTAACCCAATTCCTTTGTATAGCTGTTCAAAGGATTAATAAATTGCTGATTATAAACAAATTCTGCCTTTGCAGACACCTTTCCAATTTAGTGTAAAAGAATATAAGTCTAAGACTTCCAAGGTAATTAAAATTTTCAGCCTTATATTTTGTGGTGGGATAAAAGATTTAAAATATATTGTGGAAATTTAAACCTATCACCTCACTGAGATTCCTTTTTCCTTTGCAGATGAAAAGAAGGAAGAAGGACTTAAGGGAACAGATGGACACATTTCTATTATCTCTGAAATCACTCTGAAAGTTCAACCTAAGGTAAGTTTGGTTTGCTTCTGGACTTGTTTGGAGGTGACTCTTCATAGTCTTTCTACCTGTCTGGTTACTTAGACTGTTTCTTCAAGGATGTCTGCACAGGAAGTGGCCTTGGAATCTAGAGACAGTATCTCCCTTCAGGCAGGAGGATGAATCTGCTTGCTGCCCAAGGACAACAAAGATAACGTCTTGTTTGAGGGAAAAGTTTGGGCAGGTATGCTCACATTCCTGAGGTAAGATTTCTAAGCTCAAGTTTTCTCAAATGTGACACAGTCCCACTCCCTGTGCAGCATCTGCCTGGACTTGCTTCTGCATCAGCGTAGTACTTGGGGACAAGAAGAATCAATGATGCCTGCTGTATCATAAATAACAAACTATCTAAATAAATGTGATCTTATGGGCTCTTCATCTGCTGAATCTATGTGGCAAGACAACCTAATAGCTGCAATAGCTTGACTGCTTGACTGTATTGTCTTTTGAGGGTGTGCTCATCAATTATTTGACAAATGAGTTAATGAATGAATGAAACTGGCTGCAGCATGGAGAATGGTTCGAGAAGGAAGAATTGAATCCAGAGTGCTGACAGGCTACTTTAGTTCTTTAGACATTAAATTACGATGGATAGGATTAGAATGATGGAATAACAGGAATGGAAAAAAGAGCCAAAGTGGGGAGACCTCAGATATGCACACAGATTCATCTAAAATCCTTGGCTGGCCCCTGAACTGCAAATGCATGGAGAAACTCCAAGAAGTCTGCAGAAACTAATAAACTGAAGGTTGAAAAAGTTCATCAGAGATTTCAGCTACTACCCAGCACAGAGGAGACAGAATGTGGAGTTTTGAGTCTCACCTAGTTAGAGGGCTTGATATACTTCTTGGGGTTTCCACTGAAATCTCCAAAGAGCCATGCCTTAAAAGCATAGGTTATGTACCAGGGCTATGGATCAGGTCTGAAAGATTCAACAAAAGACTATGGGAAAAAAGTAAAACATTTAAGTTCAGTGTGATTAACCAGTTTTAACTACCTGATAAAACAAACAAAAAAATCAACACTCTCTAGAGGAAGACAACAGAATGAGGAGTCCCTATAACATACCACCTAAAATTGTGAGGACATGATAAAAAATTACTACACATGCAAAGAAACAAAAAAATTTGGGACAAAATAGAAAAAAACAATTAACACAGACCTCAAGATGACTCTTTGGCCACCTGATATGAAAAACTAACTCATTGGAAATGACCCTGATGCTGGGAATGACTGAAGGCAGGAGGAGAACGGGACAACAGAGGATGAGATGGTTGGATGGCATCACCGACTCAATGGACATGAGTTTGAGCAAGTTCCGGGGTTTGATGATGGGCAGGAAAGCCTGGCGTGCTGGGGTTGCAAAGAGTTAGACACGACTGAGTGACTAAACCGAACTGAACAAGAAGACTCAGATGCTGGAATTCACACACAAGCACTCTAGAGCAGCTATGATAACAGCCTAACAGAAAAAAAAATGGGTTTCCCTGGTGCCTCAGGGGTAAAGGCCAATGCAGGTGAGGTAGGTTTGATCCCTAGATCAGGAAGATCCCCGGGAGGAGAAGGCAACCCACTCCCATATTCTTGTCTGGAAAAATCTCTTGCACAGAGGAGCCTGGTGGGCTACTCTAGGGTTGCAAAAGAGTTGGACACAATTTAGCATCTAACAACAGAAAAAATGGTCATATTGAACAAAACGATGAGGGAAAGACATCTGATAATATTCAACACCCACTCTTGGTACACATTCTCAGCAAACTAGAATCAAAATAAATTTCCTCAATCATTGTAGCAGTTACCAATTATTTGCCTTATAACTCCAAATAAACTCTTCTTTATCTTGTTAAACCAGTCAATCCTAAAAGAAATCAATCCTGAATATTCATTGGAAGGACTGGGACTGATGCTGAAGCTCTAATACTTTGGCCACCTGATGCAAAGAGCTGATTCATTAGAAAAGACTCTGATATTGGGAAAGACTGAGGCAGGAGGAGAAGGGGACAACAGAGGATGAAATGGTTGGATGACATCACTGACTTAACGGACATGAGTTTGAGCAAACTCCGGGAGATGGTGAAGGAGAGGGAAGCCGGTGTGCTGCAGGCCACGGGGTCTCAGAGTCAGACACGACTGAGTGACTGAACAAACACAGTGATACTGGAGCTAGACTTTATAACCATTTCTCCTTTGCTAGCTGCCATAAAATTTGGCTTTAACAGTAGAGATGGTGCAGCAAGAATACTGTAAGTTCCTATCTGATACCATTTCCTTTCAGCTCAGAAAACTTCCTCTAGCATTTCTTATCAGAGAAAGCAATGGCACCCCACTCCAGTACTCTTGCCTGGAAAATCCCATGGATGGAGGAGCCTGGTGGGCTGCAGTCCATGGGGTCGCTAAGAGTTGGAAACGACTGAGCGACTTCACTTTCACTTTTCACTTTCATGCATTGGAGAAGGCAATGGTAACCCACTCCAGTGTTCTTACCTGGAGAATCCCAGGGACGGGGGAGCCTGGTGGGCTGCCGTCTATGGGGTCGCACAGGGTCGGACACGACTGAAGAGACTTAGCAGCAGCAGCAGCATTTCTTATAATGTGAGTTTGTTTAAGATACATTTTTAGTTTTTGTTTGTCCTTATTTTTAATATGTTAAGATAGTTTCACTACATAGAGAATTGTAGGTTGATAGTTTCATCCCCCAAGCATCTTAAAGCTCTCATTCTAACGTCCTCTTCTATCGTTTCTGAGACGTATGCTGTCATTTGTATTCATGGTTTACTCTATTGGGTCGTGTCTTTTTCTCTGGATGCTTTCAGGATTTTCTCTTCATCTTTGGTTTTTAGTAGTTTGACTATAGTATTCATAGGTAAGGTTTCCTGTGTATTTATCTTTTGGGGTTCACCATGCCTCTTGAATCTTTAAATTTATGTCTTTCACCAAGTTTGGGCAAGTTTTGGTCATCATTGAGAAAATTTTATTTTTCTGCCCCATTTCCTCTCCTCTCACCTCTTGTAATTACACTTGTAATCTCATTACAAGTATGTTAGATCTTTTAATATTGCCCCACAAATCAGTGAGGCAATTTTTTCCTTAATATATTCCTTATTTTAGGTTGTTAAATTTATATTGATCTATCTTTAAGCCCATTGACTCTTTGTCATCTCTGACCTACCAATAATTTCTTCCAATAAAATTTTTATTTATGTATTTTTCAGTTCTAGAATTTCCATTTAGTTCTTTTTTATAGCTTCTACTATCTGTGCTTATTAATTATATTTTTTGTAAATAGAGTTAAAGTAGCTGCTTTAAAATCCTCATCTGCTAATTACAACATCTGGATCATTGGTTGCTCTCAAAGATTTCCTTTTCTCTTGAGTATGGATCACAGTTTCCCATTTGTCCACAAGTCTAATAATTTTAGATAACACTTTACACACTGTAAATGAGACTCTGGATTCTGTGTGTGCATGCTAAGTCGTTTCAGTCATGACTGACTCTTTGTGACCCAATGGACTACAGCCCACCAGGCTCCTCTGTCCATGGGATTCTCCAGGTAAGAATACTAGAGTGGGTTGCCATACTCTCCTCCAGGGGATCAAACCCACATCTCTTACATCTCCTACACTGGCAGGCAGGTTCTTTACCACTAGTGAAAGATTTATAGACATAACATTTTATTGCAATTCACTTTTTTGTGCTTATCAGATATTGTGTGTTTTAAAAAAGAAAAGGTTTGTGGCAATTCTGTGTTGTCAGAAGACAGCATCTTTCAGCAATAGCCTTTTTTAATTCAGGTATATAATTGTTTTTAAGTTGCCAGTCCAGGTTCGATGCACGATACTGGATGCTTGGGGCTAGTGCACTGGGACGACCCAGAGGGATGGTATGGGGAGGGAGGAGGGAGGAGGGTTCAGGATGGGGAACACATGTATACCTGTGGTGGATTCGTTTTGATGTTTGGCAGAACTGATACGATTATGTGGAGTTTAAAAATAAAATAAAATTAAAAAAAAAAAAAAAAGATACAATGCTATTGAACACTTAACAGATTACAGTGTAAACATAATTTTTATATGCACTGGGAAACCAAAATATACACATGATTTGCTTTATTATGATATTCACTTTATTTCAGTGGTCTTTGAACCTGCAATATCTTCAAGGTACACCTGTACTGATTTCTTTTTTAAGCAGGCAGTTAACTTGTCTGAATTCAAACTCTAAACTATTTCTCTTGCATAGGCAGGTAGCAATTAAAAATCTCTGATGAGTTATTTTAGCCTTAACATGAGTGCCTGAAGTTTTCCCCATATATGTTTTGATAACAGGTCAGCTGAAGATTTTGGCAGCTTATATGTAGAATTCAGAGCCCCACTTCTGTGGGTACCTTTATTCTTTAATTGGAGAAGGAAATTGCAACCCACTCCAATATTCTTGCCTGGAGAATTCCATGGATGGAGAGGCCTGGTGGCCTATGGTCTGTGGAGTCACAAAGAGTCGGACATGACGGAGCAATGGACGCTTTATTCTATACCTTTCTTGATTTGGAGCCATCATCCTAAATGCTGTCCTCTGATTCCTCACAAGTAGCAGCAGTGCAGACTTCTATTCAACTTTCCTTTTCCTTGAAGAACTGACTAGGCCCAGTGATAAAAGTGGAAACCCATTCAAAGCCTCCTTGTCTTTTCATTCCAAGAGTTTATTCCTCTCCAACTTCAGCCTGCTCCTGTTCACTCTTCACTTCCTCTAGGTAGTTGTTTTTAAATTTTGTGCAGAGTACTAAAATGAATTTTGTGGGAAGGATGATCCAAAATGAGCTACACCATCATTAACAGAAGGTGTTGTTATTTTTCATTTCTTTTAAAAAAAATATTTTTATTGAAGTATAATTTATAATGTTAATTTCTGCTGTACAGTAAAGTGTTAATTTCTGACATACAGTAAAGTGATTCAGTAAGATATACATATATATTCCTTTTCATATTCTTTTCCATTACGGTTTATCACCGGATATTGAATATATTAGTTTCCTGTGCTATCCAGTGGGATTTTGTTGTTTATGCATCCATGTGCTAATCTCCCACCCTTCCTCCCACCTGGCAACCACAAGTCTGTTCTTTATCTCTGTAAGTCTGTTTCTGTTTTGCAGATATGCTAATTTGTGTCATATTTTAGATTCCAATATAAATGATATCATATGGTATTTGTCTTTCTTCTCTGACTTACTTTGCTTAGTGTGATAATCTCTAGGTCCATCCATGTTGCTGCAAATGGCAAAGGCGTTCTTACATTTAAAACGCTCTCTAGATGGTTGACAGACACTGTACCAACCTGATGATGGAAGACACATTTAGGTAGTCTTGATCGTTCACGTAAGTACCACTTAACTATTTTATTTTGGATCTTGTGCTGACAATACCTATCCTTGAGTAAAGATCAATTATAATCTCCACCTGATGCAACATCCCCTCCTGCTGAACCCTTACAACAAACTGGGTAACACAACTTCTCTTATTTTTCCTTGACCAAGCAGGTGACGTGTGTATCACGGCTCTGTCCTTTCCTCGAGTAAGTCAAATGCTACATTTTGTTTCATATATGTGTTGCCAAAGGGGGTATGCTATATTTTGTTAACAAATCCTAAAGTTTGGGTAATAAAAGGTTTTACAGAGTAAATGCTATTTTAAACATGTCTGCAAAACTGAAAACGAAAGAACAAATAGATTCAAGGATTTGAATATGAAACTGTATACAGAACAAATTCTTACAATACTAGCACAATAATTCCTTGTTTCATTCCTCCCAATACACAAATATTTAACACTTATTTATTTAGTGAAATGATTGCAAGGGGATACAAAGATAACTTTGATAGCACTCCAGAACACTTGATTTGTTCATAAATAATCACAATACAGGATAAAAAGTGCAAAGGTTCATAAGGGAAGATCTAATAAAAGATTCTCAGCACTGTTACCTGATTATCTCGGTGGTTGTTTCTTACTTTTAGCTTTGAAGTGACTCATTTAATGTGCTTGAGTACATGCTTTTCCTAACTCAACAGGCTTATCACTTTGAGATTCAAGTCAGGTCTTTTCAGACTATATATCCCTTAGCAGAAACAAAGAATCCTTTCAAATTCATGATTTAAGCATTAGAACCATTTGAGATTAGTATTATCACAAATTTAAAGAATATGAAACAGAAGCCCAGAGCATTCATGCTTAAAACTTGCCTCAAGTCACTTAGTTATAAGGGAGTAGAACCTAAGGCATGAACCTAGGTTTTCTGACTTCTGAGTCTAGTGCAGTACTTTTGCCACTGTAACAGGTAATACAACTCAGGGAAAAGAAAGAAATTCATGGAGAGGGTTATAAAAAAGGTCAAATGTACCAATGAAGTCAAAGAAGATGAGGACTTAGGAAAGGTAATTGAATTCGGTGATCAGAAAGGCATTGGTGAGTTAGCTGCAAATCCATTTCCTTCAGCCTAATATAATCAACGTTTAAGTTTTAAATATAACCCTTCAATAAAATTTCAAGTCCTTTCACAGTTCTCCATGTAGGATCCATTAGGGTTTGACTCCATTTTACTTGTCCAATATCATCACTCCGTATTTTATACCTCATAGTCAATGTCTATATACATTGACTATGTATATAGACTATATGTCTATATGTCTATATACACAGTCTATTACATTAGACTATATATTCTTTTCCATGGGGATCAAGACCATCCTCATGGAAAAGAAAGGCAAAAAAGAAAATGGCTGTCTGGAGAACCCTTACAAATAGCTGTGAAAAGAAAAGAAGCGAAAAGCAAAGGAGAAAAGGAAAGATATAAGCATCTCAATGCAGAGTTCCAAAGAATAGCAAGGAGAGATAAGAAAGCCTTCCTCAGCGATCAATGCAGAGATATAGAGGAAAACAAAATAGGAAAGACTAGAGATCTCTTCAAGAAAATTAGAGATACCAAGGGAACATTTCATGCAAAGATGGGCTCGATAAAGGACAGAAATGGTATGACCTAACAGAAGCAGAAGATATTAAGAAGAGGTGGCAAGAATACACAGAAGAACTGTACAAAAAAAATCTTCATGACCTAGGTAATCACAATGGTGTGATCACTCATCTAGAGCCAGACATCTTGGAATGTGAAGTCAAGTGGGCCTTAGAAAGCATCACTATGAGCAAAGCTAGTGGAGGTGATGGAATTCCAGTTGAGCTATTTCACATCCTGAAAGATGATGCTGTGAAAGTGTTGCACTCAATATGCCAGCAAATTTGGAAAACTCAGCAGTGGCCACTGCACTGGAAAAGGTCAGTTTTCATTCCAATCCCAAAGAAGGCAATGCTAAAGAATGTTCAAACTACCAGACAATTGCACTCATCTCACACGCTAGTAAAGTAATGCTCAAAATTCTCCAAGCCAGGCTTCAGCAACATGTGAACCGTGAACTTCCAGATGTTCAAGCTGGTTTTAGAAAAGGTAGAGGAACCAGAGATCAAATTCCCAACATCTGCTGGATCATGCAAAAAGCAAGAGAGTTCCAGAAAAACATCTATTTCTGCTTTATTGACTATGCCAAAGCCTTTGACTGTGTGGATCACAATAAACTGTGGAAAATTTTGAAAGAGATGGGAATACCAGACCACCTGACCTGCCTCTTGAGAAACCTATATGCAGGTCAGGAAGCAACAGTTAGAACTGGACATGGAACAACAGACTGGTTCCAAATAGGAAAAGGAGTACATCAAGGCTGTATATTGTCACCATGCTTATTTAACTTATATGCAGAGTACCTCATGAGAAATGCTGGGCTGGAAGAAGCACAAGCTGGAATCAAGATTGCTGGGAGAAATATCAATAATCTCAGATATGCAGATGACACCACCCTCATGGCAGAAGTGAAGAGGAACTAAAAAGCCTCTTGATGAAAGTGAAAGAGGAGAGTGAAAAAGTTGGCTTAAAGCTCAACATTCAGAAAACTAAGATCATGGCATCTGGTCCCATCACTTCATGGCAAATAGATGGGGAAACAGTGGCAGATTCTATTTTGGGGGGCTCCAAAATCACTTCAGATGGTGACTGTAGCCATGAAATTAAAAGACGCTTACTCCTTGGAAGGAAAGTTATGACCAACCTAGATAGCATATTAAAAACAGAGACGTTACTTTGCCAACAAAAGTCCATCTAGTCAAGGTTATGGTTTTTCCAGTAGTCATGTAGGGATGTGAGAGTTGGACTGTGAAGAAGGCTGAGCACCAAAGAATTGATGCTTTTGAACTGTGGTGTTGGAGAAGACTCTTGAGAGTCCCTTGGACTGCAAGGAGATTCAACCAGTCCATTATAAAGATCAGTCCTGGGTGTTCATTGGAAGGACTGATTCTGAAGCTGAAACTCCAGTACTTTGGCCACCTCATGCGAAGAGTTGACTCATTGGAAAAGACTCTGATGCTGGGAGGGATTGGGGGCAGGAGGAGAAGGGGACGACAGAGGATGAGATGGCTGGCTGGTATCACCGACTCGATGGACATGAGTTTGTGTGAACACCAGTTGGCGGCAATGGACAGGGAGGCCTGGCATGCTGCAATTCATGGGGTCACAAAGAGTCGGACACGATTGAGCGACTGAACTGAACTGATATATTCTTTCTCCCCTTGAGAGTACTACAAGAACACTCTAAGATATTCTTGAAGTGGTCTCCCTACCTCTTTTCTCTCTCCACTTAGCACAGATGCTATTTGTTTACACGCCATGGTGGCTTAGGTGCCCCTCACTTTTCTCCACAATATCCCTAAGCTTATTCCTCTTCTAGGATTTAACACAAGAATATTATAGTCTCAATTCAGTTTAGTCGCTCAGTTGTGTCTGACTGTGACCCCATGGACTGCAGCACACCAGGCCTTCCTGTCCATCACCAACTCCCAGAACTTGCTCAAACTCATGTCCATCGAGTCAGTGATGCCATCCAACCATCTCATCCTCTGTTGTCCCCTTCTTCTCCTGCCTTCAATCTTTCCCAACATCAGGGTCTTTTCCAATGAGTCAGTTCTTCGCATCTGGTGGCCAAAGTATTTCAGCTTCAGCTTCAGCTTCAGCATCAGTCCTTCCAATGAATATTCAGGACTGATTTCCTTTAGGAAAGACTAGTTTGATCTCCTTGCAGTTCAAGGGACTCTCTAGTCTTCTCCAGCACCACAGTTCAAAAGCATCAATTCTTCGATGCTCAGCCTTCTTTATGATCCAACTCTCACATCCATACATGACTACTGGAAAAACCAGCAGACCTTTGTGGGCAAAGTAATGTCTCTGCTTTTTAATATGCTGTCTAGGTTGGTCATAGCTTTTCTTCCAAGGAGCAAGCATCTTTTAATTTCATGGCTGCAGTCACTACCTGCAGTGATTTTGGAGCCTAAGCAAAGAAAGTCTCTGTTTCCATTGTTTCCCGTCTATTTGCCATGAAGTCATGGGACCGGATGCCATGATTTTAGTTTTTTGAATGTTGAGTTTTAAGCCAGTTTTTTCCCTCTCCTCTTTCACCTTCATCAAGAGACTCTTTAGTTCCTCCTTGCTTTGTGACATTAGGGTAGTGTCATTTACGTATCTGAGGTTATTGATATTTCTCCCAGCAATCTTGATTCCAGCTGGTGCTTCATCCAGCCCAGCATTTCTCATGATGTACTCTGCATAGAAGTTAAATAAGCAGGGTGACAATATACAGCCTTGATGTACTCCTTTCCCAATTTGGAACCAGTCCCTTGTTCCATGTCTGGTTCTAACTGTTGCTTCTTGACCTGCATATAGATTTCTCAGGAGGCAGGTCAGGCGGTCTGATATTCCCATCTCTTTAAGAATGTTCCACAGTTTGTTGTGATCCATACAGTCAAAGGCTTTAACATAGTCAATAAAGCAGAAGTACATATTTTTCTGGAATTCTCTTGCTTTTTCTATGATCCAATGGTTGTTGGCAATTTGATCTCTGGTTCCTCTGCCTTTAAGAGCTTCCCTTATAGGTCAGTTGGTAAAGAATTCACCTGCAATGCAAGAGATCCCAGTTCGATTCCTGGGTCGGGAACATCCACTGGAGAAGGGATAGGCTACCCAGTCTAGTGTTCTTGGACTTCCCTTGTGGCTCAGCCTGCAATTCAGGAGACCTGGTTTCGATCCCTGGGTTGGGAAGATCCCCTGGAGAAGGGAAAGGCTACCCACTCCAGTATTCTGGCCTAGAGAATTCCACGTACTATATAGTCCACGGGGTCGCAAAGAGTTGGACAGGACTAAGCGACTTTCACTTTTACTTTTCACTTTCCTCTGGCTTTTCTAAGTCCCGCTTGAAGATCTGGAAGTTCTTGGTTCATGTACTGTTGAAGCTTAGCTTGGAGAATTTTGAGCATATTATATAGTCTAAGTACCATTTGTTTACCTTATCTGTTTTTCCCATTAAACTATGAAGTCTTTGAGGGCAGGATCATGTCGTGTTCATGGTTTACTTCTGAAACTTAACATAGAGGCTTTTGCATAAACACTTGTTAAGTGAAAGAATCAATAAGATTATAAGGAGTTACAAGGCAATAAAGTAACCTAATGTGACTTCAACAGCAAAGACGCCACTTATCGGTCACAGACAGTATGTTTTGATCAAACACCCTAATGTGAATCTAGCTACTTAAACGTTAAACTTCTTTTGCAAGGACAACAAGTGTGCTTCTACCATTTCCTGTGAGCAATTTCGCTTAAGAAAATGTGGTCACAATTATACTCTCACAGATGTAACTACAGAAGAACTGCATGAAATCTGAGAGATTGCTGCAACCTTTGGAGAGTTGCTTTGAAAGTTAAAAATTTTCCTAGCTTAGATCAAACAAAACAAGTACTTTCAATAATAAATCTAAATGCTTAGTCAGCAGTATTGAGAATTTTTATAATATGCATTATGGACTATAAAGAATAGAATCTTTATGGACTATAATAGACTCTTCAAGATAGCACTTACACAGGAAGAACTTAACAAAATATTTGTAATGATAATGACTCTCAGAGTTTGAAGGCCTAGTGGGGTCACTGGGTTCATCTATCCACTGTCTAGTTTGTACATCATTCAGTTCTTTTGGCATACTTTTTTGAGTCATTTCAAATTGGTTAGCAGAGCTTTCAATGACTATAGCAAAGAGACCCTGGAGCTATAGGGATGGGCTGAAGACATAATCCATAAGCTACAAATGCTTATTCACACACTCTTGACATTACTGTCAACATACCTTTATTCAAGCTTTCATGAAGATATACTGTATAAATGATGCTTACAAATGCTCTCAGTACACAGTATACTACAAAAGCATTTTAAAAAATTATATATGCTTTTGAATGAGAAAAATGCACTGAATTTAATTTGTACATAGTGTACATATAAGGAAATATAAATGTTTACCATTTATCACTGTTAAGTTCGTTTCATAGTTCGTTACTGAAATTTAAAATCATTTACTTGGCCTTGAAGAGGTGGTAATAGGATCCCTCTACATTAGAGAATAAAGTAACTCATTTTTTCCAAATACTTTCTCCATTCATACTACAAATGTATGATACATATAGAAGAATAGCATAAGTATATAGGGATATATAAGAGAAGTGATTTTGAGCCTAAATTTGACACAGTAGCATTGGTATCATTAAAACCAATTCTAGCACCTGTTCTAATTCACTAAGAAATAAAAAATTGTATATTATTTGGAAGGAACAATTTAGCTAATGAATAATTTCATTTTTGGGGTTAGTTCATGTAGGAGTAAATGAAAGATTTTGTTTTATAAGGAAGAATGTTTCTAAATGAGTATGGGAGAAAAATACTATCAAATATCATACTTCATTATTAACTCATCTACCTTTAATGTCTCTGTCATTTTCTTTTAATAACACTTTAAAATCTTTATCACTTGTTAGTTCTGACAATGAGATGACAATTTATGCAATCTCTCCCCTATAGTTTCATTTCTAATCTCTACTTAAGCAGTTTACCTTCTAGTGTGATCAAAGACAAAAAGAACCAATGTAGATTTGTATTGTGTGTATGTGTGTGTGTTTGCACATCCATGTTTGAAGATAGCATTTAATGTTACATAGATTTATTATCCAAAGGGATCTCTAATTAAATAAAAAAGGGAGCCTATGTTAGCTACGTTGACTTCAGGATCCATTCTTTTGTATAAAGGGCTTTCACATGCCTTCCCCCTCAATTCTAAAAGCACACGTTCCCTTCACCATGAATAAGGCCGACATTTGACAGCTTCACAAGGCTGACAGGGTTACCCAACAGCCCACCCTCCCTATTCTCAATCCAATTAGACCTCTAATCCTCCAGATGAAAGGCCCAACTGCTCACGTTCCTCATGACAACGACAGCTATTGATTACTTGTCACTGCAGCTAACACCTTCCCTGTCGAGGCTGCTCTGACAGAAGCAAACCTACCAAATTAGACAGCACTTTATCTGCCCTGGAGGCCAAATGGCACAACAAGTAAAGGCTAATAAATGGTATAAAAATGAACAAATCATAACATTATGACAGGCTGATCGTTGCCAGCAGCCTCCTAGCTCAAGCTTGATGTTCTGTTAGGCTTGCTCCTTCTCTTTCCCCTCTGCTCTAACTCCAACGTTGACTGAATTAAAGGCCAGAACAATTAAGGCATTTGACCAGCAAAGATAAGCCAATTGAAGTATCACCAAGGGACATAAATGTCAATAACTGACTGCCATTTGTCAATACAAACATTCTGGAGATGCAAATATTCAGTCCTCCACTCTCCACTAGGCTACACTGACTCACTTTCCAATGAGAGTCAGTTCAAATGGACAGTCTATGGCTATTTACCAGAAGAGGGGAAAAAAAGAAAAAAGAAATACAGTCTCAAGAGAGGAAGTATTCTATGAAGAACAAGCAAGAGTCATTGGGGTGGGGTTGGAGGGTTGCATGAGAAAAAGAGAGATAGCAAAGCAGATCTATTGTTCCTTTAAAAAATATTCTGTTAGACAATTGGAAAGTCAGTACATGTTTTTAGTTGAGAATGCATACATAATGTAGGGAATGTTGGAAAGCTAATGAAGCTGTAACTTTAGAAACACACTCATTCATTTAATGAACAGTTTTTGAGCATGAACCATGTACCAGGCACTGTTCTAGGCAACAGGAAGAAAACGGTGAATAAATCAGACCAAAAGAATCCCTAACTTTATGGAGTTTACATTGCAGTAGAGTATAAGACAATAAACAAGGTAAAAAATAAAATATTTGTGTGTGTGCGTGTGTGTGTGTGTATGATGTGATACCCCATCATTCTCAGCTGGGTAAGAAAAAGGAGTAGAAATGTAAGATAAAAGTCGGTAAGTCTAAAAAACCAAAGAACTACACACACACATAAACAGCCAACCAAACGTAGTCCTGAATTAGAATAGGAAATGATAAAACTGTATTTTCATTTAAAAAATATTTCCAAGCAGTGTCTACTGCTATGGCTTAGAAACAATCAACCCAGTACAATAAGCACCCCTAGACTTAAAATTGTGGTCTCCAAATACATATATGGTGAAAGATTCAAGATGGAACAGAGACTTGAAAACATCCTATGAAGAAGGAATGAAGGAATAGTAAAACTGGAGAAAAATTTCTTCACTTGGCCATCATGATGATTATTATTACATTGTTGGCCATGCCCCGTGGCATGTGGGATCTTAGTTCCCTGATCCAGGATCGAACCTGTGCCCCTTGCAGTGGAAGAGGTGAGCCTTAACCACTAGATCGCCAGAGGAAGTACCACAAAGATTATTTTTAAGACATGTCAGATCATATCACTTTTTTCCTCAAAACCCTCCAATGCCTCCTTCATCTGGTTCAGAATAAAAACATATTCCTGACAATGGCCGAAAGGCCTAGTGAATCTGGCACCCATTTCTGTCTTGTCCTCATGCTGACTACTCTCCCCTTGCTCACTCATTATCACCATGCTAGCCTCTTTGTTATTGGAGAAGGAAATGGCAACCCACTCCAGTGTTCTTGCCTGGAGAATCCCAGGACGGGGGAGCCAGGTGGGCTGCCGTCTACGGGGTCGCACAGAGTCGGACACGACTGAAGTGACTTAGCAGCAGCAGCAGCCTCTTTGTTACTCCTCCAATATTCCAGGCATGCTCCCACTTTAAGTCTTTGTTCTGACCGTTCCTCCAGCCTGGAATGAAAGAAAGTTCTTCCCTCAAGTTATTTATATGGCTTACTTTGTTACCTTCTACAAGTCTTGCTTCCAATGTGACTGCTTCCATCTCAGTGAAGACTATTCTGACTGCCTTATTTACAGTTCTGATTTGCTTTCCCCAGGTGCCTCTTCCCTGGTTTTCTTGATACCCCTTAGTTTAGCATTTTGGTTATATTTCTCTTATTATATTAGTAAACGATAATCTGGGCTTTGGAAAAGCTTCATAGTCAGAAGAGCTATAAAGAGGTCTATGATTGGTCACAAGGAAAATGCGGTGTCCAGGGGCTGACAATATTCATATTTTGGGAATAATGAGCCCCCTGATACCCTCTCATTTCAATTCTGAACAGTAAAATGTACAAAAAACAAGAAGAGGAAATTATATGAACAAATACAGTTCTATGACACAAGAAGGTAATTAGCAAATTAATGATCACATTTTCTTTGGAATCGATGTTATATACAAAATTAATTTTTAGAAGTTTAAATGAAAGTAAATGGATCTGAAGTTCCTTTTTATCAGCTGTAAAAATATTCACTGGCCCCGTGCCCAGAGTTTAAAAGAAATCAGCATGAGTCTAATGAAAAACAAGCTGTAGGTCTCAGGGAAATTCAATATATACTCTTTCTTTTCCTTTTAGTTTCTGATTGGTTTCCATGGGAATCTAGGCTTGTGGGGATCTCTAGTCGTGGAAAGCAGATGCCTGAATTTTCATGGCTTAGTAAAAGTGGGGGTCAGTGAAGAGATAAAGATGATTAGAAAATGAATATGGTAGTAGAAAACATGATCATGTTTGAAACAAAATGCTGCAAGTGACATAGTTTTCAAAACACAATCTGCAAGGCTGTTCTGTGTTTGAGAGGTATTACAACATAAAGAAGAAGAAGAGAAAAAAAAACCCACTAATGTAAAGGCATTAGCTCTGGGTTTAAATTCTGAATCTGGCCCATAAGAAAGAAGCTCGTTGGAGAGCAGTTCTCCTGGGTTCCCTTACTTCATGGTTCTCTGCTTGAGCACTCCTTTCCAATAAAGTCTTTTGCTTTGTCAGAGGAGAGAGGAAGGAAGGAAGGAAGGAAGGGAGAAAGAAAGACTTAGGTACTTTGGCAGGGAGATGACTGGGAAGCTGGATTTCAGAATTTCTCTATGACAGAACCAGAGGTCTGAGAAAGTAAGCTGCAGAAGAGTGAGTTTTCCTTCAGTGAAGCATTACCAGGAGCACTGAACTGGGAATCAGAAAAACAAGATAATTCCTGAATCTGCAAGTAAAAAAGTGGCCTTGAAGAACTCAAACCAGACCTCAGTTTACTTCTAAAAAACAGTTAATATTCAACTATTCTAACTGCTAAGAAGCTACTAGGAAGTTTTTTTCTTACTAGAACTATGTTGTTACGGTTGTTCAGTTGCTAAGTCCTGTCCAGCTCTTTGCGACCCCATGAACTGCAGCATGCCAGGCTTCCCTGTCCTTCACTATTTCCTGGAACTTGCTCAAACTCACATCCACTGAGTCGATGATGCCATTCAACCATCTCATCCTCTGTCAACCCCTTCTCTTCCTGCCCTCAATCTTTCCCAGCACCAGGGTCTTTTCCAATGAATCAGCTCTTTGCATCAGGTGGCCAAAGTATTGGAGCTGTACTATGTTAGAACAACTCAGAAGCAGTGATATCTATCAAGATTTGCTGACATTTTGTTCCTTGTAACTGTGAAAGTAGAAGTGCATTAACTATAGTCAAAGTATTAAAGAATGGACAGGTTTTTATCTCAATTCTCAGATTTGTTTAAAAATAGACCAATCTTGGTTTTTGGTTGAAACACTCATTTGGTTGGAACACTCCATTCAAAGACCCTAATTATTTGAAATCAGGTTCTTTTTTTTTTTTTAACTTTACAATATTGTATTAGTTTTGCCAAATATCAAAATGAATCCGCCACAGGTATACCTGCGTTCCCCATCCTGAACCCTCCTCCCTCCTACCCCCCCCACTCTCCCTCTGGGTCGTCCCAGTGCACCAGCCCCAAGCATCCAGTATCGTGCATCGAACCTGGACTGGCGACTCGTTTCATACATGATATTATACATGTTTCAATGCTATTCTCCCAAATCTCCCCACCCTCTCCCTCTCCCACAGAGTCCATAAGACTGATCTATACATCGGTGTCTCTCTAAACTGGAAAACCAGCAGACAGGTTTAAATATAGTTTCTAAATACTCAGAAGAGGACAAACTTGACACTGGCTTGGAAACCTAAGAAGTTAGAATGTAATGAAGCAAAGATTTTTCAGGTTAGGACTCTCTGCCCAGAAAAGGCAGCTTAGCTAAGGCTGAAGTCAAATGGAATAATACGTAAAGGTTGTTAACGTAGCCCTTATCAGTCCAGAGGTGGTCTTGAGTGATCATTAAAATTCCAGAATATAAGGGTTTTATAAGCTCAGACTTTCTAGGTAAGGTGGCCATTGCAAATGCCTTTTGGTGACTTCTTTTAGAAGCATGTACTTAGTGGCTCAGCAGTGTCCGACTCTATGCAACCCTATGGACTGCAGCCCACTAGATTCTTCTTTCCATGGAATTTTTCCAGGCAAGAATACTGGAGTGGGCTGCCACTTCCTCCTCCAGGGGGTCTTCCTGACCCAGAGATTGAACCTCTGTCTCCTGCACTGGCAGGCGGATTCTTTTATCACTGAACCACCTGAAGCACACCAAGAGCTAAAACCCCATTTGCTTACACTTCAGATATCCACTGGTGACAGTTTGTGGGAGAGTGAGCACTTATTAAATTGGTTTTAAATAGACTGAGTGAATACAGCTACAGAGACACCTGGAAGTACCCACTAAACACTCCAGGTCATCTTGATGTGTGCTCAAATTTAAGAACCACTGGATTATAGCATAGATACAAGGCTTCCAAATAGCTCCTGAGGTGAAGGCTGGGGAAATGTGACCTGAGTGCTTAAAAGCCTAGGCCAGAAACAAACAACCCAATCAACAAATGGACAGAACATCTAAACAGACATTTCTCCAAGGAAGACATACAGATGGCCAAGAGGCACATGAGAAGACGCTCAACACCGCTAATTATTAGAGACATGCAAATCAAAACTACGAGATAATCACCTCACATCGGGCAGAATGGCCATCATCAAAAAGTCTACAAACAATAAATGATACAGAGGGTATGAAGAAAATGGAACCCTCCTACACCATTGGTGGGAATGTAAATTGGTACAGTTGCTATGGAGAACAGTATGGAGAGTCCTTAAGGAACTAAAAATAGAGTTACCATATGACCCAGCAATCCCACTCTCCTGGGAATATATCCAGAGAAAAACATGGTTCAAAAGGAGACATGCACCCCAATGTTCATTTCATCACTGTTTACAGTAGCCAAAGCATGGAAGCAATCTAAATGTCTATCAATAAATGAATGGATAAAGAAGATGTGGTACATAAATAGGTACATATATACAATGGAATACTACTCAGCTATAAAAAAAAGAAATAATGCCATTTGGAGGAACATGGATGGACTTGGAGATTACATACAAATATCAGACAGAGAAAGACAAATATCATATTACATCAACTTACATGCAGAAGCTGAAAAAAATGATATGAATGATTTTGTTTACAAAACAGAAACAGACTCACAGACTTAGAGAAGGAACTTGGGGTTACTGGAGGGGAAGGGTGGTAGAGGAAGGGATAGATTAGGATTTTGGGATTGACACATACATATTGCTATATTTAAAACAGATAACCAACAAGGACCTACTGGATAGCACAGAGAACTCTGCTCAGTACTCCATAATAACCTAAATGGGAAAAGAATTTGAAAAAAAACAGATACATGTGTATGTATAACTGTATAACTTTGCTGAACACTTGAAACTAACCCAACATTGTTAATCAACTAATTCCAATATAAATAAAATATAAAAATCAAAAAATTGTAACAATGAATAATAACAACAAAAAAGTCTAGGCTAGGAACCATTCTTGCTTCCATTCTCCTGCTGAACTACAAATTATGGTCACCAAGTTCTGGATATTTTATCATTTTTTTATAATAGATTTTTAATGAGGTATAACACATATATAGTACTGCATATGTCTCAAGTATACAGAGACATCTGTATATGAGTGTAAGATAAGGAAACCAAAAGCTGTTGGTGTTGTTTCCCAGAAAAGTTTCAGAGGTATTCTACTCTTCTCCTTTACTTTTTAAATCATTAACATGCAAACATATTTTTAAAACTGAAAATTAATATTTAATTTTCACAGATGAATTGAGAATTCTCTTTATGAATAAAAAAGGAACACTCAAGCACAACCTGAGTCTTCTTTAATTTGTGTATTTAACATGATATAATTTTTCAAAGTGGGTGGGTAATCTTCATCTTCTTGAAGCCAAATTAATAACCTCGTGGAAGATTAAAAATGCATAATTATTGACATTTAGTGAGATTGCTAAAGTTTTTTTTTATCCTTATCAACAAATAAATGTATCTGTTGAAATCAGAGAAACAGTAGCTTCCCTGAACCAAAACATTTCTAACAGTTAGATATCTTTTGCGAGAAACCCAGGAAAGGTATGACTGATTTCTTTCTTGGATTAAACTGAGTGTGCTAAATGAAAAACAAACTAGGTACAGACGTAGACTATATTGAGATTAATTTTATTCTCATGTGTATCATTTCCTTAGCTGCTTGGACTAATAGTAATTTGTTTCCAGAGAAGTATGTGTCAGAATAACTAAGTCAATCGACACAGTTCAATAAACTTTTACCATATATGTATTTTGAAATTGGATAAATGTTTCTAATAAACAAAATGGCTAGCATTTGTATTAATAATGACTTTCTATATAAGTAACATAAAATGTATTCATTCATTCAACCAAGACAAATCAGACACTGTGCTAGATTCTGGGACATTCAAAAATAAAGAAAACAAGTCTCTCATCTGGAACTCCAATCTGGTGGGAAAGACACAAGTAAGTAATAATTATCATACATATGAGACAGTGGGGCTCCAATAGAGGTATGAACAAAATGCTATGCAAACATGGGTTTTTCCTATTAATCAACCTAAGATACCACAACATAGCTCATTATCACAAAAAAACCCAAAACCATAATAAATAATACATGAAAATGGTTAATCTTTGGGTCAGTAATAGTAGCAATGACTACTTACATGTTACGGCTGTTGAGATTTACAAAACATTTAGGTAAATTAATATCACATGTAAGTATATGTACTTTACAGTAGATAGGCCAATTTTGTTACTTAATACCTTTTTTGTTATTTAATATCTTTATCCATGGTGTTTGTGAGCACTTTAAGAGCAGGAATCATGTCTTTCATCTTCGCATTCCAAGGCCTAGCACAGTGCCTGTCACACAGTAAGTTTTTAACATGTGTTGAACATATGCATGCACGCACATATATATGAATATCAATGTTACATAAGTAGCACTTTTGAGTTCACAGATAACAGAATTAAGACAGACAATACTTGAAAAGAATATTTGGTATCCAAAATATCAGAGAACTTCACTAAACAAAGGCATGTGAAGTTTAAGAGGGCTCAGTATTGACAGTACTTATTTATAGCAGACATATTATTCATTTTTTAATATTCTCTCTAGATGATGCTGTTAAAGTGCTACACTTAATATGCCAGCAAATTTGGAAAACTCAGCAGTGGCCACAGGACTGGAAAAGGTCAGTTTTCATTCCAATCCCAAAGAAAGGCAATGCCAAAGAATGTTAAAACTACGATACAATTGCCATCATTTTACATGCTAGTACAGTAGTGCTCAAAATTCTCCAAGGTAGGCTTCAAACAATATGTGAACTGAGAGCTCCCAGATGTTCAAGACAGACTTAGAAAAGGCAAAGGAACCAGAGATCAAATTGCCAACACTTGCTGGATCATAGAAAAAGTAAGAAAATTCCAGAAAAATATCTACTTCTGCTTCACTGACTATGCTAAAGCCTTTGACTGTGTGGAATACAACAAACTGTGGAACATTCTTAAAAAGATGGGGATACCAGACCACCTGACCTGCCTCCTGAGAAATCTATATGCAGGTCAAGAAGCAACAGTTAGAACCAGACATGGAACAAGGGACTGGTTCCAAATTGGGAAAGGAGTACATCAAGGCTGTATATTGTCACCCTGCTTATTTAACTTCTATGCATAGTACATCATGCGAAATGCTGGGCTGGAGGAAGCACAAGCTGGAATCAAGACTGCCGGGAGAAATATCAATAACCTCAGATATGTAAATGACACCATCCTAATGTCACAAAGCAAAGAGGAAATGAAGAGTCTCTTGATGAAAGTGAAAGAGGAGAGTGAAAAAACTGGCTTAAAACTCAACATTCAAAAAACTAAGATCATGGCAACTGGTCCCATGACTTCATGGCAAATAGATGGGGAAACAATGGAAACAATGACCAACTTTCTTTTCTTGGACTCCAAAATCACCAGAGATGGTGACTGCAGCCATGAAATTAAAAGACGCCTGCTCCTTGGAAGAAAAGCTATGACCAACCCACACAGCATATTAAAAAGCAGAGACATTTCTTTGCCCACGAAGGTCTATATAGTCAAAACTATGGTTTTTCCAGTAGTCGTGTTTGGATGTGAGAGTTGGATCATAAAGAAGGCTGAGCATCGAAGAACTGATGCTTTTGAACTGTGGTGTTGGAGAAGACTCTTGAGAGTCCCTTGAACTGCAAGATCAAACCAGCCAATCCTAAAGGAAATCAGCCCTGAATATTCATTGGAAGGACTGATGCTGAAGCTGAAGCTCCAATACTTTGGCCACCTGATGCAAAGAGCTGATTCGTTAGAAAAGACCCTCAAGCTGGGAAAGATTGAAGACAGGAGGAGAAGGGGATGACAGAGGATGAGATGATTGGATGGTATCACTGACTCGATGGACAAGAGTTTGAGCAAGGTCCGGGAGTTGGTGAAGGATAGGGAAGCCTGGAGTGCTGCAGTCCATGGGGTTGCAAAGAATCAGACACGACTGAGCAACTGAACAACTACTAGGTATATAAACATGATACAGAGCAGATACTTGGCAACTACTTATTGAATGAACATTTCTACTTCCACAATATATCTCCTGGATCCAACTCTTCCTCTCTCTTGGCCTGAACTATAATAGCTTTTATGTACCTCCATTCTTATCCTCTTCCAAAGTAGCTGCTAATGACTTTGCGAGGAATTTGTACTCAGGTTTTCAGGGTTTGCTTTTCAAGTTCCATCTACTGCTAACACTAAAGTCCACTTGGGTTTTTCCATCTTTCTAAGAATCCTGCTTCCTACTAGGGTTGCATTCTTTTACATTCCAATTTGGAAAATGCCTTAAAGGAAAAGCCAGGATGAATGTGGAGCTAATTTTATAAGCTTCCCTTCTCCGAATGATCCTGCCTGTGCTGACTGTTTCCAGTGTCTTCAAACAATATATCTATTAAGTTTTCAGATGTTTTTGGCAGATGAGCTGTTCAAAAATAGGGGTTCATGGTGAGAACTTATGCTTAGTCACGAAAATCTCTGGTTGGTAGCTCTTTACTATGATTTCTTTTTTTATATTTTTAAATATTTCTTTTTTATGTATCTTTAAATATTCCATCAAATATTCCATCTGGTTACTTTATACTGTGTTTTTAATGTTTTTGATAGAAACTTGTCTATTGTTTCTGCTGACTCTCCTTGACGGTATATTGCTTCCTTATGTGTTTGGTGATTTTTCACTGTGAGATCGTATTTGGTTTATTTTAATATATATGGGCAGGAGGAGAAGGCGATGACAGAGGATGAGATGGTTGGATAGCATCACTGACTCAACGGACATGAGTTTGAGTAAACTCCGGGAGTTGGTGATAGACAGGGAGGCCTGGCATGCTGCAGTCTATGGGGTTGCAAAGAGTTGGACACGACTGAGTAACTGAACTGAGCTGAATACATATGGGAAGTTTAAGGTGAAGCTATTTTCTCTAAAGAGAATTTGTGTCTGTGTCTGCTGAAAGGTAGGTTGGGCTACAGACCTGGGACATCTCCAACCACTTTTGAAAATTATTTCTAGATCCTCCACCATCTTATTCCTGCTTGAACTATACTATCTCTGATTCTAAATAATGGTGCTTTTGCATGACACACAAAACCAAACACAATACCCAGGTTTGATGTGGGCAGAGTATTAAAGAATGATTATCACCCTTGTTCTGGAAATTCTACTAATACCAGTATAACTTAACTAGTATTCTACTAATACTAGTATAACTTAAAGATGTATTATGGCTTTTGGCAAACACACAAAAACACACAGCAACACAGAGACAGGGGAAATGCATAATTATCAGCTGCGAGACCGTGAAAGTTGTTATTTATAAAATCAGTTATGTAAACCGTGACATGTAAATCATAGTTCTATTTATTCTTTGACACTAAAGAAATCACTACCAAAAAAATAAAGGAGAAACAAAAAGCAAATGGAAACAATGTGCTGCATCTCACTGAGAGACTTAACAATTCACAGGACTGGGTGTGCCCTCCCCTTTCAACTTTCTTCACATTATACCTCTACAAAAATGTCATATGATTGGATCATCAACTTAACTTTTTCTCGCATGATCCATTTAATGTGCAATTAGTTTCCCCTAACTTACATTTTTGAAGTTAAGTTTTAAACCTAAATGAATCACAATGAAAAAAAAAATCTAAAGTGTATTAAATTCTTAATACTGGGGCTATTCCCAATCTGAAATGTTTACTTTTTTATGATAACAAGTTAAATAGAGTTACCCTTCCTGACTGAATACTTTTAACAGCTGACAAGCTTAGGTGAAAGGTTATAGATACCTCAGCAGTAGTTAAAAGAGAGATTGAAAATGAGGGAGAATTCTTTTAAATTACTGTAATGAAAAGCAAATTCAAGAGCAATAACTTTGGAAATAACCTGACAGACCCAATTGATAAGAGCATATAACTAGCATATTCAGAAGTACATCTTAATGTCAATCTTTTTTTATGCTTTCAACTAATGAAAAGGTATTTTTCTAACCCCTCAATTAATCAGCTATATCTGGTTCACATTTTTTAATGGGAAATAACTAATAGTTTCTCCTGGATCTAACTAATTTTCATTGCTTTTTGTTCCAAAAATACGTATCTAAAATAACAAAGAGAAAAATACCAGGCACCAGAAATACATTTCATAGACCAAAATTTCATGGTGAGAAAAACTGTTTTCAGGTAAATAAAATCTTCAAATAAGTTTAGAAGCTTCCCATTTAAAAAAATTTTTGATATGCTTAATCCTAAAAAAACTGAGCTCTTAACAAGCCTTTAAAAATTTGAAATAATTTATACTAGCAATATAGTTTTAGATTTTAAAAAAATTGAAAATACATTTCAGAAAATAAATTTCTTTTATGCTTCTAACGCCACATATTTTACAAGATTACAGCTTTTTATTGTAAAAGTAACACTAAGGAAAACATTTTAAACAATGAGAAGTACTAAATTCATATATAGTCCCATTATTTCAATCCAAACACTACTGACAATTATTATTTTTTGGCTGTGCTTCATGTGTATGGCTTCTGGGATCTTAGTTTCTGCTGCTGCTGCTAAGTCGCTTCAGTCGTGTTCGACTCTGTGCGACCCCATAGACGGCAGCCCACCAGGCTCCGCCGTCCCTGGGATTCTCCAGGCAAGAACTGGAGTGGGTTGCCATTTCCTTCTCCAAAGCATGAAAGTGAAAAGTGAAAGTGAAGTTGCTCAGTTGTGTCCGACTCCTAGCAACTCCATGGACTGCAGCTAGTTCCTGACCACGGATCAAACCCATGCTCCCTGAAATGGAGGTTCAGAGTCCCAGCCACTGAACCTCCAGGAAATTCCCAAACCCAGCCACTACTGACAATTTAGTGTGTGGTAGTTTTCTTTCTTTCTTTGCCTTTTCCAATGCATAAACTGACTTGTAATATAGTTTAATATAGTCCAATCATACTATCCATATAATTTTATTTCCTTTTCCCCAGCTTAATCTTAGATAAGAAAATAAACTTCATTGCTTGAAGAACTTGAATAAGTGATGGTTATCTGTGCTTACTCTCTGCAGTTTAAAGACTGCATTTTTTGAGAAAACATATGAAAATAAAGTTATAAACCTGAGATTTCTTTACTATCTGTCCATTGCACAGTTCCACTAATCAATTTAAACATACCACAAAGACGGTTTACTCTTCACAGTAATTTGACTTCTCACCTTTTGAGCTGCAAGATGGAGGGCAGTTCTCTGGCTATGGTCAGTTTTATTAACATCTGCTCCTGCCTTCAGCAGAGTATCTGCACAATCCAGTCTGTCAGCCAACACACAATACATAAGTGGTGTTCTCCCAAATTGATCTTCTTTGTCTTTAAGGGCAGAGTTCCCTGTGAGGATAAGAAACAAATAGTGATATTTGATAATTATTTTTGTTATCACTAATATAACTAGGAACTATATTTACTAGCTGTTTCTCATCAAGTACTCGGGTAAATGCATTAAATATACTACCTCAGTTTTACTCACCCTATGAGAGGAATAGTCACAGTCATAGTCATAAGTCGCTCAGTCGTGTCCAACTCTTTGCGACCCCATGGACTGTAACCCACCAGGCTCCTCCGTCCATGGCATTTTCCAGGCAAGAATACTGGAGTGGGTTACCATTTCCTTCTCCAGGAGACCTTCCCAACCCAGGGACTGAACCCCCATACCTATATTACAGGAAATTGAGACTCAGAGAAGTTGGGTAACTTTTTCACCTTACACTGAAAGTAGATGGTGAAGCTAAAATTCAAACTGAGTGTTGACTTTAAGCAGTATGTTCTTAACTACTATGTTATACTAAATTAACATTTTGAGATATGAGGTTATTTTTTTCCTCCCTTACTCTTTGTCAAAAACAAAAAAATTTAATGTAGACCATACACTAGGCATTGTGGTATGTTTCTGAGAACTACAAAAATGAGTCATGATTGACTTCCTATTCTAGACAATAAGGAACAAGCACATAATACCATGATCCTCCTGCTAATTAAAACTAAACACTCCAGGAAAAGTAAATGAAAGGTGGTGAAAAGAAGGCAAATTGGTTAGAGAACAATGCAACTCCAGGAACAATCCGGTGTTGAGTTCTCAAATTTGGAGGTTTTTTGCCTCCTATATATAGAGACAGCCTGGGTGCTAAAGTAGCCAGAACACCAGAAACACCAAGAGGTACATTCACAAAATTCCTCAAGAAGCCTGTTCTCTCCAGTCAAAACATCAGGACAACAGTAGCTCAGCAGCACTGAAATCTTTTGACTAACTTCTTCTATTCAAAGCACATGTGACACAAACTGTACCTCTTTTCCTTTCCATCTGATACTGCAGAGACTGTGGGGAAGCAGCCCTATGAAGCATTATGCCCTGAATCAGGCAAAGGAGAGCAATGAGGTATTACCTTATCTGTTCTCAACTAGACAGTGGAGAAAAGAAAGGAGGAAGCTAGAGAAAGCAATTCTTTATATCAGTGCATAATGGATAACTTTTAGCAGACCATGTATGGAACTGACCAAAGTTAAAATAGAAAAAACTTTGAGAATTGAACTCTTAGTAGAATACTGCCCAGGTTCTAAATTGGCCAGGGTATTACAAAAGTGGGGCAGACCAGACAATAACTTGCAAGAGCTTTGAAAAAGTTTGACATTTGAACCACAGTCCACAAAATTGGAATAAAATGTTCATTCTAACCTAAACAGATTATCAGTTTACTAAAACAGGAGATTTAAATAGGATCCAGTCATTACCATAATACACCAAATGTTCAAGATATAATCCAAAATTACCAGACAAACCAAACATCAGGAAAATATTAAATAAGATAATAAACAGGCACCAAAATTGTGATGGAACAGATATCAGAATTAGCTGACAAAGATTTTAAAGCAATTGTCATAAAAAGTCTGATAAGCAACTATGAATGCTCTTGAAGCAAATGGAAAAATCCAAAGCCTCAGCAATGAGAGTAAACATAAAGATGAACTCGGCGGGACTTCTCTGGAGGTCCAGTGGTTAAGAAGCCATCTGCTAATGCAGGGGACACAGGTTCAACCCCTGGTCCAGGAAAATCCCACAGGCTGTGGGGCAACTAAGCCCGTGCACCACTAGGTCCACACTCTGGAGCCAGCACGCTGCAACTACCAGAGCCCCTGTGCCATGGAGCCTACGCTGTGCAACAGGAAAAGCCACTGTAATAAGAAGCCTGTGCACCACAGCTAGAGAAAACCTACATGCAGCAACAAAGATCCAGTGCAGTCAAAAAAACAAAAGAAATTAAAAAAATTTAAAAAGCGATGAATCCAATGAAAATATCACAATAATAACATTTTTTAAATAAGTAAAAAACCAAATAACCAAAATAAAAACCACATTAAATAGGCACAATACCAGAATGGAAATGACAAAAGAAAGAATCACAGAACTTAATGACAGACCAACAGAAATTATTCAGTCTGAACAACTGATAGAAAAGATAGAAAGAGAAAGGATCAACAGAGTCTCGGGGCTCTGTGGGACAATAACAAAGTTTCTACCATTCATATCATCAGAGCCCCAGAGAGAGAGGAAAAAGAGAGGCTAAAAACATATTTGAAGGAATAATGACTAGAAATGGCCCAAATCTAGTGAAAGACACAGACCTACAAATTTAAATAGTTGAGCAAAGCTCAACAAAATAAACCCAAAGAAATCCATACTGAGTCAGTCAAAATCAAATTTCTGAAGACTAAATTCAAATTATAGCGTATTTCTCATAAGAAACTATGGAAGCCAGAGGTAATGGCACAACATTTTGCACGTGTTGAGGGGGAGGAAAAAGAACTGTCAACCCAGAATTCTACATCAAGTGCTTGCATAGACAGGGAGTGAAAAGAAAGAGAAGTGTTTGAGGATAGCTAAAGGATTTAGCAGTTATAGGGGGTACAATGAAATTGTTCTAAAATCAACTGTTGTGATGTTTGTACAATACAACTCTGAATATGAAAAAAACTATTGAATTGCACATTTTAAATTGGTATGTATGCTGATATGGTGGATCTCAATACTTTCCATTATGTACACATTAAAATGAAATGTCAAAAACATACAAGAAATGTAGAGGAAGACAGGAATGGGAAAAAAAGAGGAATGAAAAACAGAAAACAATACATAATAAGTTGGAAACATTAATGATTATATTATAGGTAAATGGGGCTTGCCTAGTGATGCAGCAATAAAGAATCTGCCTGCTATGCAGGAGATGCAGGTTCAATCCCTGGATTGGGAAAATCCCCTGGAGGAGGAAATAGTATTCTTGCTGGAGACATCCCATGGACAGAGGAGCCTGGCAGGCTACAGTCCATAGCATTGCAAAGAGTCGGACATGACTGAGTGACTGAACACATATACATTCATATAGGTAAATGGTATAAGCACACCAGTAAAAAGATTTTTTAAAAAAAGAGAGAGGACTGAACTACATGCTTGTGGGTTGTCTATTTTATATATAGTACTGTATATATTTTAATCCCAAACTCCTAATTTATCCCTCCCTGATCAACTGGTTTTTGATAAAGGTGTAAAGGCAAACCAATAGATAATTTTTTAAACAAATGGTACTAAAAATATTGGACATCCACATATAAAAACAAAACAAAAAAAAACAAAAATCTACACTTTTTACCATATACAAAATTATCTAAAAATCAGTAATAAATGTAAATGTAAAATCGCTATAAATAGGTAAACCTTAGTCAGTCGCTCAGTCGTGTCCGACTCTTTGCGACCCCATGAATCGCAGCACGCCAGGCCTCCCTGTCCATCACCAACTCCCAGAGTTCACTCAGACTCACATCCATCGAGTCAGTGATGCTATCCAGCCATCTCATCCTCTGTTGTCCCTTTCTCCTCCTGCCCCCAAACCCTCCCAGCATCAGAGTCTTTTCCAATGAGTCAACTCTTCGCATGAGGTGGCCAAAGTACTGGAGTTTCAGCTTTAGCATCATTCCTTACAAAGAAATCCCAGGGCTGATCTCCATCAGAATGGACTGTTTGGATCTCCTTGCAGTCCAAGGGACTCTCAAGAGTCTTCTCCAACACCACAGTTCAAAACATTCAATTCTTTGGCGCTTAGCCTTCTTCACAGTCCAACTCTCACATCCATACATGACCACAGGAAAAACCACAGCCTTGACTAGATGGACATTTGTTGGCAAAGTAATGTCTCTGCTTTTCAATATGCTATCTAGGTTGGTCATAACTTTCCTTCCAAGGAGTAAGCGTCTTTTAATCTCATGGCTGCAGTCACCATCTGCAGTGATTTTGGAGCCCCAAAAAATAAAGTCTGACACTGTTTCCACTGTGTCCCCATCTATTTCCCATGAAGTGATGGGACCGGATGCCATGATCTTCGTTTTCTGAATGTTGGGCTTTAAGCCAACTTTTTCACTCTCCACTTTCACTTTCATCAAGAGGCTTTTTAGTTCCTCTTCACTTTCTGCCATAACTGTGGTGTCATCTGTATATCTGAGGTTATTGATATTTCTCCTGGCAATCTTGATTCCAGCTTGTGCTTCTGTGCAAAAAAGATTTTCACGACCCAGATAATCACAACTGTGTGATCACTGACCTAGAGCCAGACATCCTGGAATGTGAAGTCAAGTGGGCCTTAGAACGCATCACTGTGAACAAAGCTAGTGCAGGTGATGGAATTCCAGTTGAGCTCTTTCAAATCCTGAAAGATGATGCTATTAAAGTGCTTCACTCAATATGCCAGCAAATTTGGAAAACTCAGCAGTGGTCACAGGATTGGAAAAGGTCATTTTTCATTCCAATCCCAAAGAAAGGCAATGCCAAAGAATGCTCAAACTACCGCACAATTGCACTCATCTCACACGCTAGTAAAATAATGCTCAAAATTCTCCAAGCCAGGCTTCAGCAATATGTGAACCGTGAACTTCCTGATGTTCAAGCTGGTTTTAGAAAAGGCAGAGGAACCAGAGATCAAATTGCCAACATCCGCTGGATCATGGAAAACGCAAGAGAGTTCCAGAAAAACATCTATTTCTGCTTTATTGACTATGCCAAAGCCTTTGACTGTGTGGATCACAAGAAACTGTGGAAAATTCTGAAAGAAATGGGAATACCAGACCACCTGACCTGCCTCTTGAGAAATCTGTTTGCAGGTCAGGAAGCAACAGTTAAAACTGGACATGGAACAACAGACTGGTTCCAAATAGGAAAAGGAGTACGTCAAGGCTGTATACTGTCACCCTGCTTATTTAACTTATATATGCAGAGAGTAGGAGAAGGCAATGGCAAGCCACTCCAGTACTCTTGCCTGGAAAATCCCATGGATGGGGGAGCCTGGTGGGCTGCAGTCCATGGGGTTGCTGCAGGTCGGACATGACTGAGCGACTTCACTTTCACTTTTCACTTTCACACAATGGAGAAGGAAATGGCAACCCACGCCAGTGTTCTTGCCTGAAGAATCCCAGGGATGGCAGAGCCTGGTGGGCTGCTGTCTATGGGGTTGCGCAGAGTCGGACACGACTGAGGCAACTTAGCAGCATGCAGACAGTAAACCTTTTAGAAGCAAACAAAGGTAAAAGATCTCTGCAACCTTGAGTTAGGTGAAAATTTCTTAGAGATGATACCAAAGAATAGTCCTTTACAAAATCGATAGATTGAATTTCATCCAAACTTAAAATTCTATTTGAAAGACACTGTTAAGAAAATAAAAACACAAGTCACAAAAAGTTGGAGAAAATATTTGTAAAACACATATCTGATAAAGCCTTCGATATATCCAGAATAAAGAACTCTTACGTGTGAATAATAAAGCCGATAATGAAATTATAATATGGCCAAACGGTCTGAATAGACATTTCACCAATTAAGCATATGAAAAGACACTCAAAATCATTAACACACAGGAAAGTAACACATTCAAACCACAATGTGATACCACTACACATCTATTAGAAAGGCTAAACGAAAACCAAAACAAGTCTGTCAATAGCAAATTCTTGGTGAGGATGTGGAAAAACTAGAACTCAGATTTTGCTGGTGGGATTAGTATCATAAACGTTACAGCCACTATGGAAAACTGTTTGCCAGTTTCATAGTAAGTTAAATATACACTTACTACATGGCCCAATAATTTCATCGAGTGTTTAGTACACAGGAGAAATAAAAGCATGAAGGCTTATGTTCACATAAAAACCTGCATATGGATGTTTATGAAAGCTTCATTTATTAATACTAAATACTGGAAACATCTCAATTGTCCTTCAACTGGAAAATGACAAAAGAAATTGAAGTACATCTATACAAAAGAATACTGCTCAGCAATAAAAAGGAATGAAGTACTAATCTACTCAATAACATGGAAAAATCTCAAATGTATTATGCTAAGTTAAAGAACACAGTCTCAAAGGGTACATATTGTATGATTCATTTACATGGGTTTCTAGAGAAGGTAAAACTATGGGACAGAAGACAGATCAGTGGTATCCGGGGGCAGCCAGGGGCTGAGATGTGGGGAGAGATTGATGATGAAGGGACATGGGAAAATCTGGGGCGTGATGGACCTGTTCTACATCTTGACTGTGGTGGTAATTGCAGGACCACATGTTTGCTAAAATTAAGTAACTACAGACTGAAAAAGTGTAAAATTGACTGTATTTACTGTATTAAAACTCCATAAACTTTACTTTAAAACAACAAAAAAAGATACCATAACACTTTAAGTGAAAAACATTTACTTTCGTCACAAATGATCAGATATCCACGTACTGGCTGAGCGTAATCTTATATGAATTGAGCATGAGGGAAGGCAGTTATTTTTAAGGTGTTTTAGCATGAACTGCTAACGGAGGAAGAAAATTGACCACACAAAATATTTGCTTTGGGGAAATACAATTGCTAAAATAAGAAAGAGAACATGTCATGCTTTGGTCTGAGTTATTTTTGCCTGAAAGTAATGCTCAAAATTCTCCAAGCCAGGCTTCAGCAATATGTGAACCATGAACTTCCTGATGTTCAAGCTGGTTTTAGAAAAGGCAGAGGAACCAGAGATCAAATTGCCAACATCTGCTGGATCATGGAAAAAGCAAGAGAGTTCCAGAAAAACATCTATTTCTGCTTTATTGACTATGCCAAAGCCTTTGACTGTGTGGATCACAAGAAACTGTGGGAAATTCTGAAAGAGATGGGAATACCAGACCACCTGATCTGCCTCTTGAGAGATTTGTATGCAGGTCAGGAAGCAACAGTTAGAACTGGACATGGAACAACAGACTGGTTCCAAATAGGAAAAGGAGTACGTCAAGGCTGTATATCGTCACCCTGCTTATTTAACTTATATGCAGAGTACATCATGAGAAACGTTTGACTGGATGAAGCACAAGCTGGAATCAAGATTGCCGGGAGAAATATCAATAACCTCAGATGTGCAGATGACACCACAGTTATGGCAGAAAGTGAAGAGGAACTAAAAAGCCTCTTGATGAAAGTGAAAGAGGAGAGTGAAAAAGTTGGCTTAAAGCTCAGCATTCAGAAAATGAAGATCATGGCATCCGGTCCCATCACTTCATGGGAAATAGATGGGGAAACAGTGGAAACAGTGTCAGACTTTATTTTTTGGGGCTCCAAAATCACTGCAGATGGTGACTGCAGCCATGAAATTAAAAGACGCTTACTCCTTGGAAGGAAAGTTATGACCAACCTAGATAGCATATTGAAAAGCAGAGACATTACTTTGCCAACAAAGGTTTGTCTAGTCAAGGCTATGGTTTTTCCTGTGGTCATGTATGGATGTGAGAGTTGGACTGTGAAGAAGGCTGAGCGCCGAAGAATTGATGCTTTTGAACTGTGGTGTTGGAGAAGACTCTTGAGAGTCCCTTGGACTGCAAGGAGATCCAACCAGTCCATCCTAAAGGAGATCAGTCCTGGGATTTCTTTGTAAGGAATGATGCTAAAACTGAAACTCCAGTACTTTGGCCACCTCATGCGAAGAGTTGACTCATTGGAAAAGACTCTGATGCTGGGAGGGATTGGGGGCAGGAGGAGAAGGGGACGACAGAGGATGAGATGGCTGGATGGCATCACTGACTCGATGGATGTGAGTCTGAGTGAACTCCGGGAGTTGGTGATGGACAGGGAGGCCTAGCGTGCTGCGATTCATGGGGTCGCAAAGAGTCGGACACGACTGAGCGACTGAACTGAACTGAACTGAAGCTGTTTTAGCTCTAATTATTTCAACATATATTTGAATCTTGGATGTATTGGGACCCAGAAGTACTTCATACCTTTTCCAATAACTCATTTTGCTGATCCATGTTTCCACGTATGCTGCTAATAAAGCAAGAAAGGTAACTGCTCTTGAAATTTCAAAGAGCCTTACAAAATACTCATCTTCCCTGGTGGTACAGATAGTAAAGCGTCTGCCTACAATGCGGGAGACCTGGGTTTGATCCCTGGGTCGGGAAGATCCCCTGAAGAAGGAAATGGCAACTCACTCCAGTACTCTTGCTTGGAAAATCCCATGGACGGAGAAGCCTGATAGGCTACAGACCACGGGGTCGCAAAGAGTCAGACACGACTGAGTGACTTCACTTCACTCACTACAAAATACTCAGGTCATGTACACTAACTTCTGGAAGTGAAGCGTAAGTCATTCAGTCATGTCTGACTCTTTGCGATCCCATGGACTATAGTCCATGGACTTCTCCAGGCCAAGATGCTGGAGTGGGGATTTTCCCAACTCAGGGATCAAACCCAGGTCTCCCACACTGCAGGCAGATTCTTTACCAGCTGAGCCACCAGGGAAGCCCAACTCCTGGAAGAGGCAGATTTTTGTTCTGTTTCAGAATCTTGGTTTTGAAGATGGAGGTAAGTTTTGAATTTGACTCAACGTATCTGATAATAGAAACCCCTAGGCAGAAGTCTTCTGAGTGGTCACTCAGTGCTAGGTATTATTCTCTATACAAAGACCTCCAATATCTAATCCAGAAGATTCCAGAGATTCTATCACTGCATTTATAGATATGGACTCATTTAAACCCAAATTCATTAACAGAACTGAAATGTATTACAGGTAGAGCATGTTCCTTTTATCATTTGAGTTTTTCTAGAATGAAAAATGACACAGAGAATCAGTTCAGTTCAGTTACTCAGTCATGTCTGACTCTTTGTGACCCCATGGACTGCAGCATGCCAGGCCTCCCTGTCCATCACCAACTCCGGAGCTTACTCAAACTCATGTTCATCGAGTCAGTGATGCCATCCAACCATCTTATCCTCTGTTGTCCCTTTCTCCTCCTGCCTTCAATCTTTCCCAGCATCAGGGTCTTTTCAAATGAGTCAGTTCTTCACATCAGGTGCCCAAAGTACTGGAGTTTCAGCTTCAGCATCAGTCCTTCCAATGAATATTCAGGACTGACCTCCTTTAGGATGGACTGGTTGGATCTCCTTGCAGTCCAAGGGACTCTCAAGAGTCTTCTCCAACACCACAGTTTAAAAGCACCAATTCTTTGGTGCTCAGCTTTCTATATAGTCCAACTCTCACATTCATACATGACTACTGGAAAAAATGCTAGACTCTAGCTTATTGTATTTCATAATTGACAGACACTCTCAATCTGCATCTTATTTGTTAGTATTAAGCAAAGACAGTAGTACTTACTGTTAGCAAGATAATGCTAATTCATGTAATAATTTCCTCCTAGAGTAGCATCCTTCCTCAGAAGTTTGAATAAGGGAGAGGATTCAGGACTGGTGGTCATAAGAATGAACGTGAGAAATGGAGGCAATCAGCACACATTGGGGTAATCCTGACTGACTAGATTTCTCGGGGCCAAAGTGGAGTCAGAACCACAGGGTCAACAGGTCACTCTGCATCCCAGGGCAGCCGCTTCACTCTTAGAAAGTTGGCTCTAAGATACAGGGAAACTTCAAGGCTTCTCTTCAACCCATGACATACTTTGGTTTTGTGTCATTGATAGTTATACTTTCCAATAGGGAAGGTTTAATTTGGTTGTGTCACCACTATCCAATATGCTGTGCCTATAAGGAACATTTCTGCATCTGAGGCAGCTGAAAGCATGCATCCCTTAGTATGACTAGAAAAAGCAGCCCTTAGCCTCCTCACCTGGGTTCTGTTTTGGGTTGCTTTAAGGGGATAGTGGCTCTATGGCTAGTTTCCAAGTGGTGAGCAGCCCATTAGGTTCTGAGCTTCCTGCTAAATGAGAGTAGCTGAGAAAGGCCTGTTCTTTTATTTAGCTACCCTACTCCTTTCCTTCATTTCCTTGGTTACAACATTCAGCTAATACCTGTCCAGTCTCCACCACAGCTTCTTTTGATGAACAAATGAGATGATTCATTGTTTGGAAGTGTTTGGTAACTGTGACATGTTGTACAAATGAAGGGCTTATGATGTAAACTAGTATTCAATGGCAACCCACTCCAGTACTCTTGCCTGGAAAATCCCATGGACGGGGGAGCCTGGTGGACTGCCACCTACGGGGTCGCATAGAGTCGGACACGACTGAAGCGACTTAGCAGCAGCAGTATTCACTGGACAGCAGTCACTTAAATTTACATTCCTATCAGGGACAGCTAATATAGGATGCAGCTGGCTAGTGTGCTGTGTTGTTTTAATTATTCTGGCAACTGTGGAGGTAGCCTCTAATCCACCACCAACTGTGGCTGGCATTCTGCATGTGCTCAGTCTATACACAGTTCAGGAAGCTGAGCTGGAACCATGACTGGAAACCCACTGCTCTGCTGCAGTCGGTTATTTTAAGGTTAGCTGAAACAGGAGAGTCTCTGTACAGACTGGTACGTGCAGAAGCCAGAGCTCCAACTCCAGCGTTTAGAGGCAATGCCTGTTACATGCAGTGAAGTTGTGCCACTCTACACAATAGCTATGGTGTCATACCGTCCCACACAAGTGAATTCAGCATTCCCTATAGATATCTTATTTGTTTGCTCTAAAATGTCACCTTTGTGTGGCATCAAAGATGCATTTATCTCCTTTCACCTGCTTTTTACTTCATATCTTTCAGATTGTCACAATCTTGGGAAGACATTTGTGGTGATTTAAAAACTATCTGCTTATTTTTATAGAAGCCACATGGGAACAATGGAAAGAAGATAGGATCCATAATCCAATGACTTGGTTTGAGTTTCAACTGTGTAGTTATTAGCTATGCAACTAAACTGCTTAACTGCTGAGTGTCCTGATATAAAATGAGAATAACAACATGGGAGGGACATATATTTTGAGGGCACCTGAGATTTTACAAAATATTTTTACATATTATCTCATTATCATTGTTGAGCTATCTTAAAATATTGTTTACACTCATCGCTATTTTCAAATTATCATAGTTGCTACATCTGCCACTAGATCTTGCTATTTATTTGGTTAAAAAATGAATGTAAGTATATTGCTACATCATAATTTTAAAATACTTTGATAAATGTATTTTGATACAGCTGATTTTCTTTGGATTCTTATTAAGTAATATTTAAGGTCTTAAAATACATGTTTCTGAGAAGGGGGTTCACAAAGTTCACCAGATTGCCAAAAGAGCTCATGGCACAAAAATGTTCAGAAAAGTCCAAACTAGATAACCAAGAATTTCATGAGTCAAGGTTTAGAACTCAGCAACTTTCTTGTCTTCCTCTTATGTTTGTCTTTCTCTACGTACTTATACACAAGAATGTGCGTGTATAGGTAGATATATATACCTACACATGGAGGCCCTATAGTTTAGTATTTAAAAGCGTGGACTTTACAATCAGTCTTGCAGGCTTCAATCTCAGTTCTGTTCTTTATTAGACAAGTTACTTAATCTCTCCACATCTCCGTATCCTGACCTATAAAATGAGGGAAGTAAGAGTACCCCAAACTCTTCGTGGTGTTTTGTTATTAAATGAGTTCACATGTTACAAACCATTTAAGATGGTGCTTATATAACATAACTTTATGAATGTTGGCTAATTGTATTATCATTATTAGTATAGATGCATATGCCTGTAAGTATATTTGTAAACATATACATGTGTAGGCTTCCCTGGTGACTTGTACGGTAAAGAATCTGCCTGCAATGTAGGAGACACAGGTTTGATCCCTGAGTTGGGAAGATCCCCTGGAGAAGGGAATGGTTATCCACTCCAGTATTCTTGCCTGGAGAATCCTATGGACAGAGGAGCCTGGCAGGCTACAGTCCATGGGGTCACAAAGAGTCAGACATGACTGAGCAACTAACATTTTCACTTTCATATATGTAAACAACCACTTATAAAACCTTTAATGACCATAACATTTAAAGTCAGGGTAAAGGAAAAAGTAACCTGAAATAATGTCACTGCTCTATGACTTATGAGGCTCCCTGCCACACCTAACTACTGTGTTGGGAGATGTTACAAACAAAGAGAAACAACGATTCAGAGAGATTTATGTAAGTTCAGAGCATGGACAGGTCAACAAAAGTTATAGTAGAATCAGAAGTGGTGCTGCCTGGCTACCTTACCACTGCAAATACCCCAAACACTTTTAGCAACGATGCCAGGATCCATCATTACACACAGTGAATATTTACAAATTATTTTGTTTGGTTTTTACAAAGAAAGAAGGATTATTCTTTGTTAGCATTTAGAGATTTTTCTTTTTGAGACATTTCTGAAACTACACAAGATTTGATCATTTTACTGTAAGTCCAACCTGATATAACAAGTTTCTATCTATTGTCTGCCATGTGTGATGCTAGATATTTTACATTCCTTATCTAATTTAACTGTCCCACAGGCACAGTATTATAATCTATAGTTTACAGATGAGGAAAGAGGCTCAAAAGGTTAAGTGGTTTAAGCCAAGGTAATATAATTAATAAATAACAAAGCCAGGGCCGTGGTGGGTCAGTGGCTAAGACTCCATGTTTCCAATGCAGGGGGTCTGGGTTCCATCCTTGGTCAAGGAACTAGATCCCACATGCTGCGATGAGAATTGGGCAACTGAAAGACCCCACATGCCTCAACAAAGAGCAAAGTCCTGCAGCTGCAACTAAGACCCGGTACAGCCAAATAAATAGATTACTTAATTTAAAAAAAAAGACAAGGCCAGAATTAAAATCTCAGGTTTATCTGTCTCTAAAATCTGTATCCTTTTTACTATATTACACTATACAGTATTACAATGAATCAACTAAAATATATTACCCACAATACCTCTGGTATTCAATTAAATTATTTGAGCTTAATGTTAACAGAAAAATCTACACATCTATAAATGATAGTCATAGCATGAAAGGATTTTACTATGTATGTTTGTTTCTAGGGCCCAGTACTGAGTCCTGATTCATCTGAATCTAGGACGTAATAAGCTATGTTAAAACATTAATCCACTGTATTAGGTTAAACACTAAGAATTGCAACTAAAATGATGTCTCATTCAGGAAAAGCCTCTTCATTCCTCCTCCAGGACAATGGGCAGCACAGAAAGTGTTCGATTTAATTAGCTGTGTATGTAGAAAGAGATGCTCATCTGTTTCCATGGAGTCAAACACATCACGACACACTTCTCCATGGAAACAGAGAAGGGAAAACGGAAAATGCTAAAGTGAATGAATTCATCGAGCAGTTGGTGAGCAAAGATTGAAGGAAAAAAATAATTCATCTGTAGTACTATGTTACTAGTTTACAAAAGAAAAACAGCATGTAATTAAGAGATCATCATTCATGCTACATAAAAGAACATATAAGATACACTGAAATTTAAGATGTATCTTAATACTAAAAAATAACATATTATTTGGTGGGAATATACAAATGTTAGGAAATACCACAGAGCAAAGGTATTACTGTCTTTGAATAGAAGACAAAAATGGCAGAATTCTTAAAAGGTGAACAATATTACAGCTCAAAGTGAGTAATGAGTAAGGGATTCCTTAGACAACACAATAAAATACATAGAACTAACTTATAAATACATTTATCAGTTCTGTATTTGTTTCATATCATGACTGCTTCTTTGTTTTTAAGGAATTTTTTCCTTTGGAGATATAAAATTATAGAAATATTTCAAGTTTTATTAGGTAACACATTAATTTGTATGATTGAGCCTATTTAAGTATTTTTAATTTACAACATACTGCACGCTTTGTTCCCCTTGATAATTATATTTCATGTTAAAATAATGAAAGAGTTACAAAATATGTTTTCTTGAGGAGTTCTGACTTAAAAACTTTTTTCCAATGAAATTTAGCCCTAACTTGTCTCTTAATTCAATTTAACTCAATTCAGATTTAATCTCAGCCCTCTAAATGATTATAGACTTATTGGGAAGAAAGATACTTAAAACAATGATAATTTTCATTCACTTCTTCAGCAAGCATTTCTCATGTGCCTACTATGTGCCAAGCACTGTGCTGGATTTTGTATGTATAACTATGACTTTAACAGACCTAGTCTATACTCATGGAGGCTATTAAATTAGAGAGGAGAGAGACATTAAAATAGTCAAACATACACATACACAGTTATGACCTGAGATAAATTCTATGAAAGAAAACTGAAGAGTTCCAAGAGAGGACACAGTGAACAGACTTCACTGAGATTCAATGGGCAGAGCAGGCTTTTATGAAGAAGTGACCTCAGTGATGAGATCTGAAGGATGAGTAAAGGTCAGCCAGACAGAGAATGAGGAGAATAGTATTTTAGGCAAAAGCTTTGAGATGGAAAAGGGCTTACAGATTTAAGAAATGAAAATAAAGCAGGTTTTTCTAGGAAGAGAGTGGTGAAATGTGAGGTTGGAGAGAGAAAGAGGTATAGTTTCAAAATTTTGTTCCAAATACAATGGGAAGCAATTCAAGTGTTTTGAGCTCGAAAGTGATATAACTGAATATACAATTTTTAGTACAAGTAAACATGGAACATTTAGGAGAAAAGTCCAAAAAAGGCAAAACTAAACTATAGAGTGTAAGACATATGACTAGGTGGCAAAATATATACAATATATACAAAATATATACAATATATACAATATATACAATATACAAATATATACAATATAATTATCACATAAACGTCAAGACACCATATTATGCCAAGAGGGAAGGAAGAATGAACTGGGGCTTCTGGATGAACAATGTCCTGTTCCCTGACCTAATGTTGACTACATGCACTTCTGCTTCATATTTATTCGTTAAATTGAACATTTAAGTTCTATGGACTTCTCTATACATATATTTCAAAATAAGAAAGTATATTTTCTTTTCTTTCAGTAAAATATAGATGGAGATAAAGATGTGGGGATAAAGAGTGCAGATGGCTCAAGAAGCTTGGTTTTGGTGACAGAGGTTGATAATTGTCCCCATACCACTCTCTCATTCTTTCTTTCTGGGAACTGAGCACCCTGAGCTTTAGCTAGAGGTGATGCCATTCAGGGAGAGAAAAGTTTTTTTAGGCTCTTTGTCCTAGGCGTGGCTCTAACTCCACCCACTTCCAGGATGACAAATTGCTACCTTGCACACTCTCTTTCCCCCTTCCTGCTGGCCGGGCTCTGACAACAGCGAAAGAATCTGCCTTTGACCCAAAGATGGAAGCCACATGTTGAGAATGGCAAAGTAAAGCCCTAGCAACATCCCTGGATGATTTTGTAAAGCAGAGATGTCTCTCCACCCTAGACTGCCCACTTACCTTTGTTCTATTATGAGAATGAAATATACCTCTATCTTATTTAGGTCACTGTTAAAGCAGTTTAGCCCATGTACTCATTGATTTACACAAAGGAGGGCTGACAAATATGGCAATACCTAGAGGGGGATACCTAGAAGGAGCAGAGAAGGGGTTTTTAAATAATGGAGCTAACAGAGCATGTTTATCTTCAATGTTGATAAAAGAATTTAGAATACAGGAAAAGGTTGATGATGTAGTAATCCGAGGTTAAAAAAATGAAACAAGATCCCTGAGAAGACAGGACGTAGGGAGAAACTATCTTTGACAGAAAGGGATATTTGCTCTGTTTTAGCAGGAAGAGATGGAGAAGGAAATGGCAACCCACTCCAGTATTCTTGCCTGGAGAATCCCAGGGATGGGGGAGCCTGGTGGGCTGCCGTCTATGGGGTCGCACAGAGTCGGACATGACTGAAGTGACTTAGCAGCAGCAGCAGCAGGAAGAAAGAAGAAGATAGGTGAAGCTGTAGGCTGACATAGTTATTGGGCTGAAAGTTGGGAGAGTTCCTATTTAGTGTTTTCACTTTCAGTAAGAAGCATAAAGCATTAGCTAAGAAAGGGAGGGAGGGAGATATGGCAGTAGTCAGAGTTTCAGTAGAGGAAAAAGGTACGGGACAGTCATATGGAGAAATGTAATATGATGAGCAGAGAGTCTTGAGTGCCTTTCTGAAGTGGGGAGGCATGAATTTAAGGTGTTACCAATCTTCCAGACAGGTTAAATTGTTCAGGGCTTGACAGAAGTAGATGGATTAGGTCCATCCAAAGTTGGGATTGCAACAGCCAGGTGTCACAGGTGAGAAGAAAAGGGAGTTCTTCCAAGAGAAGGATTTTCATTATAGACTGTGGAATCAGGGCTGAATAGAAAGGAAAGTAAAAACAGAATAATGACGGTCAAAAGTGGAAAAGATAATGGATTGGAGGACTCCGTGACACTGAAAACTATCATTCTAATTAGTAAATGAGCTGGAACTAAGAGTTTTAGTTGAATGGTGGGTGTCTGAGTGAAAGAGTCAGAGGTGGTAGAAGATGTCAAATTCGAAGAGTAACTGAATGTAGATAGCTGAGGTGAAGTGAGGATCACATCTCTGACAGAGAAGAGAAATCTTTACAGAGAATGTGCTAAGAGAACTTTGTCCTTGAAGATGAGTTGGAGTTTGCTTAGCAGAGAAGAAGGTAAGGGGGTAGAAGGTAAAAAAGGGGAGAGGGAATAGATGTATAGAGGAAACAAAGACAAAATTTATGTCATATTGAGGACTAGAAAAACTAGTCATCAGTTAGGGTGCATGGGTAGAAATTCCTGGAAAAACGAGACATTTAGAGTGAAAATACATTCTAAAGGAATAGGTTTGGAGGTTCAAATAGTGTTGACTTTAAAGACTAGGTTGTCAATCACGATGTCACTAAACATTTAGTGGTATGTATTGAGATTATAAATAACGGAGATTTTTATATTATTTATTTCCTTTGGGACTAACAACTTGTGACTATGTAGATTTGTGGTTTTTGCAGTCCTGGAAAATTCTCAGCCACTGTCTTTTTCCTGTTCACTTTATTCTCTAGAACTTCTCTAGAAGTTCTTCTAGAACCTCCATGTTGGACCTTTCTCTCTATATAAGACAGGATGACAACTATCAACTTCAATCAGCTGAATCAGTGATAAGAACATTTAATCAATTTAAAATCATTGAAGTTTAAATCATTTGTAAACATTACTTTGGGAATATATTAAATGTTATATATCATTATCTAATATCTCATTCCAGATCTCTGTTCTTACAGAGATCTCTAATAACAGATGAATTATTAAAGGACAAATTAATTCTCTCAGCACCTTAGAGTACCTATCTAGTTCAGTTCAGTTCAGTTGCTCAATAGTGTCCGACTCTTTGCGACCCCATGAATCACAGCACACCAGGCCTCCCTGTCCCTCACCAACTGCCAGAGCCCACCCTAACCCATGTCCATTGAGTCAGTGATGCTATCCAGCCATCTCATCCTCTGTCATCCCCTTCTCCTCCTGCCCTCAATCTTTCCCAGCATCAGGGTCTTTTCAAATGAGTCAGCTTTTCACATCAGGTGGCCAAAGTATTGGAGTTTCAGTTTCAACATCAGTCCTTCCAATGAACACCCAGGACTGATCTCCTTTAGGACGGACTGGCTGAATCTCCTTGCAGTCCAAGGGACTCTCAAGAGTCTTCTCCAACACCACAGTTCAAAAGCATCAATTCTTCGGCACTCAGCTTTCTTTATAGTCCATCTCTCAAATCCATACATGACCACTGGAAAAACCATAGCCTTGACTAGATGGATCTAGATTTGATGTCAAATACATAGGTATTTCTCAAGTACTTTTCATCTAATCTAAAAACCACAGTTTTAAGTTTCAGGACTTAATTTCTTTCTTGTCCAAGTCTTGAAACCAAATATAAACAATAATGTATTTCCACTAAAACGTGTGAGTAAACTGCAAATTAAAACAAAATGAACAAATTTCCTTAGGACAAAGAGTTATTTTTTCAAGTTTCTGTACTTAAAGAGGAACTTGGAGCTTACCTATGATAAGCTTGTGAAGAGCACCCTTATCTCCATTAATAGCAGCAGCATGAACTTGGGATGCTAATGAAGAACCGGCAAAGAACAAGTTCTCTGACCTGTTCATAGTCTTCTCAACAACTGCAACAACCTGAAATGATGATGCAACCAATAAATATCTGTAGGAAACACTTCTGAAATCCATCTCACCAGTTCTAAATGGGTATGTTATAATTATGGCTCACTAGAAACACTTCACCAGGATTCAAACTGTCTATATAGTCCTAGTTTTTGAAGATACATAAGGAGCAAATCAGCTGAACTTCTGTACAAGTTGCTCATCTGTAAAATGAAAGGATTAGAGGCTTCTAAGACACTTATCAGGGGCTGAGGGGAAAAAAAAAAAAAGGCTAAGTATTTAACATTAGACCCAGGGTTCAAAAGGCACAGTGACTGGCTAAGTAAATACAGGTAATTTGACTCCACATAATATTAAATATTAGAACTGATATTGGGACTAAAGGTGATGACCAAGTCACAAAATAGATAATGATATAAACTTGTCAGGTTAAAATTACCTAGATTTAAGTGCTAAATTAGAAGGTACCTCATTCTTTCTTTCATGCCCACAAAAGGAGGCATTTTTATTTGTTCTCTTCTTGTGTCCACCACGGAAATATACCTAGTTAGAGATGTGGACCTCAGGAACTTAACTTGGAAATCACACCATTAGGATAAACCATGTTTCATTAAGGAAAATTTTGCTCACTGGTCATTTGATATGGTTTGATAGACTCTTCTAGAAATGCATTAGCTGCATAAGAAAATAGTACATTCCCTATCACAAGAGTGCTTAAGCAGAGTTTGGATTATGTCAGAAAAGGAGCAGGAAGAACTCAAGTACCTGATGGAAGGAAAAAGGAGTTTCATCAATGATCATAAACTTGCATCCTAAACTTAGGATGTCCTATCAAAGTTTCAAACTTGAACCTACAAGGATAAGGGAGATAATAAGTACAAGGAACATGGGGAGTGGTAAGTAACACGGCAAACTGGAGCAAATGTACCTATCTAAAGGGAGCAGCTATTAATTAGCTACAGCTAATATCTACCATAAGGGTAAGCAAGCCCTCTTCTGATTTTAACAAAAAGTGAAACTCCAATCCCTGTGACTCTCTTTTATAAAATAAATTTATTACAGTTCATGAGCTTGATTGTCGTTGACAAGGATTATTGGTTATTTTGAAGTAAAGGTATTTTCTTAATTTTGTAAAATTTAGCTCTTCATGGCTTTATTTTGCTGACAATTTCAGTTAATGTGTTGGCAGAAATTATGGGCCTTTTGAGAGACTTCTGTCATGTCTGAGCAAGTCTGTCATGTCAGAAAAACCAGTTATATGCAGGATTAAATTAAAGTGACTTAAAGAAGCTGCAAAACAGGGGTGGAGGTTAAAACACAGAAGAGTAATTATACTTGGGCTCAAGGTCCAGTTCTTTAACAATATGCAGTGTAAACATAAGCTACCTCAGCTCTGCCTTCCCGTAAAATATGAAACATGAAATCAGTAGACCATGCAGATGCATTCAACAGGTTGAGTGCCAACTATGTGACAGGCACTGTTCTGAACTCTAGACATTGTTCTACACTTTAGATCACTCCAGGTGATCAGAGTTTTGGACACATCAGAATCACAAAAAAAAAACTTTTGGAAAACAAACTAAAAATTTTATCTCAGTTATATATATTTATATACATCTCATAATTCTTAGCAACTTAGTACAGAAACAGGTAGATAGATGGTTTTCAGTGAATGCTTGTTGAGTGAAAAATCAGTCATAGGCTGAGTACTAAGTCCAGAGGGTGACCAGGGTCAGAGTTTAGTTTCTTGGAGTAATGAGTTCATACTCATCTGTCTCTGATCTTTTTTAACTCCTCATTTCTATTTACCAGAGAGGTTGGTGAGTGGTTAAGATATAAGAATACCAGACTAGGAGAGAGGAGACCTAAATAAAAATCTTGACTCCATCACTATTTAATTTTGTCAGCCTAAATCCTTAAAAAAAAAACCTCAAATGTATACAAAAAATTTTTAGCGCTGTTTTTCCTAAACTTTTATAGATCAAAACCTCTTAGTTATGAAATTCTATAAAACGCAAAGGTATCATCATCATTAACTAACTATAAAATAAGCCAGTGTAATAAACGCTCTAATAATAACTATAGAAAACTAGTGCAGCTGTAGTAGTAGTACTGTTAGTCGCTCAGTCATGACTGACTCTTTCCAACTCTATGGACTATAGCCCGCCAGGCTCCTCCGTCTATGGAGTTCTCCAGGCAAGAATACTGGAGTGGGTAGCCATTCCCTTCTCCAGGGGTTCTTCCCTACTCAGAGACAGAACCCAAGTCTCCTGCATTGCAGGCGAGTTCTTTACCATCTGAGACACCAGGGAACCCCAAAGTGGTGCTGTAGTCACAAGCAAAGGAAGAGTATTTGTGATTAGGACCAAAGGACTGGTTGTTCAGGAAGTTCTCAGAGATGGTGACTGACATCAAACCAGGGTCTCCAGCATTGCAGACAGATTCTTCAGCAGCTGAGCTACCAGGCAAGCTCAGTTGAGATTTCTTGGCTACAATTGGCGGCACGGCGATCTAGCTAGGTGTTCGTAAATGAATCTGGAGAGCTAACCGGGCCCAGGTTAAGTTCCTTAACTGCTTGGCTAGCAAGTGTTGTAATCATCCTGTAGGAGTGATCCATGCATCAGAAGCAATCACTCTCGCACGGAGCTTTTCAGTTTACAACGGGCTTCCCCAGTCCATCCCATAACTATTCCTTACAGGAGTCCAAAGTGACAATTACGGGTAAGTCATTAACACATTCCATTTAAACACAAGGGGGTGGCTCTGACTTTACAATGCTAGAACTAACGCAGAGAGAAGAGCAAGTAGGCAAGGAGGCCAGTGATTGGAGGTTCAGGCCACAGCTCAGGCCAGGAGGGCCGAGAGTTTGAGGCAGGGGCTAGCACTGCAGACCGATAGGAGCCTCCCCAGCCAGGCCCCTCTTACTCACCGTCGCCTCCTCCAGGACTCAAGTCCTGGGGGCGGCTCCAGGAGGCACGACCCCCGCTGGGCCGCCCCTCCTGCCAGGCCAGGCCAGGCCACTACATCCAGCTGGGACTGAGCCCACCGAGCTGAAAACTAGTGGAACCCCTCGGAAGGCGGCGCGAGGCTCTTGACGGCACAGCCTTCTGGGGATTGTAGTTCCCGTCCTCTAATAACTCCCCCACGCCCTTTCTATCCCACAAGGCCCCGCGCGCGGCCGACTTGGTGGAACTGGCCCGAGAGCTTGATGGGAAAAGAGTTCCGTGCGTTTGATGACGTGCTTTCTGAGAATGGCGCAGGACTACATATTCCGACGGGCTCTGAGAGAGGTAGGACCCGGAAGTGAGGGTGTGCGAGGCCTCTCTGGAAGTTGTCCCGGGTGTTCGCCGCTGGAGCTCCGGGTCGAGAGGACGGGGTCCCGCTGCCGGGAGAATCCTCCACTGCCGCCGGTGCCCGGAGCCCAGCCCTTTCCTATCCTAACCCAACCTTCTCCAGTCCCAGACGCCAGCGCCTGTCCCTGCCGCGGACTCCGGCGTTACCATGATTCCTGGCATCTTCCTATCCTTACCCGATCTCAGATGCTCCCTGCTTCTCCTGGTGAGTGAGTGAAGGAATGACAGACCCTTCGATAGATGGTCTGTCGGTCTCCCGCCCTTGCCGAGGGGGACACAGCTGCTCCTACCCTTGCTTTCCTGTTTTTTCCCCTGGTGGCGAGGAGTGCACCCTCCCCCGCTGCCTTCATTCTCGGCATCCGTCTGTCCTCTTCCCAGGCCCCGGGTTCTTGAGGCCTGAGAAACCACGGACGGAGAATGAGACCTGGAAACCCGAGAATTAGCCCTGAGAGAAGAGACTGTGGGAGGGTCACGGCGAGCAGCGCCCCTTCCCCCGGGTTTCGGAGGGCTCATGAACTTGGTGGTAGTCTGTGTCCAAAAGGTCGGGGCGTAGACCTTCTGTTCCCTCCCACCCCCTTCTTTTGGGAACAGTGTGAGGCCGACAGGTGCTGGGGTCTTGTGAATCTTGCTCGTGAGCCCTGAAACGGTGCCCGGGTCGGCGGAGCCCTCTGTTGTGGCTTGATACGATTGGTTGAGAACCCGGAACTGGAAGCTGGTTTGGTGTCCACTGGGGGAGAAAGGTTTGAAGGGTGGAGGCTGTGATTACCAGAAAGCCTCAGCTCAGAGCCTCCTTCGCATCTGGTTATACTGCCCCTCTCCACCCCGAAATTTAAGCAGAGTTGTTCTTCAGGCTCCTGATTGCTGAATGACCAGGTTTTCTGCATGCATATGCACTTATTCCTTAACTCCCTCACCGGCTCAGCACCATCTCATCTTGCAAAGGAATCTTCCCTCACTCCGTCTTCCTCCAAAGTACATCTTGAGTGTGCAACCTGAGTAATCCAGGTCAAATTGAGACAAAAGTGAAGGACTAACTCCATGTGGCAAAATGATGTACTTTTAATTGAACTGTTGTTATAACACGATATTTGAAAGTACTTTAATTGTAGTGAGTGAGTGAAGTCGCTCAGTCATGTCCGACTCTTTGCGACCCCGTGGACTGTAGCCCACCAGGCACCTCCGTCTATGGGATTCTCCTTGTAGTAGGTTTTTATAAAGCTAAATTTAAGTTGAACATTAAGTTAAAATCATTCTTGACAATGTAAGAAATATAATTCAATGACTCACAGGAAGTCATATAGCTGGTTACTGGCAGAACTGGGATTTGAAGCAGGTGTCTTGACTCACAGTGATTATTCTGCCATATCACGTTAAATTTTTAATGTTTGTGTTTGAAATAGTTTCTCTCTGCGTGTCCCCTCTCTTCCTGTTTTCTCTTCTCTCCCCTCTCCTTCCTCTCTCCTCCCTCTTTTCTCTGTGATTTTCAAGTCATATTCAAAGGCCATACCCAGTACTTGGACTTTTTCAGAGGAGTGCTATTAAAAAACTAAAGGGTATGTCGAAATACTTTTGAGAACTAAAAGTTGCATGTAAACATGGGAATGTTACATGATGAAGTGTCCTGTTGTCACTTCTTATAGGGTAACGAGTGTCTTCTCTATAGAGGAAAATATTCTGTAGAGAACTATTTCTTGGTAATTGCATCATACCCTGTGGGTCTCTTTCTTCTGGAGTACTAGAAAAATACTAAGACCACTCTGTCTTTAAGGGTAATAAATACTAATCTTTCCATATCCATAAAAATGGCCAGAATTATGAGTTGTTTGCCAGAAATTACTTCTAGGTTATTCATATAAAAAATATGAAGGGCAAAAATCGTAAGAGATTGAAAAGAAAAGGTAAAATACTGATTAGAGAAACTATAAGATTCCCTGGCTGTAGAGCTAAATTTAAGAAAGAAAAATAATTTGTTTTGAAATAACTTACGCTTTTTATAGAAAGCCTACAAACCTTGTTAAGCATAAAAATTTTTTTTCTAATACTTTTAAAATCTAGTTAACATTTTGTAATCTTACCTCTCTAAATAAATGTAGCAAAATAGAAGGTATTTTAGAGAATAAAGGTTAACCTGTAAAGGTTAGTAGGCTGGAAAATAAAGCCCAAGAAAAGGTTTAGTAAGCCAGAGTTACAAGTGGAGCTAAATTCAATTCAAACACAGTGTTTACCAAAGTAAACAAAGTAGTTTTAATAATCATATGCCAGTTGCTGCTGCTAAGTCGCTTCAGTCGTTTCCGACTCTGTGCGACCCCATAGATGGCGGCCCACCAGGCTCCCCTGTCCCTGGGATTCTCCAGGCAAGAACACTGGAGTGGGTTGCCATTTCCTTCTCCAGTATGCCAGTTAGCAAATATTTATAGAACATCTGTCTGATCACAATTTGAATTACTTATCTAATTGGCAGTTCTGTTCTTGTGATGGAACCTGCTTACTCAGTAACCCACCTGTCTAAAAATATATCCTTTATCTTCTCTAGTGTACTTTCTTCCTCCTCCTTCCAACTTCCCCTCTCAGACTTCAAGTTTATTCCCTCCCCTATTCAGCCATTGAATATGTAAGTTCCCACTTAGCTGAGGTCATTTTTTTTCTCTCTCTTAAATGGCACGCTCCAAAAAGCCATATATTCTCTTACCACAGTGATTTTTTTTCAGGCAAACTATACCTCTGCCCTGAAGAACTAGATCTGTTTAGTGGTGTTCATAAGATAACAGCTGAAACATAAAATTCTAAACTTCTGTAGGCAGGTAGTTCGCCCCTGACCTCTATCTCAAAATCATTTTGGGATATATCATTCTATGCCTTAAAAGCCTTTCTGGGATGGGTAACTAAACGTAAAAGTTCAGTGTGACAGCTTTTTCTTCCCTGAGCTTTTATGTATAGATAACTTTAAAGTCAGGGTCTTAGACAATGAGTTCTTGTATTTTGGGCTGGCTTTTTTTTTTTTTCTAATTTTATTTTATTTTTAAACTTTACATAATTGTATTAGTTTTGCCAAATATCAAAATGAATCCACCACAGGTATACATGTGTTCCCCATCCTGAACCCTCCTCCCTCCTCCCTCCCCATACCATCCCTCTGGGCTTGCTTTTTGAAACACAACCTTTGCCTTTAAATTATTTTTAAACTCCACTGAATTTGCAACATGTCTTGGGCAAAGTCAGGTATTGTAGACACACTGATTTTGGGTAAATCAGAAAAGGTATTTGAGTCACCTGGCAAATGCAAAATCGGCATCATCCTCCTGATACCTTTACTGTATGTCATTATATTATTACTGTTATGATTTGAATTGATCCATTAGATGTGCGATTACAACTTTAGTTCCTAAACTGTATAATCTCTGCCTCTATAACTGTTTATCATATTTTGTGGATGATTTGAATGCTAGAGCAACATTTCTCTACTAAATCTCCATGTATATAATGTCTGGATTGAGAAATTCCTTCTCAGTTGTGTGTCCTTTTAAGGAGAGCTACCTGAATCAGAGGAAAAGCATCTGGCCAGATGTATCATGGCAGTATCTTTTCATTTTGCTATGTGACAGTCTTTACTTGGCAGCTCATAGAATAAGTTAAGGGGATGTTTGATTTATCACTAACCAGAGAATCAGTTACTTATCCATTAGCTCTTTTCTGCTTATCTTTCTGAGACGGGTTTACTCAGGATTAAAAGTGATCATTTTCCCCTTAAATTATTTATTTCTTAATAGTTCTTCCAGCATTGGTTTTGTACGTGAGTTTTTAGATTGTGAGATAAGTGAAATAAGACTAAGTTAGAATAAAGTTGTCTGATATAGCCTAAAGCACGTTTTCTGCGGTTCACAGGTTTATAACATTCTGCTCCAGTGACTTTATGGAAAAGGCTTTCTCATTAATCTCTTGATGATTAGGTTTATAGATCATAAGTTGTTACTAGCCCTAATTGCCTTGTGCCTGGACGTTAAGGCTTTTGCCATTATTGTTCTCCTGGTTTGTTCAATATGTATAAGAAGCCAAGAAGTGTTTGCTTAGGGAACTAAGTAAATCAGAGAGCTAAGTAAATATTTATTTAACTAAACTCTTTTAAGTACCTTAGAAAATAAGTACAGTAGAATTCAGAGATGTCAGTTTTAGCCATTTGTGGCTATTATAAATACTGATTCCTGTCATCAAAAAGAGTACTTCTGGATACATGTTGTTAAATTCAGAACTCTGTGGGTTATTTATCCTATTGATATGGCTTGCTCCAGATCAGTTGTTTACAAAACCTGGTTGCTCATTAGAACCATTTGGGCCAACTTTAATACAATTCTGTGTAGGCCCTCTACCAGGCTAGTTATATCTGGGGGACCTAAACATTGCTTTTTGTTTGTTTGCTTTGTTTTTAATTCCCAGGTCATTTGTTTTTTTCTTTAGTATGTTTCCCTAAAAGGTAAGAATTAAACAACAAAGCAAAAAACAGAATACCATTGTCACAAGTGGAAAAAGTAACAGAAATTTCTTTATATCATCAAATACTTAGTGTTAAGATTTTCCTGTTTCAAAGAGAAAAAAATGTTTTTAACAAATTGGATGTATAAAGCAGGAGCCGTGTAAGGGCCATACATCCCAGTTGGATTATACATCTCTCTTAAAATTTTTAAATCTGTGGCTTCTCTCTCAATCTCAATTTTTTTCCCCTTGTAATTTATTGCTGAGAAAACTGGGTCCTCTGTCCTATATTATTTCTCACTTTCTGAATGTTTCTGACTGTGTCCTTGTGGTGTGGTTTCATGTTTCTCTGTTCCATTTATTCCCAGTACATTTGTAGTTAACTTTATGTGGGTTTAACCACCAACTCAATAGTTAGGTTCATTTGTTTTTCAGTTTTTACAAAGTTATTTTCTAATATATAATTATCAATATGTAAGGTTTACTGCTTTCAAAGCAATCTATAAAACAAACTATATTTACAGAAGGCTAACTGCTATCCCTGGTCTATTCTATTCTCTTAACTTCCTCCTAATATAAGAAACCTTAAAATTTTTTTTTAATTTTTATTTCTTTCTTTTAAAAAGAAATGTAAGCAGTCTACTTGTATCTGTATATCTGTATGTTTCTCCATCTCCTTTGTAAACTCTAGCACATTATTCATACTTTATCTGCCCACCTCACCCTCTCCCCTCTTAAAATCTGTCAAGTGTATCCTAGAGTGTAAAGTGTATTCAGCATAGAAATATTCCTTATTTCTTTTACACTGTTTATTTCTCCTCTGGGTAAATGTGGCTACTATTGATCCCATTCTTTTGCTTTAACAAATATGTTAAACTACTTTCAGAACTACTTTTGCTAGTGTATCTTTGAGATATTAATAGATTCCTGTAATTGAAGTTGCTCAGGCAAATAATAAATGTAACTTTGTAGATGCTAGTTAGTGGAAATTCCACAGGAGTTTTGCCATTCTGAGTTCTCGCCAACAAGGTAACAGACTTTTCTCATATTTGCATTCTTTGCCACGGGGTTTTTAACTGTTTATCACTTTAGTTGATCCTCAAATTCAGTCACATTGAGAAGCACTGGAGCGTACTACTCAACTCAAACTTGTAAAAGCCGTGTAAAAATGTCTGATTGTCACAGTTACTGACAACATGTTCCACCCTGTAGACTCTGACTTTTAATAGCTTTGTAGTAGCTCAACTTTTCGATGCACTATATTTTACTTCATCATTTGTTAAAATATTACTATTTTAATATAAATGATATTTTTAATATAAAATACAGTTATTGGTCATCTCCAGTTTTCCACAGTTGTTAAAAAAATGTGCAGATGATTCACATACAGTGATATTCCCTATAGATCTACAAATATGTTCTCAGGTTAATTCTCTAGAATTGTGTATCTTAGATCCTTTTTTTTTTTCTTTTATGATGTCTTTTATTTAGGATTTCTGATACATTGTACAAATTTGTCCTACTGGAAAGTTGTACAGATGTTTCTTTCTATGAACAATGTATGAGTATATCCACCTTCTCACACTCTAGTTACAATGGGTGTTTTTGTAGTCTGTGCCAATTTAGTAGACCAACAATATTATCTGGTTTAAATGTACATTTATTTGATTACAACCAAAGATTTGTTTTCTTCATAATTAATGACTTTTATAGTTTTGCTTGAATATGTATGTATGTGTTTGTTATTTCAGTTCAGTTCAGTTCAGTCTCTCAGTCGTGTCCGACTCTTTGCGACCCCATGAACTGCAGCACGACAGGCCTCCGTGTCCATCACCAACTCTCGGAGTTCAGTCAGACTCACATCCACTGAGTCGCTGATGCCATCCAGCCATCTCATTTTCTGTCGTCCCCTTCTCCTCCTGCCCCCAATCCCTCCCAGCATCAGAGTCTTTTCCAATGAGTCGACTCTTCGCACGAAGTGGCCAAAGTACTGGAGTTTCAGCTTTAGCATCATTCCTTCCAAAGAACACCCAGGACTGATCTTCAGAATGGACTGGTTGGATCTCCTTGCAGTCCAAGGGACTCTCAAGAGTCTTCTCCAACACCACAGTTCCAAAGCATCAATTCTTCGGTGCTCAGCTTTCTTCACAATCCAACTCTCACATCCATACATGACTTCTGGAAAAACCATAGCCTTGACTAGACAGACCTTTGTTGGCAAATTCTCTGCTTTTGAATATGCTATCTAGGTTGGTCATAACTTTGCTTCCAAGGAGTAAGCATCTTTTAATTTCATGGCTGCAGTCACCATCTGCAGTGATTTTGGAGCCCCCAAAAATAAAGTCTGACACTGTTTCCACTGTTTCCCCATCTATTTGCCATGAAGTGATGGGACCAGATGCCATGATCTTAGTTTTCTGAATGTTGAGCTTTTTGTTATTTACCCCTTTGAAAACCTTGTTTACTCATTGCAGTAATTCAGAATAGATGTGCTCACAAGATGCAGTTTAAGAATGACAGAAAGTGTTCTTTCTTCATTTAGTGTCCATTCATGAGGTAGCAGAATGCAAAAAATACAGGGTTAGCTGTCAGGGCATCTATGTGCAAGTTCCACCTCTTCCACATCCTTAACACTATCCTTGGGTAAATCACCTAACTAAATTTTTTAGTCTCTAAGGTAAGCACTCCAGATTTGATGATTCAATGATTCTTTGGTAGTCTATCTTGTTTTTTAAAAGGATATTCCTCTGACTTATCTAGTTAGTAAATTTCTTATTTGATTGGGTAGTTCCTCAAAAAATCTGCTGGCTTTGCAGGTCTATGCCCCCCTCACTCTGCTATCCAGTGGGAGGAAGAGCACACTTTGGTCACAGCTTTTCTTATATTAATGTACTCTGTTTCATTTAACTAACTAAATGAAAAACATAGTTTGGCTTTTCATAGCATTCATTGCTCGTTAGCCTACCTTTGATCCCATAGAGAGGATCTACCTGGGTTTCAGGCTGCAGCAGATTTATTTCCTTGGTATTATTCTTTCCTTTCCTCCTGTCGTTTGAGAGCCTGTTTACTGTCTGCTATGGAAGAGAAAGATTATTGAGATTCACATCATGCTTTCAAGGAATTTATAGTTAAGTGAGAGAGAGAATACCTATATATAAATAATTAGAATTCCAAAATGAGAATGATAGGTGTCCTTAAGGTATTTGTAGAAGTGAGTTGTAGATCTTGCTTCTTCCAGTGTCCTCACCCCAGCCATACTGATTCAGAATCTGTACTTTAATAAGTGTACCTTGTTGATTCATATATGACCATTAAGTATGAGAAGTACAGCTGTAGACATCTAAAAAGAAGCAAATTTCTTCTCATTGGCAGAATCAGAAGTCTTGAAAGAAGATAAGAACAGAGCCTTAAAAGGTTAAATTGATGAGTTAATTTTCAGTCTTGAGTGGAATGAGTAAGAAAGCTTATATCCTTCAGTGACAATAAATCTGTATCATGATTTGGGTACCTGTTTTGGGGGTTTTCTTTCCTTTTCTTTTTTTTAAGGATTCTTCCTGTGTGGCTCACTGACATGGCCAGATGTTAGAATTGGCCCTAAAGAAGCTAGCAAACCCTTTGGCCAGTTTCCATTAGAACAGCTCATTATTATCTTAGCCAAAATAAAAATCATAGTCTTTAGTGGATTCTCAGTAGCATTCCAATTACTCCACTCAAGAGGAGAAGGACCAAAATGCAACTTTGGAGAAATTTCTTAGGTAATGCCATGGATCTCAGGTCTTGGTTCTGTTCTTGTAGAGACTGAAGTCAGATTCTAACTGCTTTGAGTCCTTCAGTGATGTTATGATCAAGATCTCTTATTCCTCTAGTACTGTGATTTTCTCATTATGTAGAACCTTGAACACTATATTTTAATGTATCTAATTTTTAGTTACCTGAATTTGTAGACATGAACATTACTGAAATAATACAAAAAAAGGGGGGGGGGGGAGAAGGAAGAAATCATCTCAGAAAAATATTTGAGTATTGGAGCTAAAGAAAACTGTCAAGTGAATTAGAGTGCCAAGACTTTTCCCATTTCTTCCTTAAGATTAGAAGAGTCTAGTAGTGGAAGGAAGCTGTTGTAATTGAACTTAAGAGATTTTAGAAAAAGGTCTTTAGGCATCAGAAGAATTTTTAACACTGGAAAAAAGGAATTTCTATGGGACTCTACCATTAGTGTTTTGCTCAGTTCAGTAGGTGGGTCACATGCAGTAGAATGACTGAAGGTTTAATTATCTATAACTACTGTAAATTCATTAAAATGGAATAAAATATAAAATTTCATTCCTCAGTGACAGTAGCCATTTTTCAAGGGCACAGTGGTCACGTGTGTGTGTGCTCAGTCACTCAGTTGTGTCTCACTCCTTGCAAACCTTTGGACTGTAGCCTGCCAGACTTTTCCATCCTTGGGATTTTTCAGGCAAGAATACTGGAGTGAGTTAGCATCTCCCTTCTCCAGGGGATCTTTCTAACCCAGGGATCGAACCAGCATCTCCTATGTCTTCCTGCATTGCAGGTGAATTCTTTACCCACTGAGCCATGATTAGTGTATTGAACAACGCACATGATGAGCCATTCCATTGTTGCAGAAAGTACCATTGGATACTGCTAGTCTAGTTGTCATCTGTCTCAGAAGCCCAAGACAAAGGTGAGGTAAATAAGGAAAATGCCTCAAATAGTGTTGCAGTGCTTGTGAGGAACATATATCTTGCCTGTCCAAGGGGTAGCAATAACCTGGAAAAATGTTAGTTGTCTTATTAGCACAGATTTGTCTTTTGGAGAAGGCAATGGCACCCCACTCAGTACTCTTGCCTGAAAAATCCCATGGACGGAGGAGCCTGGTAGGCTGCAGTCCATGGGGTCACACAGAGTCGGACATGACTGAGCGACTTCACTTTCACTTTTTACTTTCATGCACTGGAGAGGGAAATGGCAACCCACTCCAGTGTTCTTGCCTGGAGAATCCCAGGGACGGGGGAGCCTGGTGGGCTGCCGTATATGGGGTCACACAGAGTCGGACACGACTGAAGTGACTTAGCAGCAGCAGCAGCAGCCTGATAGCAAATTTAGAGAGGCATCAGACAATATCCCTGGGTTGGGAAGATCCCCTGGAGAAGGGAAAGGCTACCTACTCCAGTATTCCGGCCTGGAGAATTTCGTGGACTGTATAGTCCATGGGGTTGCAAAGACTCGGACATGACGGAGCAACTTTCACCTCACCTCAGACAATATAGTTAAAACTCAAAAATAAGAGTTTGAGTGTTTAGTATTGATTCATCTACTAGTTCATAAAGCAATTTAGGACAAGTCACTGTCCTTCTTGGGGCTTTGTTTTTCAACTGAAAATTGAGTAGGATTGCATAGACTGTTTGGGGCAGTCCAATGAGCCTTCCAGTAGAATGTGACTGGGACGTTGGGATTTGAGGGACTACAGTTTGTCTCCGTGAGAAAGTCCCTTTTGAGGGCTTCATCTTCAGAAATGATACTTTAAAGAAAACTTTACTGATTAAGAACATTCCTACATTTTAGTTATTAAAATTACCTGTAGAAAGATGGCCCCCGTGTGTTTTATTTGCCTCAGGTTTCAGAATGATACCTTTGCCAGGAGCTTAGTCTTCTAATTTGATAAACCCATTAGTTAATGTGCATTTTTCTTCCTGCCCACTTTGAAATGGCCAGAAGTTACACGAGTTCATTAAGACAAACCAGTATCTAATATATAAAGCATTTTCTAAGAAATTTGAGCCAACTCCAAAATGTTGACAAAACTGTAATTTAGTGATGGAGTGAAAGTGTTAGTTGCTCAGTAGTGTCCAACTCTTTGCAACTCCATAGACTTAGCTCACCAGGCTCCTCTGTCCATGGAATTCTCCAGACAAGAATACTGGAGTGGGTTGCCATTTCCTTCTTCAGAGGATCTTCCCAACCCAGGGATCGAAGCCAAGTCTCCTGCATTGCAGGCAAATTCTTTACCATCTGAGCCACCAGGGAAGCCCAGTGATGGAGTAGAGATTATGAATAACTTTATAAAGTGAAATAGTAAATGTAGTTAAAATTTCTTGGTCCTTTGGACAAGATACTCTCATATTTACATGCCTGATGTTTAGCTGTTTTTTTTGAAGTTTTTTAAAATGTAGGGGAAAATGCCAGCTGTTAAAATATTACTGAAACAATATGGAAGTCTGTTTCTGAGTGAAGAATGGTTTTAATTGTGTGTGTAATCTAAGAGAGAGGTTTTTTTTTTGGCTGTGCCAGACAGCATGAGGGATCTTAGTTCACTGACCAGGGAACAAACCTGTGCCCCTTGCAGTGGAAGAGCCCTAACCAGTAGATTACCAGAGGATTCCCTAAGAGAGAATCTGTCCCGATTGCAGTAAAACCCCAGCTAGCTAGCTAGTAAAAGCTCATGTTTCTGTAATGATTTCACATTCTGAAAGAGCTGAGATAAAGAAGAGGTACACTTTTTTTGGTAGTCAAAATAATTCTTTGAAAACGGCTACTCAAATTGACTCATTCCTCAATTTTTCTAGCACCAGTTTTTACTATTAAAATGGATTCTGATTCTCATAGAAGTCTTGTGATCTGTTCACAATTGACACAAGTACCACAGTGTTGCTTGGTTCTTAATTTAACCTTTGAATGAACAGTTTCAGGTACCGTAATTTTGCTTTAGAACTGTAGAAACTGTGCTGCATTTTAAAGCACATTCTATTTATTTGTTTCAGAAACTTCCCAGTTTGTTTATTATTTCATTGTGCCTGCACTCTGATCATGAGTATCTTCCAGAGGCAAAGTGAAGTATTTTTTCCTTAACAATAACTTGAATGTATATCAACTAAAGAAAACTTCTAGGAGAATATTTAATTTAGGAGTCAGAGATTTGGGCTCAAATCTTGGATCTGCTGCTTCTCACCTTTTGTTATCTCACCTATTAACTTCTGAGGAATAATACAGGTTTTGTGTCTGACTCATAGGAGGTGTTATTTCCATGGTTCTACAATTCTGTGGAACAAAAAGTGCTAAAAAGGTATCATAGCTTTTTATTCTCAGATCCTAGTTTCTGGTACAATACCTTACACAGATTAAGTGCTCAATAATAATTTTGTTGAGTGTATGAAACAAATAAAAGGTAGGTCTAGGGTAAGGAGGATCAGGAATGCCCAGAGGAGTAGGAGTTTGTGAGCATCACCAAGAAGGTGAGCTTTGAACTGGGTGAGGGAGTCAGTCCTTGGAATTCATTGAGGGGAAAAGCTTTTCAGGCAAGGGCATTAGCCAGAGCAGTCCCTAATATGAGAGTGTCACAGGCATATTGAAGGAGCAGCAAGAAAGGCAGTGTGTGTGGTATGCTGTGAGGAAGGTGTAGTGCATTAGAAGAGTAAATCATGTACCTAAACACGTTTTGCAAAGCTGTCTTTATTGCTGACATTTTCTTTTTTCTTATTTTCTATTCTGTGCTTTATTTTTTTTTTTTAATTGCTGATATGACCCAAGCAGGTAGAACTCCCTAACAGGCTTCCTGGTAATATTGATCTCAGCCATGGCCCAGTTGGCTCTGCTGGGAGTAGCCTTGGCTGTTTACCCCAGTGTTCCCCCAGTTTGCTAAATTGAAAATATTCTCTGTGTGTAACACAACTGGTCACAACTTGAAGTTGTAATAATTCAAGCTGTTAAGACAAAAGATTTCCTGACATATTTTTTTTGATTGCTAAATGCAGTATACTTTAATAGTACAGAAAAGCATAATGAAGAAAAAGTACATACTCCTACCACTAAAACATTTTAGTGTATATCCATCCTTCTAGTTTTTATGTGTGCAAATTTGAAAGGACTTTCTAACAGTGAAATGTGTGTTTGGAACAATGAGTGTTGGGCACGTGTTCTTGTTTGGTCCTGCTGCAGTCTTCCATTAAGGCTACCTGAGAACAGAAGCTGCCCACATGTGTACATGCATTTGTGCTCATGGAACTTGGAAATGGCATTGAGCTTGACCACTTAACGTTAGAAAGTTATTTAGTTTTTCAGAGCTTCCTTTTTCTTGCCTGTCAAATGGAATACAGTCCTCTCTTTTGAAGAGTTCTGGGAAGACAGAATGAGTCTTTGTGAGTGTGTCCATGGTACATCGTAGGCATTTAAATTTTTTTATTTCTGATATGTTGTAAGTGCTCGACAAATGTTGTTTGGTTTAAGGAATCAGTGAGTGAATGAATGAATGATTGAATATATTTGTTCTTTTGAGTAACTTTCAAGTTGTCCATCCTGTGGTATTACAACTGTGTACATTGAAGTAATGAGCTGGCATGACAAGCTTCCAGCCCCTGTGGTCTTCTGGTGCTGATGGCACTGTCAGTATTATACTAAAAAAAAAAACAACTTAAAAATGTGACCATACAGTGAATAAATTATAGCCTAGAACCTGGAATATTAGGTCCATGAATCAAGGCAAATTGGAAGTGGTCAAACAGGGGATGGCAAGAGTGAACATCAACACTAGGAATCAACGAACTAAGATGAACTGGAATGGGTGAATTTAACTCAGATGACCATTATATCTACCACTGTGGGCAGGAATCCCTTAGAAGAAATGGAGTAGCCATCATGGTCAACAAAAGAGTCTGAAACGCAGTACTTGGATGCAATCTCTGTTTCCAAGATACACCATTCAATATCACGGTAATCCAAGTCTATGCCCTGACCAGTAACGCTGAAGAAGCTGAAGTTGAACAGTTCTATGAAGACCTACGAGACCTTATAGAACTAACACCCAAAAAAGATGTCCCTTTCATTGTCGGGGACTGGAATGCAGAAGTAGGAAGTCAAGAAACACCTGGAGTAACAGGCAAATTTGGCCTTGGAGTATAGAATGAAGCAGGGCAAAGGCTAATAGAGTTCTGCCAAGAGAACACAGTGGTCATAGCAAACACGCTCTTCCAACAACACAAGAGAAGACTACATGTGGACATCACCAGATGGTCAACACCGAAATCAAATTGATTATATTCTTTGCAGCCAAAGATGGAGAAGCTCTATACAGTCAGCAAAAAGAAGACCAGGAGCTGACTGTGCCTCAGATCATAAACTCCTTATTGCCAAATTCAGACTGAAATTGAAGAAAGTGGAGAAAACCATTAGACCATTCAGGTATGACCTAAATCAAATCCCTTATGACTTTACAGTGGAAGTGAGAAATAGGTTTAAGGGACTAGATCTGATAGAGTGCCTGATGAACTATGGACTGAGGTTCCTGACGTTGTACAGGAGACAGGGATCAAGACCATCCCCAAGAAAAAGAAATGCAAAAAAGCAAAATGGCCGTCTGAGGAGGCCTTACAAATAGCTGTGAAAAGAAGGGAAGCAAAAAGCAAAGGTGAAAAGGAAAGATATACCCATTTGAATGCACAGTTTCAAAGAATAGCAAGGAGAGATAAGAAAGCCTTCCTCAGTGATCAATGCAGAGAGATAGAGGAAAACAATAGAATAGAAAGACTAGAGATCTCTTCAAGAAAATTAGAGATACCAAGGGAACGTTTCATGCAAACATGGGCTCAATTAAGGACACAAATTGAAGGGAGCTAACAAAAGCAGAAGATACTAAGAAGTGGCAAGAATACACAGAAGAACTGTACAAAAAAGATCATGACCCAGATAATCAACGATGGTGTGATCACTGACCGAGAGCCAGACATCCTGGAATGTGAAGTCAAGTGGGTCTTAGGAAGCATCACTACAAACAAAGCTAGTGGAGGTGATGGAATTCCAGTTGAGCTCTTTCAAATCCTGAAAGATGATGCTGTGAAAGTGTTGCACTCAATATGCCAGCAAATTTGGAAAACTCAGCAGTGGCCACAGGACTGGAAAAGGTCAGTTTTCATTCCAATCCCAAAGAAAGGCAATGCCAAAGAATGCTCAAACTACCGCACAATTGCACTCATCTCACACGCTAGTAAAATAATGCTCAAAATTCTCCAAGCCAAGCTTCACCAATATGTGAACTGTGAACTTCCAGATGTTCAAGCTGATTTTAGAAAAGGCAGAGGAACCAGAGATCAAATTGCCAACATCCGCTGGATCATGGAAAAAGCAAAAGAGTTCCAGTTTTTCTGGTTTACTGACTATGCCAAAGCCTTTGACTGTGTGGCTCACAGTAAACTGTGGAAAATTCTGAAAGAGATGGGAATACCAGACCACCTGACCTGCCTCTTGAGAAACCTATATGCAGGTCAGGAAGCAACAGTTAGAACTGGACATGGAACAACAGACTGGTTCCAAATAGGAAAAGGAGTATGTCAAGGCTGTATATTGTCACCCTGCTTATTTAACTTTTATGCAGAGTACATCATGAGAAACGCTGGGCTGGAGGAAGCACAAGCTGGAATCAAGATTGCCAGGAGAAATATCAATAACCTCAGATATGCAGATGACACCACCCTTATGGCAGAAAGTGAAGAGGAACTCAAAAGCCTCTTGATGAAAGTGAAAGAGGAGAGTGAAAAAGTTGGCTTAAAGCTCAACATTCAGAAAATGAAGATCATAGCATCCGGTCCCATCACTTCATGGGAAATAGATGGGGCAACAGTGTCAGACTTTATTTTTCTGGGCTCCAAAATCACTGCAGATGGTGACTGTAGCCATGAAATTAAAAGACGCTTACTCCTTGGAAGGAAAGTTATGACCGACCTAGATAGCATATTAAAAAGCAGAGACATTACTTTGCCAACAAAGGTCCGTCTAGTCAAGGCTCTGGTTTTTCCTGTGGTCATGTATGGATGTGAGAGTTGGACTATAAAGAAAGATGAGTGCCGAAGAATTGATGCTTTTGAACTGTGGTGTTGGAGAAGACTCTTGAGAGTCCCTTGGACTGCAAGGAGATCCAACCAGTCCATCCTAAAGGAGATCAGCCCTGGGTGTTCTTTGGAAGGATGTATGTTGAAGCTGAAACTGCAATACTTTGGCCACCTCATGCGAAGAGCTGACTCATTTGAAAAGACCCTGATGCAGGAAGAGAAGGGGACGACAGAGGATGAGGTGGATGGATGGCATCACTAACTCAATGGACATGGGTTTGTGTGGACTCCAGGAGTTGGTGATGGACTGGGAGGCCTGGCGTGCTATAGTCCATGGGCTCGCAAGAGTCAGACACAACTGAGCCACTTACTGAACTGACTTGTATTTTATAACTATACTTAGATTTGTACTTAAATTCAGTATATAACGATGAAAACAGTTTGTGGAAACAGTGGTATTTTGTTGTACAGACCACTGGTTTTAGAATTAAAAGAGACTTGGGTTTGAACCCTGTTCCACCACTAGTTTGCAGAAGTCACAGTCTATGAGTCTTAATCCTTCAGCAGCTATTTGCACTTATTGTATGTAAAATACTACAAACTTTCACTTTCCTCATTTATAAACTAGAGATAATTTCTACTGCAGCTTCGGGAGTTGCTATGATGATGTAAAAGAGCTGTGTGTTTGTGTATAGTAAATCTACTTGTAACATTGAAATATTCTTGTGTGCCTCAAACATATATTTGTTACTTATATTTTCCCCTGCTGCCTAGGTATACAGTGGAGTACATCCCTTTCAAGGAGAGTTGATGCATTATGGAAGTAGTCCTAAGATGTGAAATTCCAGGATAACTGAAAGTCCTAGTTCATTCTCAGCTCTACCCCTCTTTGTAGTTGTGTGATATTAAGCAAAATGTTTTATCTTTCTGACCCTCAAGTTTCATATTTTGAAAATGAGGATAATTATTTTCCAAGGTTGTGTGCTTAAGATATAGTGTATATAAAGTACTTTGCATCGTGTCTGGCATATAGAAGAGATTTTTGTTCTGTAAGGTAATGAATAGAGAAGGAAGATAGAGTCGTGCTTATGAAATGGAGGAGTACCTTGGAGGAGGATTACGCCGGTCCTGATAAACTTTCGGTGTTTGTGCTACCTTTCCAACCTTCTGAAATGAGCAAATGGATGAGGCTTTTTATTTCAAAAGTCTGATTCTAAACACTGTGGTTTCTCAAAGTGCTTATCAACTTGTCTCTTTCCCCTGGTAAGTTACAACATACTCTTATCAAAATAGTGGCAAATGTAACTGTGATTGATAGAAATAAAAATCTAACTTGATATGCATTTCTGCTTTTACTACAAAGCAAATAAATTCCTGTAAGTGGTTTAAATGAAAGTGGGAAACATGCTTTATGCTTTTCTGTTTGAAAGGTGTCATTTGCTCCATGCAGAAAGGCATCATTTCTAGTACTTTGTACTCTCAAAATCATTAAAAAAAGACATCCCTGACTGTTGTAGTTGATGAGATATTTGGAAAATGATGATGATTTCTTAGAAGTATATAATCTTTCTCTAGTAGAATTTAGAGAATAGAAGATTATTGCAGCATATTTTGATCACTGAAAAGATGTAAACATAAAAATCCTATTTGTGTAAGTGTGGAAGATTTCAAATTGCTGGTTATACAGTTTCATATGTTCCTATAAGCTTAACTTGCATATACCGTAGTTATCCCTTAAATATTGCTTCCAGCAGCATGTGAAGTTATTTACACATAAGCATGTGTAATATATACCACTTTTAGTAAGTTTTGGCCATTAAGCTAGATCTGCTTATAGATTTGATGAAAACTGGGGATATAACAGATGTTTTTGAGTTTAGAAATTGTGATAAAAGTATTCAGTAAGAACCTATTGGCATATAAAATAGTTTATAAAGAGTATTTCAAGTTGGATCAAGGAAAACTCATCATATGGTTTTCCTTTTCTAATCTCATGAATACATCTACAAACCCCTCCAATTGGGAAGATGGGTACCTGGTCAGAAGAGAAGGGTAAATTATGTTTCCCAGTCCACAACACTAAGTTGTAAAGACCTACTTGATATACACTGGTTATTGTCTTGAACACAAGGGTGGTTTAAGGTATATAAGATGAGCCTTCAAGAAATAGCTTTTAATTCTGTGAAGTATTCAATATTCTGTAGCAGAATAATCAGATTTTAAGTCCTCTTTTTCTCATTTGGCCCATGAGCAAGGGAAACCTTCCAGGAAGTAGTTAACTGTACTTACAGTATGGTGTTGGATGCCTAAGTGTAAGTCATTCTTAGCTTACCTTATTTGGGGAATACTTATATGTACAGTGGTACTGACTTCCCTTGATCATCTTCAGCTGTTATTTCTTATGCCAAATAAATGGTGATATATGAAGAAATTACCAGAAAGTTTTATATATTCCAACATGAATTGATTTTCTAAGAGTATACTATTTATTCTGGAATATTACTTTGAAGACTAAGTTAATAAATATCCCTGAATAGTCTAAAAATGGGATAGAAGATATTTTCTTAATGGCTTAAAATGCACTTTTATTCAAGTTGTTTAAATGGTTTTTAGTTTAAGGAAGGAACAAGGGTATCTTCTGGGCACATTTTCTTCTAAGAGAATGCATGATACTTGTATTTCTATCAAAGTTTATCATCCCATTGTCAGGACTGACGTATTTCCTATCAGTAAGTTGTTTTAGGTAATTTAAGTCAGTTCCATTCACACAAGCCAAATGTGTGTGAGTGTGTCTTTTTTTCCCTTTTTTTCTCGAAATCATTAAAGAATATAAAGAAACACTTCTATTTCTGTTTAGCTTCTGAAATGATATTTGTTAATGCCTTAGTTCCTAAGTCTAGGGCTTCCCTTGTGGCTCAGCTGGTAAAGAACCCACCTGCAATGTGGGAGACCTGGGTTCAATCCCTGGACTGGGAAGAGTCCCTGGAAAAGGGAAGGGGTACCCACTCCAGTATTCTGATCTGGAGAATTCCATGGACTATATAGTCCATGGGGTTGCAAAGAGTCGGACACGACTGAGCGACTTTCACTTCACTTCACTTCTTCCTAAGTCTACAGTGACACCTCATACAATGGTTGGCTAATTTTATCTGTTGATGGCAGGCAGAGTCTATGTCGGTCTGTTGATTTGCATCCATGTAAACAAATTTTAAGCTTATAGACTGAAAGTGTATAAGTAGAGGAGCTTGTGTCTGCCTTACTAGTGGCACCAGACATGATTCAACTTTTTTTTTTTTATACAAGATTTTTTATTTGGCTTTTAAAAGTGGTGTGGTGTTGTTTTGTTTTTTTTTTTTTGTAATAAATAGGTTCTTTATTCTGTTTTTCCCAAACTTATTTATTTATTTTTAAATTTTATTTTATTTTTAAACTGTACAAATTGTATTAGTTTTGCCAAATATCAAAATGAATCTGCCACAGGTATACATGTGTTCCCCATCCTGAACCCTCCTCCCTCCTCCCTCCCGATACCATCCCTCTGGGTTGTCCCAGTGCACTAGCCCCAAGCATCCAGTATCGTGCATCGAACCTGGACTGGCAACTCGTTTCATACATGATGTTATACATGTTTCAATGCCATTCTCCCAAATCTTCCCACCCTCTCCCTCTCCCACAGAGTCCATAAGATTGTTCTATACATCAGTGTCTCTTTTGCTGTCTTGTACACAGGGTTATTGTTAGCATCTTTCTAAATTCCATATATATGCGTTAGTATACTGTATTGGTGTTTTTCTTTCTGGCTTACTTCACTCTGTATAATAGGCTCTAGTTTCATCCACCTCATTAGAACTGATTCAAATGTATTCTTTTTAATAGCTGAGTAATACTCCATCGTGTATATGTACCACAGCTTTCTTATCCATTCATCTGCTGATGGACATCTAGGTTGCTTCCATGTCCTGGCTATTATAAACAGTGCTGCGATGAACATTGGGGTACACGTGTCTCTTTCCCTTCTGGTTTCCTCAGTGTGTATGCCCAGCAGTGGGATTGCTGGATCATAAGGCAGTTCTATTTCCAGTTTTTTAAGGAATCTCCACACTGTTCTCCATAGTGGCTGTACTAGTTTGCATTCCCACCAACAGTGTAAGAGGGTTCCCTTTTCTCCACACCCTCTCCAGCATTTATTATTTGTAGACTTTTGGATCGCAGCCATTCTGACTGGTGTGAAATGGTACCTCATAGTGGTTTTGATTTGCATTTCTCTGATAATGAGTGATGTTGAGCGTCTTTTCATGTGTTTGTTAGCCATCTGTATGTCTTCTTTGGAGAAATGTCTATTTAGTTCTTTGGCCCATTTTTTGATTGGGTCATTTATTTTTCTGGAGTTGAGCTGTAGGAGTTGCTTGTATATTTTTGAGATTAGTTGTTTGTCAGTTGCTTCATTTGCTATTATTTTCTCCCATTCTGAAGGCTGCCTTTTCACCTTGCTAATAGTTTCCTTTGATGTGCAGAAGCTTTTAAGGTTAATTAGGTCCCATTTGTTTATTTTTGCTTTTATTTCCGATATTCTGGGAGGTAGGTCATAGAGGATCCTGCTGTGATGTATGTCAGAGAGTGTTTTGCCTATGTTCTCCTCTAGGAGTTTTATAGTTTCTGGTCTTACGTTGAGATCTTTAATCCATTTTGAGTTTATTTTTGTGTATGGTGTTAAAAAGTGTTCTAGTTTCATTCTTTTTCAAGTGGTTGACCAGATTTCCCAGCACCACTTGTTAAAAGAGATTGTCTTTAATCCCTTGTATATTCTTGCCTCCTTTGTCAAAGATAAGGTGTCCATATGTGTGTGGATTTATCTCTGGGCTTTCTATTTTGTTCCATTGATCTATATTTCTGTCTTTGTGCCAGTACCATACTGTCTTGATAACTGTGGCTTTGTAGTAGAGCCTGAAGTCAGGTAGGTTGATTCCTCCAGTTCCATTCTTCTTTCTCAAGATGGCTTTGGCTATTCGAGGTTTTTTGTATTTCCATACAAATTGTGAAATTATTTGTTCTAGCTTTGTGAAGAATACCGTTGGTAGCCTGATAGGGATTGCATTGAATCTATAAATTGCTTTGGGTAGTATACTCATTTTCACTATATTGATTCTTCCAATCCATGAACATGGTATATTTCTCCATCTAATAGAGTCCTCTTTGATTTCTTTCACCAGTGTTTTATAGTTTTCTATGTATAGGTCTTTAGTTTCTTTAGGTAGATATATTCCTTTGTGATGTTTTTAGACTACCCTTTAGTGAGTTTCTCACCCATACCCTGATAACGTTTTATTCTGTCAGGTACCCTCTTTCTTCTTGAAATAGTATGCCCCTTACTTCTTTTTTTCTCTTTTCTCCTCCTACATCTTTATTTTTTTTCAAATTATGAAAATATGGTAACCCATTTACAGGAGACTTGGAAAATACAGAACAAAGTTACATGTATAGTTCCATGATATATTACAATTATCTTTTTAAGTAGATAAATTAAGGTTGTTTAGTTGGAGTTTCAATATCAAACTCTCAAAAATTAATAGAATGACTATACAGAGAAGTAGAAGGATATAGTAGACCTGAAAGCACTATGAACCAATTCAACATAAGATTTATACAGGTTTCACGTAACAGTAGAATACTAATTCTATTCAGCTTTGCATAGACTATAAACTAAGAGACACTGGAACGTATCCAAGGACTTAAGACTAGGTGTAAAAATTTCATGGTTGAAGAGACTGAAATCGTACAGAGAATGTTCGCCCTTCTTTTGTGCTTCAGTGGTTCAGTCTGTTTTCTCTGTCTGTTCCTCTGTCTCCCCCTCCCCCTCACTGGTTGGGGAAAGGGAAAAGGCCTTCATATAAGTTACAGAAGGAGGACAGTAAGGAGATAAATGTACTGGCTAAGAGCTGCTTTTCACCCTTCTCATCACATCTTGTTATCCAGTGATTTTAACTCACAGCTTTATCTATTGCTTCTGAAGACTGGAGTGACTTGGGCGTCTGTTAGTGTTTTGTTAGTGCCTTGGACTCAGTTTCTTGGTGTTTTAGTCCTGGCGTGAAAAGTAGTCAAATACAGTTTCCAGACTCTTCCTGCTAGTTGGTAGAAGGCACTTCATCTTCTGTCAGCTGTTTCCTCATTGACTGGGCAAGACATATACCTAGTGAAACTGAAGTAAATCAGTGAGTGCATAGTAATAGCTTTTCTAAAATAGTCTTACTTTCATTTTCTCTAGCTACTTGGATTTATAGCTTTGCCTCATTGACTTTTGCATCCCTTTAGTTTGTCACCATGACCTGTTTGTCTTTCTTTTGAAAGCTCTACAAATCTCCCCCACCCCAGTCCAGGCCCTTATTTCACTTTCTTCTTTGTATTACCATTTCACTCAATTAGCTGTATTATCTTACTTCTCTCCAGTAAAGAGAGGAGCACAGTGCTTACAGAACTTAAAGATCAGGGCTCCTTCCTTACTGAGAAGTCTCCCATGACATCTTACTTCTGCTACAGCAGATTTCAGTCCCTCTGTCAGGCTTCCAAGAGTGTTATACTCTGGGCTTCCCAGTTGGCACTGGTGGTAAGGCATTCCCCTGCCAGTGCAGAAGACTTAAGAGAAGCAGGTGCGATCCCTGAGTTGGGAAGATCTCCTGGAGGAAGGCATGGCAACTCAGTCCAGTATTGCCTGGAGAATCCCAAGGACAGAGGAGCCTGGGAGGCTTCAGTCCATAGGGTCGCAAAGAGGTCGGACACTACAGCTTATCACACAACACAGCACAGCACATACTTACTCTCCCAACACCTTGGTGTTTTTTTTTCCCCTTGACGTTCTAGCTTCCAGGTTCATCTCCTCTCATCATATTGCACTATGTGAACTTCCATAGCCAGGCTTTCTCTTCACTTACTTCATCTGTGGAAACTACTCTGCTCATTTTACCCATCCTGTGCTCTCTGCCTTCTTCTAAATTTTTCTGTAAGCCTTGCAGTAGTTGGTATCGTATGTCTTCTGTGCTAACTTTTCATGCATGATCATGAATCTCTTGAAGGACAGAAATGTGCCTTTAATCGAATTCCCTGCAGGCCCTACTAGTTCAGTGCTTCCATCCCCATAGACTATAATCAAAGAACTTCAGTGAGCTTGTGGGAGAGCAGGTGGATATGTTCCTGGTGAACTGTACATAATAGACTTGTCTTATAAATGTGTGGAAGGAAAAGGTGAGCAGATGTTCAGCCTGGTAGGGTAAAACTTTCCACTGTAAAGTGTATTGGTTCATCCTGTGAGTTCTCTATCATAATCTAGTGTTCAGTTGGAGGCTAAATGGCCATTCTGCCAAGGATGCTGTTATGCAGAGTTCTGCATGACCCAGGAGGGGAAGGTATTATTCGATCAAATAAATTAGTGTCCCCTTCAACTTTGTAATTCTAAATAAGTTTTGACCTAATAAAGAAGAGGCCAGGGAGACTGATGGGAATTTAGAAACTGATAAAGGTAATAAGATGTTAAACAGTAATGCTAATAATTTATAGCTGAGTAATCTTTGTAGGTTTTGGACCTGTTTTTCATTGCTCTATTTACATCTCATGATGTTGAAAACAAAATTCAAAATTACAAAATACAATTTTGTGACCTTCACATTTGATTATTTGTTCAACTACTGAGAGACTTCCATTTAGAAGACTATCTAGCCTACTCTTTATCTAAAAACTAAAAACAAAATGTTCATTGGAATTGCTATGTTAATTTTATTTATGATAAATAGAAAAATTAAACTCCTCCCCACAAGGCTAGAGAATGTGAACTTCAGCTGATTGAAACTTACTTTTCTCTGTCTTTTAAAATAGAATCCAGTGGTAAGTACAGTATTTTTAAAATTCATCGTCTTCATTTGATTGTAAATTGACTTGTCACTTTTTTACTTGCTTCTTGTCCTAAGGCAGGTCAGATATTCTTCTCAAGTCTTTTTGTGAGTGGGAGGTCTCTAGAATTATCGCTGTCTGATGAATTATGTTTCTTTTTCCTACTTAAAAGTGATCCTTTCACTGTCATAATTTGAGTTCTAGTCCCTAAGCAAAAGTTTCAGAAAATGCCTCTGTTTTAACAGGCAAGTAAATGTCATTCATGTCCTCTTCCAGCTTTAAGTAGATGGGCTTCTTTTGGGTCTCAAAGAATTGTAGAATGTCTAAACACGGAAGAATTTTAAAGTTATTTGGTTAATCTCTTTGCTCATTAAGCAAACATTGTAGAGTCTCTACCATGTGTCAAGCACATACTAGGTACTAAGGAAATAAATGAACAAAACGGTATAAAAGCTACACTTCATTGGCAAAAGTAAAATTTTACTTAAGAAAAGTAAAATTTTTTTAGAGCAGAAAATTTTGAGTTATATATAATTTGTCAATTCATTCTTTCATGGATCATGCCTTTGGTGCTGTATCTAAAAAGTCATCAACTTAAGACCATCTTGATTTTCTCCTATGTTATCTTCTAGGAATTTTATTTTATTTTTTAATATAAATTTATTTATTTTAATTGGAGGCTAATTACAATATTGTATTGGCTTTGCCATACATCAGCATGAATCCGCCACGGGTGTAGTTTTGTGTTTTCCGTTTAGGTCAGTGATCTATTTTGAGTTAGTTCTGTGAAAGGTGTATGGTCTGTGTCTACATTCATGTTTTGCACGTGCAGTTTGTTACAGCACCATTACTGGAAAAGACTGTCTTTGCTCTTTGTATTGCCTTCATTCTTTCATCAAGGATCAGTTAGTTGATTCTGTTTTTCTTGGTCTATCTCTGGCCTGTCTATTCTTTTCCATTGATCTGTTTCTGTATTTCCACTGATCTTGTGCCAGTACCACCCTGTCTTGATTATTGTGACTTTATAGTTAGTCTTGAAGTTGGTGGTGTCAGTCCTCCAGTTTTGTTCTTGTCCTCAGTGTTGTGTTGGCTAGTCTGTATCGTTTGCCTTTCCACATAAACTTTAGAGTTAGTTCCTTAATATCCAGATAACAACTTGCTGAGAATTTGACTGGGTTTGCATTAACTGAATAGATCAGGTTGGCAGGAATTGACCTCTAGACAGTTTTTGAGTTTTCTGGTACATGAATATGTACTTGGTTCTTCTTTGATTTCATACATCAAAATTTTGTAGTTTTCCTCATATAGATCTTGTATACATTTTGTTAGATTTGTACTAAGTATTTTTATTTTGGATGGTGCCAATGTGATGATGTATTTTGAATTTCATGTTTAACCTGTTGATTGCTGATTTAGGAAAGCAATTGACTTTTGTGTATTAACATTATATTCTGTAACACTGCTGTAATTGTTTATTAGTTCTAGCGACTTTTTGTCATTTGTTTTGAATTTCTGCATGGATTATCAAGTTGTCTGTAAAAAAGACAGTTTTATTTTTTCCTTCCCAATCTGCATATGTTTTATTTCCCTTTCTTGTCTTATTGTATTAGCTAGATGTCCAGTGTAATCTTAAAAAACAATGGTGTGAGGAGACATCCTTGCCTTATAACTGATCTTAGTGGTAATGCTCAAGTTTTTCACCGTTAAGTATGATGTTTGCTGTACACTTTTCATATGTTCATTAACAAGTTGTAGAACTTCCGCTCTGTTCCTAATTTACATGAGTGGGTGTTAGATTTTGTCAAATGCATTTTCTGCATGTATTTATATAATCTTATGACTTTTCTTCTATAGCCTATTGTTGTGATGGATAACATTAAATGATTTTCAAGTGTTGAAGTGGTCTTGCATACCTGGAATAAAACCCACTTGGTCATTGTGTATAATTCTTTCTATTTACTGTTAGACTCGGTTCACTGATATCTTTTGGAGGAGTTTTGCATCTGTGTTCATGAAAGATATTGGTTTGTATTTCCTTGTAATGGCTTGTCTGCTTTGGTATGAAGGTAATGCTAGCCTCATAGAACGTGTTAGGAAATATTTCCTCTGCTCCTGTCTTCTGAAAGAGATTGTAGAGAATAAGTGTAGTTTTTTTCCCTTTATTAAATGTTTGGTAAAATTCACCAGTGAATCCATCTGAGCCTGGTGCTTTCTGTTTTGAGAGGGTATTAGTTATTGATTCAGTTTCTTTAATAGGTATCAATCTGTTTAGATAGTCTGTTTCTTTGTGTGTTTTTTGGTAGATTGTGTCATTTGAGGAATTGGTCTGTTTCATCTAGGTGAACATAGGGTTCTTCTTCAGTTCAGTTCAGTTCAGTCGCTCAGTTGTGTCCGACTCTTTGCGACCCCAGGAATCGCAACACGACAGGCCTCCCTGTCCATCACCAACTCCTGGAGTTCACTCAGACTCACGTCCATCGAGTCAGTGATGCCATCCAGCCATCTCATTCTCTGTCGTCCCCTTCTCCTGCCCCCAGTCCCTCCCAGCATCAGAGTCTTTTCCAATGAGTCAACTCTTCGCATGAGGTGGCCAAAGACCTGGAGTTTCAGCTTTAGCATCATTCCTTCCAAAGAAATCCCAGGACTGATCTCCTTCAGAATGGACTGGTTGGATCTCCTTGCAGTCCAAGGGACTCTCAAGAGTCTTCTCCAACACCACAGTTCAAAAGCATCAATTCTTCGGTGCTCAGCCTTCTTCACAGTCCAACTCTCACATCCATACATGACCACAGGAAAAACCAGAGCCTTGACTAGACGGACATTTGTTGGCAAAGTAATATCTCTGCTTTTCAATATGCTATGTAGGTCGGTCATAACTTTCCTTCCAAGGAGTAAGTGTCTTTTAATTTCATGGCTACAGTCACCATCTGCAGTGATTTTGGAGCCCCAAAAAATAAAGTCTGACACTGTTTCCACTGTTTCCCCATCTATTTCCCATGAAGTGATGGGACCGGATGCTATGATCTTCGTTTTCTGAATGTTGAGCTTTAAGCCAACTTTTTCACTCTCTTCTTTCACTTTCATCAAGAGGCTTTTGAGTTCCTCTTCACTTTCTGCCATAAGGGTGGTGTCATCTGCATATCTGAGGTTATTGATATTTCTCCCGGCAATCTAGATTCCAGCTTGTGCTTCTTCCAGCCCAGCGTTTCTCATGGTGTACTCTGCATATAAGTTAAATAAGCAGGGTGACAATAGACAGCCTTGACGTACTCCTTTTCCTATTTGGAACCAGTCTGTTGTTCCAGGTCCAGTTCTAACTGTTGCTTCCTGACCTGCATACAAATTTCTCAGGAGGCAGGTCAGGTGGTCTGGTATTCCCATCTCTTTCAGAATTTCCCACAGTTTCTTGTGATCCACACAGTCTAAGGCGTTGGCATAGTCAGTAAAGCAGAAATAGATGTTTTTCTGGAACTCTCTTGCTTTTTCCATGATCCAGCAGATGTTGGCAATTTGATCTCTGGTTCCTCTGCCTTTTCTAAAACCAGCTTGAATATCAGGAAGTTTACGGTTCACATATTGCTGAAGCTTGGCTTGGAGAATTTTGAGCATTACTTCACTAGCATGTGAGATGAGTGCAATGAGTGAGATGAGGGTTGTTCTTAGTATTCCCTGATTATCCTTTTAATGTCCATGAGATCTGTAGTGATGTGCCCTCATTCACTTCTGATGTTAGTAATTCCTAATTATGCCAATTCTTTTATCCTTCTTTCTTTACCTCTATCTCATGGCAGTTAAGAAAAAGGAGACAAAAATGTACAAAGGAGATAGATTCTGAAATTCAGATTTCCTTTTAGCAAACCACAGTCATTTCCTGAGTAATATTTTAGTAAACAAAAATGACATGGTGGTGATGGAAGTTATAAGATAATAACCGTTAATATATATGAGAGCTTTGAGGCCATCTCTGCCTGGAAAATCCCATGGACGGAGGAGCCTGGTAGGCTGCAGTCCATGGGGTTGCTGAGAGTCAGACACTACTGAAGCGACTCAGCAGCAGCTGGGGGGCTTTTAGACCAGATAAGAGAAAGACAAACCCATTTGCTTTACAAAAGTTAATTTAGGAGCCTAGGAGGCAGTATCAAAGAGTCTTCTTCTAATGATTATTTAATTAGGTTAGATATCTTAGCTAGTATATGGCCTTTTAAGGATGTGTTTGACATTTAGAATTGGTTTGGTTAGAAGTAACAGGACGTTATGAAGATAACAGATTTTTTAGGTTAGTGGATTAATATGATAGGCCAGTATAATAATGGAATCATGTTTGGATTTGGTAATAAAAATATTTTTACCTTAAAACATAGTACTGAAGAAAAAGAAGCTAGAAAGCCTGAGTTCATTCTAAAACTAAGTGAATGTAGAAAATAGGAAACCAAAACTTTCACTGAAGAACAGTTTTTCATTGAAGGCTGTTAACTTGTCAAAAAAAAGTCAAGTTCACATGTTTAATAGTGAAATACAATCATTTTTTGACATATGTAGGAGATATTTCCTTCATATTCATATTCTGCATTGTAGGAATGCATGGGCTCCCAGAAGAACCTAGTAAATAAGAGAGTTTAAAACTTTAAATTATGTAAGTGAAAACATTAGTGTTTAGTTCACTATATTATATTGTGTACTGACTGTCTTTCCCATCCTAATTCCCCACTTATCTGTGGGTTCTTAACTTTTTCTCCCAAATAAACTGCTTGTCTCAGGGGTCTACTTTTGGCAGGAGCCCAAATGAAGATAAGCTATCATTTTCCTCTAAAATGTCCTTTTTTTTTTTTAACATAACTGCTTGCATCCTCATGGTATCATATTACATGTATTTGTTATTTCCTATGTGGGCTTCCCAGGCAACTCAGTGGTCAAGAATCTGCCTGCTGATGCAGGTTCAATCCCTGGGTCGGGAATATAAGGAAATGGCAACCCGCTCCAGTATTCTTGCCTGGGAAATCCCTTGGAGACAGGAGCCTGGTGGGCTATAGTCCGTGGGGTCACAAAGAGTTGGACATGATTGAGTGACTAAACAACAATAGTTTCCTATACACTAATTCTTGGGCTTGATTAGATTGAAATCAGGTTTAGTTTTAGGGGATTAAGATTACTTCATAAGTGGTGCTTTTTATTTCCTATTGCATTCTTTTAAGAAACATTAGTATATAGTTAATGCTGCTGTATGCTATATATGAGAGTTATTGTGAGGGGGAATCCTAAGAGTTTGCATCACAGGAGAAATACATATTTTTTTAATTTTGTTTCTACGTGAGATCATGGATGTTTATTAAACTTACTGTGGTAATCATTTCATGAGTGTATACATTCAGTGATTATGCTTACTGCTTACACTTATACAGTGCTATGTATCAATTATATCACAAGAAAACAGGTAGAAAAAAGCAACATGTGGTTGTCCCACTTGTAGAGATGTTAAGATTGTTCAGTAACAGTGCTGATGTGGTTGTTTCACATTAAGATTAATTCAAAGCTTCTGGATATCCTAGGCAAAAAGGGACTATGACTTACTGTATAATACTCATTACTCCGTGCCCAGCAGTTATCTAGGCTTCCTTGATGGCTAAGACAGTAAAGAATCTACCTGCAATGCAAGAGACGTGGGTTTGATCCCTGGGTTAAGAAGATCCCCTGGAGAAGGGAATTGCTACCCACTCCAGTATTCTTACTTGGAGGATTCCATGGACAGAGAAGTCTGGTGGACTACAGTCCATGGGGTGGCAAAGAGCCAGATGTGCTAATGCTAATGCTAAGTCACTTCAGTCGTGTCCGACTCTGTGTGACCCCATAGATGGCAGCCCACCAAGCTCCGCCATCCCTGGGATTCTCCAGGCAAGAATACTGGAGTGGGTTGCCATTTCCTTCTCCAATGCATGAAAGAGAAAAGTGAAAGTGAAGTCACTCAGTCGTGTCCGACTGTTAGCAACCCCATGGACTGCAGCCTACCGGGCTCCTCTGTCGATGGATTTTCCAGGCAAGAGTACTAGAGTGGGGTGCCATTGCCTTCTCCGAGCCAGATGTGACTTAACGACTAACACTTTCTTTTTTGCAGGAATTATGGTGACTATTAAAATACTTGAGAGGAAATGTTCTCTTTTTTTTTTAAATATGAAAGTCAAATTATTAAGTTTGATCTTGCCAGTTATAATATAAATATCAATATAGTGTTATTCACATCTCTTTCCCAAGTGCCTTGGACAGCGCCTCAGTTCAGTTGCTCAGTTGTGTCTGACTCTTTGCGACCCCATGAATCGCAGCATGCCAGGCCTACCTGTCCATCAGCAACTCCCAGAGTTCACCCAAACTCATGTCCATCGAGTCCATCCAGCCATCTCATTCTCTGTTGTCCCCTTCTCCTCCTGCCCCCAATCCCTCCCAGCATCAGGGACTTTTCCAGTGAGTCAACTCTTAGCATGAGGTGGCCAAAGTACTGGAGTTTCAGCTTCAGCATCAGTCCTTCCAATGAACACCCAGGACTGATCTCCTTTAAGATGGACTGGTTGGATCTCCTTGCAGTCCAAGGGACTCTCAAGAGTCTTCTCCAACACCACAGTTCAAAAGCATCAATTCTTCCGCGCTCAGCTTTCTTCACAGTCCAACTCTCACATCCATACATGACCACTGGAAAAACCATAGCCTTGACTAGATGGACCTTTGTTGGCAAAGTAATGTCTCTGCTTTTCAATATGTTGTCTAGGTTGGTCATAACTTTCCTTCCAAGGAGTAAGCATCTTTTAATTTCATGGCTGCAGTCACCATCTGCAGTGATTTTGGAGCCCAGAAAAATAAAGTCAGCCACTGTTTCCACTGTTGCCCCATCTGTTTCCCATGAAGTGATGAGGCCGGATGCCATGATCTTTGTTTTCTGAATGTTGAGCTTTAAGCCAACTTTTTCACTCTCCTCTTTCACTTTCATCAAGAGGCTCTTTAGTTCTTCTTCACTTTCTGCCATAAGGGTGGTGTCATCTGTAGGTTATTGATATTTCTCCCGGCAATCTTGATTCCAGCTTGTGCTTCTTCCAGCCCAGCGTTTCTCATGATGTACTCTGCATAGAAGTTAAATAAGCAGGGTGACAATATATAGCCTTGACGTACTCCTTTTCCTATTTGGAACCAGTATGTTGTTCCAGGTCCAGTTCTAACTTTTGCTTCCTGACCTGCATATAGGTTTCTCAAGAGGCAGGTCAGGTGGTCTGGTATTCCCATCTCTTTCAGAATTTTCCACAGTTTATTGTGAGTCACACAGTCATAGGCTTTGGCATAGTCAATAAAGCGGAAATATATGTTTTTCTGGAACTCTCTTGCTTTTTCCATGATCCAGCGGTTGTTGGCAATTTGATCTCTGGTTCCTTTGCCTTTTCTAAAACCAGCTTGAACATCTGGAAGTTCACAGTTCACGTATTGCTGAAGCCTGGCTTGGAGAATTTTGAGCATTACTTTACTAGTATGTGAGATGAGTGAAATTGTGCGGTAGTTTGAGCATTCTTTGGCATTGCCTTTCTTTGGGATCAGAATGAAAACTGACCTTTTCCAGTCCTGTGGCCACTGCTGAGTTTTCCAAATTTGCTGGCATATTGAGTGCAACACTTTCACAGCATCATCTTTCAGGATGTGAAATAGCTCAACTGGAATTCCATCACCTCCACTAGCTTTGTTCGTAGTGATGCTTTCTAAGGCCCACTTGACTTCACATTCCAAGATGTCTGGCTCTAGGTGAGTGATCACACAATTGTGATTATCTGGGTCGTGAAGATCTTTTTTGTACAGTTCTTCTGTGTATTCTTGGCACCTCTGCTTAATATCTTCTGCTTCTGTTAGGTCCATACCATTTCTGTCCTTTATTGAGACCATCTTTGCATGAAATGTTCCCTTGGTATCTCTGATTTTCTTGAAGAGATCTCTAGTCTTTCCCATTTTGATGTTTTCCTCTGTTTCTTTGCATTGATCACTGAAGAATGCTTTCTTATCTCTCCTTGCTATTCTTTGGAACTCTGCATTCAGATGCTTATATCTTTCCTTTTCTCCTTTGCTTTTTGCTTCTCTTCTTTTCACAGCTATTTGTAAGGCCTGCTCAGACGTCTGGCCATTTTGCTTTTTTGCATTTCTGTTCCATGGGGATGGTCTTGATCCCTGTCTTCTGTACAATGTCAGGAACCTCAGTCCATAGTTCATCCGGCACTGTATCTATCTGATCTAGTCCCTTAAATCTATTTGTCACTTCCACTGTATAATCATAAAGGATTTGATTTAGGTCATACCTGAATGGTCTAGTGGTTTTCCCCACTTTCTTCAATTTCAGTCTGAATTTGGCAATAAGGACTTCATGATCTGAGCCACAGTCAGCTCCCAGTCTTGTTTTTGCTGACAGCGCCTAGCATGTAATAAATGACTCAGTGAAACATTTGTGGATTGAATGAATGACCTAACAAAAGACTGAAGAATATTTGGACCACATGTTTGTAGACTTTCTTACGGGCATCCTGGGGAAGAATTACAGTTTAGCACAAGGAGGGCAGTCATAATTTTCTCTGGGCATATATATATGAATATTTGTTCTGGACTGTTATCTTGCCAGATCCAGTGCTAGATACTAATTGGGAGATGGTGATGAATGGAATGGTCTCTCACACATTTCCCCCTGGTCCCAGAGGGTGTACAGAAAAGGAAAACAATTCTCATCTTGAATTTTCTTCCAGTTCCTATGCTCTGTTAGTACTTCCATTTCTGGAAATCTGGGTTTTAGAGAGGTGCTGTTTTTATCAAAAAATCCTTTCCACACAATGATAAGCTCATTCTCAGTCCTGAAGAGTGTTTTGTAATAAGAGTATTCTCTGAATGTCAGAGAAGTGCATTGTCTTCCAGGTAAATTGATTTATCCATTTTTAGGATACAGTGAAGAACAAAACACAGATGACATCAATTTTTAATGGAAATTCTTACATGATCAAATAACTAATATGTAAGAAAAAGTATGAATTACAGCATTTTTTCTTTTTATTTTCTATGGTTGTTTTTACTGACAGAATTTGATTTAAGGGATTGTATTATTTATATTTGAATTCTTTGTTTTTGCATAGAATTTGTTTTCTGAAACATGTCTGCACCCACCATATTTTGAGTTATTTAATGAAGAAGGTTGTGACTCTTAATGTTTCTTTATAAAAGCGAATTGGTTCTGACTTGTCCAAAATGGGTTGCACTGATGTTATAGGAAGGTTGTATCTGCGCGAGCTAAGGGTTATAGTAGCTTCCCAGTGCTATTCTATACTTAGTCCTGCTTTTCCCCTCTCTTTGAACTTGTGGTTCATTATAATGCTTCTGGGAATACTAACAGTGAGATGTGCCTTGATTGATACTCACCTTCAAGGCTCTTACAGTGCCTATCAGCCTCAGCTTATTTTCTCTGGGGACCTTTCATATCTCTTAGCTCCTGGCAGCTAACTGCAGACCTCTGTGTTTCTGCTGCCTGCCAGCTTAATGCAAAACTGAGAGTGAGAGCACTGGCCCCAGGGAGGAGAAGCGCTCTGGTCCCATGGCATTGGCACTTCCGGTGGGAGGCTGATTTGTCAAAATCTGGATCATAAATAGAAGGAACCTTGTGCCTGGTACATTACTTGTTTCTTGCTATAGGAGACACACAGGTGTCCTAGGTGGTGCCAGTAGTAAAGAACCTGCCTGCCATAGCAGGAGACTTGAGAGACGTGGGTTGATCCCTGATTTGGGAAGATCCCCTGGAGGAGGAAATGGCAGCCCATTCCAGTATTCTTGCCTTGAGAATCCCATGGACAGAGGAACCTGGCAGGCTACAGTCCATGGTGTCACACAGAGTTGGATACGACTAAAGCAACTTAGCACGCGTAGGAGACACGTAGTTTGTGAAGGGCTTTGAGAATCTCCCAGTAGGAAGGCGGGTAAATGAAAGATTCAGCAAAAATACAATAAGCTGTTACTGCAGAATTCCTCGCACATGTAATGGCAGTTGAGAACAGTAATGCCATAGAGAAGATATATCCTCTACTGAAGCTTCTATTTTTTGTGTAGAAATATCTATTCAAGCAGGACATACTTCTAAAAATTAACATCAATGTAGATTTCTAATGAGATTTTAGTTTCCCATTTCTCTAAAATCGGTAATTTGCATGTCAATACAAAATTCTCATGAATGAGCTTACTGTATTCACATTTGAGGGCCAAAAAATGTTGTACATGATTTAAAATGAATTTACTTGCTTGTTTGCAGAGTCAAAACTTGTTGTCTAAGGCCATGGTACTTCAACTTTTAATATGAACAGAGTCACTAGGAGATCTTATAAAACTGGAGATTATGCTTCAGTAGGTGGGGTGGGGCCTGCATTTCTCCCCAGCTCTTCCATGATGCCACTTTGCTGGTTCAGGGACCACTGTTTGAATGCAAAGTTTGAAGTCATTGGGCTATAAGACAAACTCAATCACTGGAAATACTTTCTGTTTTCTAAACTCATTTACTAAGATATTCTAATAAAACACAGTAAGGCCGAGGGAATGCTTTTGTTACTATAAATCTTGCCAAAAGAAATATTTAATAACCTCTTCTGCCTGGTATTAAACTGTATTAGCTTCTGGTCCTGAAAGTCCCAAATCATTTATTTTCATGACTGAATTAACAGCCTTAAAATGGAACAATACAAGACATATTGGGTTTTTATCCACTATTGTAGCATAGCTATTTGTAAGTGTGAACATTCTCTGTGCTGAAGTGTCTGGAAGTCATGCCAGGGAATAGCTGAGGGAACTGGAAGAAGGTATTACTAGGGATTTGTGACAGCTCAAAGACAGCAATAGCAAGGGGTTTCTGTAGTAAGTAGAAAGATCACTTCTGAGTATCCTTCTAAATCTGAGTGTGTGTATCATCACCTAGTGTTGTGCTTTTCATCATTACATTATTAAAAACAAATTTTAAAATAGACTTATTTGATAACCTTATTTTTCTCCAACATGTTAAAAATGTTTATTGACTATTCCCATTTGTGAACCCCTTTTCCTTGGTTCTCACTTCTAACACCCTACCTCTAAATTCTCAGTTTATTATCACGATCTGCCCATTCATTCACTTAGTACATATATGAGTAATCATTATGTACTGGTAGGTACCGTAGTAGGTGATGTGTGGGGTACGAAGTGGAATAAGGTACAATCTCTACTTTCAAGGTACTGAACATCTCCTACAGGAGGTAAGGTAGAACAAATAATCTGTGTGAAAAATTAATGTTAACAACCTAAGAAAGTGTTCTGGAGCTTCAGAGGAGAGAGAAATTAATTATTCTTGTCTGGGATCATCAGGAAAGCCTTCATAGATAAGATAGTATTTGAACTGGGTCTTGAAAACTAAATGCTTTCATAGCTGTTTCAAGCAGAGGAAGCTACATGTGCAAAGTATGGAAGCAAGAGACTAAGATGTCACATTTTAGGAACTGCAAACACTGAAGACCCCTTGCATTCTTGGATTTGTAGCTTAGAGGATTTGGACCATTTGTGAATGATCCTTGAGCAGTCATATAATAATTTTTCTAAGTTACTGATTTTACCAATTTTATCCCCTTCCTAAGAACCCAATGTTTCAAGTCAGTGCCTAAGGCTAGTGATTGGTTTAGCTTAGCATTCATATCTTGGTCCATCTTTATTTTTCCCTATTCATCTCTCATTCTACTCTCATTTTACCGCATGTTATATGGGAGGACATTATTAATGCTTATTAATAATTTAGGATTTGTAAAGAGATAGTTACAGTTGCTCCCAGTTACCAAGAGTCTACTACAAATGGGCTGACCATATATAATATATAATTTATTGTCCAAACTGGGACCCTTCTGAAAGAGAGTGGTGCTATTAATAATATTCCAGGGCAAAAAGCATATACTGGATTTGTCTCAAGCAACATAGAGTATCTGACCAACTAGAATGTATGGTCAGTGTTAACTATGCTTCATGTTACTTGGAGTATAGAATATGAATGGGAAGCAGTATGATGTGATTTAGGAATGCTATGCTAAGTCACTTCAGTGGTGTCCGACTCTGTGCGACCCAATAGACGGCAGCCCACCAGGCTCCCCCGTCCCTGGGATTCTCCAGGCAAGAACACTGGAGTGGGCTGCCATTTCCTTCTCCAATGCATGAAAGTGAAAAGTGAAAGTGAAGTCGCTCAGTCGTGTCCGACTCTTAGCGACCCCATGGATTGCAGCCTAACAGGCTCCTCCGTCCATGGGATTTTCCAAGCAAGAGTACTGGAGTGGGGTGCCATTGCCTTCTCTGTTAGGAATGCTAGTGTAGGTACTTTGTGAATGATCCTAAATGCAAGCTAAGGAGTTAGGCTTTTATGCTGTAGACAGTGAAAAACCATTGGAGATTTTTTTTTTTTTTTTAGGGGCAGAGGAATCGATACATGCAAAGCAGAATTCAAAAAGATTTAGTCTGGACTCTGTGGGTAGGTTGGATTGAAGGGAGATACTGATTCAGGGAGTGTCATTTAAGGCTCTTTTCAAATAGTAACCACTCAAATGGTTTTAATGTACTAGGAAAATGTGTTTATTTATTTTAAAAATTATGCTGAGAATTTAATAGTTCACTTCCAACATGTGTTATTATTGATGTTAGTTGTACTTCTAAAGAAGATCCTGTTTGGTTGACATCTTGTTCAGTTAATGTTTTTTTCGAAAGAGGAATTGCATTAGGGCTTAGCAGTGAGTGCCAGAGCATTTTATGTGTATTAGTATTATAGCATTTTTACATGTTAACACTGTAACAGTAAGTTTGACCTCACGTTGAGAGAAGGTAAATAATAAATCTTCCCAAGATTTATTTCCAAAATACTTTTTTAAAATCATGTAACTAACTTTTCATTGTATCTTTTTTAAAATTTATATCTAATCTAGAGAGAATTTTAATTTTGCAGTAACTCCCATTTCCCTAACCTACATTTGTCCTTTTTCTATGCTTGCAGAGCAGGTTGGGCTTTTCGAGGCGGCGGGGAAAGGCATTTTCTGCCAGGAAAACCAGACAAAGCAATATGGAAGAAGGAATTAATCTTTGAAGGATTGATTATGCAGTAGTGGAAAAGAGAAAAGTAACTGGCTACTGAGTGGCTTAAAAATTGCTGTGGAAATACAGCTAGTGCACTGGTTTCACCAGCCAGTTGGGTGGCCATAAAGGGTACAGAGACATTAAAGGAAAGGCAAGCTTTTCAGTTCCCAAAGATGTCTCAGTATTTAAAAACCATCTAATGAAGAAAATATTCTTTACTTGCTGAAGAAGAATCTCCTATTTATTAATTTAAAAAAAATGTTATACAGTTTGAGAGGCTACTTTCCATTTACAGTTACTGCAAAATACTGGCTGTATTTCCTGTGTTATACAATATATCCTTTAACTTGCTTAAGCTTGAGCTTACAACCAACATGAGATGATTGGCAATGCTTTTTAATTTTCTTCGCAAGAAAATGAGCTAATGAACTGGAGAGAATGACCAATTTGTAAAATATTTCAGAAATTTGTGTCTGTATATTTACATATGTTGTAATATTTCATCATTAGAGGCTAAATTCTCCAGGACTATTAAGATCTATTGAAGATTTCTATGTAGGCTTTTGTTGTTTCTTCAAGAAAAAATTAAAAGTTAACTTAAAGTGTAAATTAAAAAAAATTATTTTTGTCCTTCTTTCCTGATTTAGAGCTACTTGTCTGTATTTTACTTAAGCACTATAGCATTTGACACATAAAGATGTTTCCCCAGGAGAATCTTGTTTCTGCCCATGGCTGACATGAAAAGAAACAATTTGTCAGACTAGTGGGGCTTGCTAACAATTCAAATAAACAACCTGTCTTTCCCTTCATACTGTGTATTAATAGAAATGTTAATGATAAATTGCCTCCCTTACACCCTACAGTGAGGAGAGATTACTGGGTCAGAGACAGTGTTCTTGCTTTGGGCCCCCTTAAACACAGCTGTTAGCAGAATCTGTCTTAGCAGTTGCATGCTCATTGGCACTATGCTTCTTATGTAATAGTTATCTGCTTAATACAGCCAAATTGATTGTGCCTAATTTTTGTCACTCTCTAGCTTGTAAAAAGCAATTAAGTTTTTTTTTTTTTTTTAATTTTACATAATTGTATTAGTTTTGCCAAATATCAAAATGAATCCGCCACAGGTATACATGTGTTCCCCATCCTGAACCCTCCTCCCTCCTCCCTCCCCATACCATCCCTCTGGGTCGTCCCAGTGCACTAGCCCCAAGCATCCAGTATCGTGCATCGAACCTGGACTGGCAACTCGTTTCTTACATGATATTTTACATGTTTCAATGCCATTCTCCCAAATCTTCCCACCCTCTCCCTCTCCCACAGAGTCCATAAGACTGTTCTATACATCAGTGTCTCTTTTGCTGTCTCGTACACTGGGTTATTGTTACCATCTTTCTAAATTCCATATATATGCGTTAGTATACTGTATTTATGTTTTTCCTTCTGGCTTACTTCACTCTGTATAATAGGCTCCAGTTTCATCCACCTCATTAGAACTGATTCAAATGTATTCTTTTTAATGGCTGAGTAATACTCCATTGTGTATATGTATCACAGCTTTCTTATCCATTCATCTGCTGATGGACATCTAGGTTGCTTCCATGTCCTGGCTATTCTGGCAGATCACCTAACAATTGCTAATCAGATGACTCCTGATTGACTGGTTTAGAGTTCATTTCTGGAAGAGCCTCAACTGTAATTAAGTGAAGCCATGGTTGGTGATGTGGAGCTTAGCAAAATAACTCTACTTGGGGTCTGTGGTCTTGTTTCTAACAACAGTATTGATACAGCAAGATTTTAGAATGGATTGTATGTTGAAAAAAATTCAAGAGATCACATAAAAATATCATAGAGCAACAAAGCTGGTCATTATCAAAGTCAAGTCATTAAATAACTCAGTAGTCACTGACAGTGTCTGCTAGGTGCTGAGGGCACAAAAGCATAAGGCATAATATGCACGCTCTATCTCAAGAGCTCTCAAACTAGTGGTGGCGGTAAGAACTGGAGAAAAAAGTGAGTCACACAGATATGATCATGATCTTCAGCTGTGTAAGCCAAGGAAGCCCATTTTTGAAGCATATGCTTCTCTGTAAACATGTATTTTGATAGGCAGTGACTAACTCTTCAAAAATTATGCCTTATGCTTTTGTGCCCTCAGCACCTAGCAGACACTGTCAGTGACTACTGAGTTATTTAATGACTTGACTTGACTTTGAAAATGACCAGCTTTGTTGCTCTATGATATTTTTATGTGATCTCTTGAATTTTTTTCAACATACAATCCATTCTAAAATCTTGCTGTATCAATACTGTTGTTAGAAACAAGACCACAGACCCCAAGTAGAGTTATTTTGCTAAGCTCCACATCACCAACCATGGCTTCACTTAATTACAGTTGAGGCTCTTCCAGAAATGAACTCTAAACCAGTCAATCAGGAGTCATCTGATTAGCAATTGTTAGGTGATCTGCCAGACAGACCCACTACCATCCTCTAAAGGAAAGTAAATTTGCAATAACCAACCAACTTTTTTTTCCTTTGCCTAGTATAATGTCTTTGTTCCTTCTCCACTCTGCCTATAAGAGTCTTTCATTTTGTACAACTCCTTGAAGCTCTTCTCTCTGCTAGATAGGATGCTGTGTGATTCAAATTTATTTCTGCTCATACATCCTTAAACATTTTAATGTGCCTCAGTTTATCTTCAAAAAGTTTATACAGTTGTCTAGAGCTAGTCATACACTGATGTGGGGAAAGATTTGTTAATTGTGGTATGGGTAGTAAGTAATGACTAGTGAGGGAAATCTGAGCTTTCCAGTTGATTTTCAAGGTATTGAAAATAGTGAGATTAGTATATAAGTAAAATATTCAGGGGTTTTAAATTATCTGGCTTGCCTTTAGGAGAGTATAATTTATTGGTTGGGAGGCCTGGCGTGCTGCGATTCATGGGGTCGCAGAGTCAGACATGACTGAGCAACTGAACTGAACAGAAATAATGTCAGCTATTAACTACTGGTATGGTAACTTGAAAATAAGACTAGTAGTATTCTCAGGCTTTTTCTAAGAAAAGAATGAATTTATAGAAGTATTTCAAATAATTATGGGCTTATTTAGCTACATCAGTATGTCTTTATATTACTTAGAAACTGACTGTTGGTGAATTATAAAATTTTAAATTGTAACTGTTGTGAGTACCAAAAGCGTCCGTGAAATGAGCAAGCAGAAGAATGTCTTTGGTACCTTGATCCAGGGTCTAATGTTAGTTGTCATTTGATAAAGAGCAGTGGTTCAGTGAATGGATTTCCACACATAAACAGGATTGAACCAAAAACTGTCCAGATATCAAATGGAAGCAATTTAAATATCCATTGACAGAGGAATGGATGAAGATGTGGTGCATGTATACAATGGAATATTACTCAGCCATGAAAAGAATGAAGCAGTGCCAATTGCCCCAACATGGATGGACCTAGAGATTGTCACACGAAGTAAAATAAGTCAGACAGAGAAAGATGAAGATCATATGACATTGCTTATATGTGAAACCTAAAATGGTACAAATGGAACTTATTTACAAAACAGAAATAGAGTCACAGATGTAGAAAACAAACTTACGGTTACCAGGAGGGCGGGGGAAGATAATTGGGAGACTGGGATTGACATATATATACTACTAGATGTAAAATAGATAACTAAGGGAATTTCTTGTGGTACAGTGGTCAGGATGCTCCACTTCCACTGCAGGGGACATGGGTTTGATCTCTGATCAGGAAACTAAGAATCCCACATGCCACACTGCATGGCCAAAAAAACCAAAAAAGAATTGGGGGGAAAAAAAAAAGATAACAAATAAATACCTAATGCATAGCACAGGGAACTCTACTCAATACTCTGTAATGGCTTATATGGAAAAAGAATCTGAAGCAGGGAAAGACTAGAGATCTCTTCAAAAAAATTAGAGATATCAAGGTAATAGTTCATGCAAGAATGGGCATGGTAAAGAAGAGAAATGTTAAGGACCTAACAGAAGCACAAGAGATTAAGAAAAAGTGATAAGAATACACAGAAGAACTATGCAGAAAAGGTCTTCATGATAACCAGATAACCACGATGGTGTGCTCACTCACCTCGAGCCAGACATCCTGGAGTATGAAGTCAAGTGGGCCTTAGGAAGCATTACTACGAACAAAGCTAGTGGAGGTGATGGAATTCCAGCTGAGCTGTTTCAAATCCTAAAAGATGATGCTGTTTAAGTGTTACCCTCAGTATGCCAGCAAATTTGGAAAACTCAGCAGTGGCCACAGGACTGGAAAAGGTCAGTTTACATTCCAATGCCGAAGAATGTTCAAACTGTCACACGAGTTCGCTCATTTCACATGCTAGCAAGGTTATGCTCAAGATCCTTCAAGCTAGGCTTCAGCAACCAAGAACTTCCAGATGTACAAGCAGATTTCGAGGAGGCAGAGGAACCAGAAATCAAATCTCCAACAATTCATTGGATCATGGAGAAAGCAAGGAAGTTCCAGAAAAACATATACTAAAGTCCATACTAAAACATATACTAAACATATAAATATAAAACATATAAACATAAAACATATACTAAAAACTATACTAAAGTCTTTGTGTGGATCACAATAAACTGTGGAAAATTCTGAAAGAAATGGAAATACCAGACAACCTTCCCTGCCTCCTGAGAAACCTGTATGCAGGTCAAGAAGCAACAGTTAGAACCAGACATGGGACAACAGACCGGTTCAAAATTAGGAAAGGAGTATGTCAAGGCTATGTATTGTCAACCCTGCTTATTTAACTTACATGCAGAGTACATCATGCAAAATGCTAGGCTGGATGAAGCTTAAGCTGGACTTAAGACTGTCGGGAGGAATATCAGCAATCTCAGATATACAGATGATAGCACTCTAAAGGCAGAAAGTGAAGGGGCACTAAAGGGCCTCTTGATGAGAGTGAAAGAAGAGAGTGAAAAAGCTGGCTTAAAACTCAACATTCAGAAAACTAAGAGTGTCGCATCTGGTCCCATCACTTCATGGCAAATAGATGGGGGAAAAAATGAAAGCAGTGACAGATTTTATTTTGGGGGGGCTCCAAAATCATTGCAGATGGTGACTGCAGCCATGAAATTAAGACACACTTCCTCCTTGGAAAGAAGACTATGACAAACCTAGACAGTATATTAAAAAACAGAGACAACACTTTGCCAACAAAGTTCCATGTAGTCAAAACTAGGGTTTTTCCAGTAGTTATGTATGGTTGTGAGAGTTGGACCATAAAGAAGGCAGAGTGCCGAAGAATTGATGCTTTCAAATTGTGGTGCTGGAGAAGACTCCTGAGAGTCCCTCAGACTGCAAGGAGATCAAACTAGTCAATCCTAAAGGAAATCAGTCCTGAATATTCATTGGAAGGACTAATGCACATCAACATGCACAGTCCTGTTTGTACTTTTGGGCCATAGGTAATGTTTCAAACTTTTTCTTACAGCTTGCTGCCAAAGCAGATGTGTGTCTCTTTTTGAAATCAAATACTCAATTTCTCCCTTTATCCTCTATGCCAATTTTTGTATGTATTCATTCCTTGGTTGAGTTTATTTTTCATGGACTTGTTCACCAATCTCACCAAATATGATGCTGAAACATCTCTCTTTCACTCATTGTATATTATCAAATTACTTATTGAATTTGATGCCATACATGATTTGTTTGATTTTGTCTTTGTTACTTAATGCTTGTTTCTCCATTAGAAGTAAACTTTGAGTGCAGAAACAAAGATAAAAACACATAGTGTATTAAAGATGGAACCTAAAAATAAAATAGACTAAACATTCAGTTCAGTTCAGTGGCTCAGTCATATCCGACTCTGCGACCCCATGAATTGCAGCACGCCAGGCCTCCCTGTCCATCACCAACTCCCGGAGTTCACTCAGACTCATGTCCATCGAGTCGGTGATGCCATCCAGCCATTTCATCCTCTGTCGTCCCCTTTTCCTCCTGCCCCCAATCCCTCCCAGCATCAGAGTCTTTTCCAATGAGTCAGCTCTTCGTATGAGGTGGCCAAAGTACTGGAGTTTCAGCTTTAGCATCAGTCCTTCCAAAAAACACCCAGGACTGATCTCCTTTAGAATGGACTGGTTGGATCTCCTTGCAGTCCAAGGGACTCTCAAGAGTCTTCTCCAACACCACAGTTCCAAAGCATCAATTCTTCGGCTCAGCTTTCTTCACAGTCCAACTCTCACATCCATATATGACTACTGGAAAAACCATAGCCTTGACTAGACTGACCTTTGTTGGCAAAGTAATGTCTCTGCTTTTCAATATGCTATCTAGGTTGGTCATAACTTTCCTTCCAAGGAGTAAGCGTCTTTTAATTTCATGGCTGCAGTCACCATCTGAAGTGATTTTGGAGCCCAGAAAAATAAAGTCTGACACTGTTTCCACTGTTTCCCCATCTATTTGCCATGAAGTGATGGAACCACATGCCATGATCTTCGTTTTCTGAATGTTGAGCTTTAAGCCAACTTTTTCACTCTCCTCTTTCACTTTCATCAAGAGGCTCTTTAGTTCTTCTTTGCTTTCTGCCATAAGGGTGGTGTCATCTGCATATCTGAGGTTATTGATATTTCTCCCGGCAGTCTTGATCCCAGCTTGTGCTTCCTCCAGCCCAGCGTTTCTCATGATGTACTCTGCATATAAGTTAAATAAGTAGGGTGACAATATACAGCCTTGACATACTCCTTTTCCTATTTGGAACCAGTCTGTTGTTCTATGTCCAGTTCTAACTGTTGCTTCCTGACCTGCATACAGGTTTCTCAAGAGGCAGGTCAGATGGTCTGGTATTCCCATCTCTTTCAGAATTTCCCACAGTTTCTTGTGAGCCACACAGTCAAAAGCTTTGGCATAGTCAGTAAAGCAGAAATAGATGTTTTTCTGGAACTCTCTTGCTTTTTCGATGATCCAGAGGATGTTGGCAATTTGATCTCTGGTTCCTCTGCCTTTTCTAAAACCAGCTTGAACATCTGGTAGTTCATGGTTCACATATTGCTAAAGCCTGGCTTGAAGAATTTTGAGCGTTACTTTACTAGCGTGTGAGATGACATTACTTTTTAAATAATACAACTTCTTAAAACCTAAGTAAGCAGTTGTTAGTTTAGTTTAAAATCATGCCTTTTCTTCGTTTTGTAGATGGCAGTCTGAAATTTTCTTTGAATTTAGTGTCTTAGACATGTTAAAGTGGATACACTTATTTTACCTACTCTTACTCTCTTCTTTATAGCCTCTCACCTTCACATTGTTAAACCACCTGCATTTGAAGACCAGGCAAGAAGGGCTTTTGGTTAACATTTTGAAAAGTCTTTCTTGAATTCTTTTCAGTATTTTGTTCTGTCTTAGAAGCATGGTGGGTTAGAATCAGCAAACTTAGCCTCGGTTTTATATTCTTTCAAGACTGTTAATAATCTGGCAATTTTTTTTCTAGTGGCAGCAGAGATAAAGTTGTTGAGAATATTAATTTAAAAGAGTGAGTACATTTTTAATTTTGAAAATTGTTTAGAAACAGTTTCTTTTATGTATTTAGAAAGAAGTATAGGAAATCTGTTGAACCCCGTTTCCAGGCTTGAGAAGTTGTACTGCTATTTCAGTGATCCCATGAAGAGTTAGAGTAGGTAATAAAGATTAAAACCAACTGGTAATTTTGTAACTAGTGGAACCAACTTAGTTTGTGAATTTTCTTTTTAGACTTTTAGCATGATTTGCCTTTTGTAGAAACATTTATTAATTTTTGCATTTTTTAAATTTCCAGGTAACTTGGGTTTTTACTCCTGTAACAGCTGAAATAATAAGTCTTGATACAGAGAATATAGATGACATTTTAAGTAAGTACCTTCGTATTTTTAAAGTATACTTTCTTTTCTATTAAGAATTAGTTTATATACAAAAACAAAATAAAATCTCAGTTACCTAAAACAGTTGAGGAGCCAGCATTCTGATTAATTCCATGGTGGCTGTGTGTATGTGTGTGTGTATGTGTGTCTGTGTGCATATGTATTTAACTAAGCACTTTTCATTTTAGTTTTTGGTAAAATTCCTTAAAATGTGTAAGTCTGCTTTCCTGTGTTACAGGTAAACTTTTAGTCTTGTTTTGTTTCTTTGCCTTGTCATAAATACCACTCTTAGAGTATTTTGTGGCTTAAAGACCAGCAGTTTCCACTATGCAGTATTCTGTTAATGACCTTAGGACACAGTCTACAATTTTTTTGTATATGTGTATTTTTTAGCTTTTAACTATATATCATGTACTCTGATCTCTTTGTCATTGATCCAGTTAAGTTTAGTAAGTATTTTTGCTTGTTTGTTGACAGTGTGATTGTAGATTCAAATAATTTGGGGGAAGACATTTCTTCTTGTTTTTAAAAGAAGTAGAGGGAAGGTGAAAATGTGGTTAATCGGAAAATCACAACTTAGGAGATTTAAGAAAATGTACTGTGGATAAATGATGTCTTTTTTTTTTTTAATATTTCATTTCACCCACTGATTTGAGCAAAACTAAAAATAATGAGAGATAAAAGCATTATTCATTGACCATCATATGTTGTCTTGTTTCCTTGGAACTGGTTTTAAATGCTAGAAAGTCTATTCCCACATTGTGGGATTTCTTGAGATAAACTTTAGCCTATATCAGTGTCACATGGAGGACTTATAATACCAGTATTGATAGGCCTGCCCCCAGTTCCTGATAGAAATCGCTAGACCCAACCTAAGAATTTGCATTTCTGCAAGTTACAGTGTGATGCTGGTGCTTCTGGTTCCAGGAACCACAGATCGAGAACCACACTGTGTCAGTGAATAGTACGTGGACAGAAAATGCCTCAAAGTTATTAAGTAAAAAAGGAAAAAGAGAATTGAAACTCGCAAATCATCTTCACTCCTTTCATCTTTCACATTCTAGAATATCTTTGTGGGTATGATTTGTGTGTGTGTGTGTGCGCGCGCGTGTGCATGCATGCAGTTTACTGAGTACTGAGTTTTTGTTAGATTTAGGCAAAAGGAACAGATACCTTTCTCCTGTCTTCACATCTGGATATGCAAATAATACTGAGTTATATTTTGCAACAGAGAATAAATGTTAAACGGGTAGGAACCAGAAAAGGTACATCTTACGCAACACTGTTATTTGTAGATTACTTGTTGCTACTAGGTGGCATCTGAGTTTTAGAAATAGCTTACTTATACAAGTCTGTTCTCTGCAATAGGAGTTTATTGGTTGGCCAAAAAGTTTGGGTTTTTCGGTAACATCTTAAGGAAAAGCCAAATGAACTTTTTGGCCAATGCAATATTTGCAGAGCTAATTCTCAGTTATTCATGAATGTGGAAGGTCAAAAAATGGATTAATAAAATCCAGATCACTCCACTTCACTTTTTATGAGAGTAGGCTATTTAGTAGCTTACTTGCCTGATCTGAGCTTGATTCTCTGTTTATTTTATATTCATTCAGTGGGGGTATTAAGATGGTGGATGTAGAGAAAAGGAGTAGGGGCTCCCACAAATTATGTAAGCCATTTTTGATGCTATGTACAGGTTTCTGAGTGAGAGATAACTTAATAGTTACTGTGTATTTTTCTTGAGCCTTTAAAATAGAAAAGGCTATGATAAAAACCATTATCTTGAATTATGTCATAATTATGTAGACATAAGTAACTTAGATTGTTTGGTTTTGTTTTTCAATTTCAGACAATGCTGATGTTGCTTTAGTAAATTTTTATGCTGATTGGTAAGTAATATCTTATTTTGGCGGGGAGGGGTACATCATTAAGGGTTTGGGGGTT